>NC_134369.1:6245454-6569318 GCF_035582795.1 Mycteria americana | reverse complement strand
GGATAGCTTATATAATACTACTGCTCTTAGTTTCCCTTTGTTTCCCTTATACGGGATTGGAAAGAAATGGGAATGGTTCTTGTGACATTATCCTGAGGTCATAATATTCTTAGAGGAAATACCAAGTTTAGAGGCTTCATTGCTTCCAAGCACAATTAAAATCACTAAAGATTTTTTACAATGCTATTTGCAATAGCCATCTTTAAGGTCCCATAAAGTTTGTTTCATTTCCAATAAATCTGTTGAATTACAAATACCAGCAAATAATTATGGGAGGACATATTGTACCATTTTCCCTACATATCTCTGGATCATCTGAGTTGATGTTTCAAAGTGCTTGACTTTCTACCCAAGACTACTAGAGTTCACCTAAAAATACTAATAAGGAGATAGTACAGCTATGTGAACACAGCGGTCATAAAAGAGTTGAACATACCAAGAGTTGGTGTTAAGGAATTTGGGTTTGGGGTTTTTTTTTGTTTGTTTGTGTTCTTTTTTTTAAAATTTTTTTAAAGTGAACCCTTACCTCTGTTCCATAAAGTCAGTTCAGAGGATTGAACAGAAATTTTGATGATGCAAACTCAAAAAATTAAAGCAAATATTCCTGTCCAGTTGCATTCCAGTCATCTTACATAGTACAGTTGGTGACAGACATAATTGAACAGATTAACCCAAAGGCTTCACAAAATGTTTCAAAGAGCACAAATCACCACTAATACTACTGCACATACAATTCAAGCACACAGATGCTCTAAGATGCTATAGTTCATCAGTTACTAAAAGAAATACCATATAGAATGAATTACTCAATTCTGTAGAAAAATTGTGCACAACTAATTTTGAAAAGTGAAAATAGACTATGACTGCCATGAAAATATTAACTGCACATTTCTGCAATTAAAAAAAAAAAATCACACCATTTTTATTGACCTAAACATTCATAAGTCAACCCCATGTCCTTTGATTTTTTTTTTTTCCCCCCAGAAAGAAAATCTATGTTCTATCCAGCTTGACAATGGCAGTGGCTGTGTTAAAGTTACGGCTGTGGTATAGAGCCATGAAAGGGACTAACTTTTTTCCCCCTGTTCATAACTGACAGCATAACCAGCTGTAAACAGGTACACAGAATCACAGAATCGTATAGGTTGGAAAAGACCTTTAAGATCATCGAGTCCAACCGTAAACCAACACGAACACATGCATATGAACACCAATGCAGAGTTCTACTCCTATCAAATTATGAAAAACGCCAAGTTCAAAATTAATGCAAAATAAACAGACATCCAACATTTCATTGCCTACTTTGTTGTAATTGTTTCATTTTGCACACACTAGATTTTTTTTTTTTTCCCCTGGGAAACTTGCTGTCATGAACTCGAGACACTAGACAGCACGTTCAATCTGTTTTGGTACACTGGATAGATCTGTTTTCACAAAAGTTAATTGGTGTTCTTAAAAGGGTTTCAATGCCATCTACACATGCAAAGAATCTGAATTCAACACCTCCTGTTTGTGCATGACAGAAACACATCATTCATCAGGTGGTTTTGGTAAAGATATAATTTAAACCTCTAGTTTGGCCTATCTGTACATGCATTTTACCTCTCCTAAAAAGTGCTTCATTGAGGAAAATTCATCTGCAACATAAATTATATGTACTTTCAAAGCATGTAGCATGGTGAAGTGATTAAAAGTTGTTTGCTGCTGAACTTGGCACTTGGTATTTGTCAGGTAGGTTTGATACAAATTGTATTGGTCACATTAACTATTTCACACCATACGTCTGTACTACAATACTGAGCATTTTAAGCCTGCTGTCAGTAGCAATGAAACCACTCAATTTATGAAGTAATTCTGTCTTTGGGAACTGTCATGTTATTCTGAATTTGAAATTCCTCTGTACTCATGAGTTTTTGCTATAAACACTGAGACAAAAGGCTAGGCATGAAGCAGCAATCGATCATCATAAAATCAGAGTTTGGAAATATGTTTTCCATCTGATTCCGAGATCTTTCTGTTTATTTTATTTTTATATTAATTACTAAATTCATAATAAAGGCTCACACAATCAAAAAAAAAAAAAAAAAGACTGCACCCTGGCCTATAAAACTCAATCTCTTATCCTTGGGTTGCTCCATGCTATAAACAGTTATGCTTGGATTAGCCAGAGAGATTACAGAATTTTTTGTTAACTCAGAATGGCACTTGCTGAAAGTGCAGTAATATAAACTGAAGCTGATGTAATCTCATTTGGAAAATAGCACTAACCAGTACTGCATTCCCAAGTATTATCAACGGTTAACTGTTGAAGCTGTAATAGATAATAGCTACAGGTTACTTCCAAGGAGAGCTTTCCTTTTCTCTGCACATAACTGATCTTGGTCAGATCATTGTTACGCCCTTCCTCCCAAATGTATTTACAACTTGTAAATGGCAAAGAAAAAAAAAAATTACAACTTGATAAAAAAAATTACAACTTGATAATGGCAAAGACCAATATTTACACCTATTCTCAAAGGCAGCATGTACAGGAATCTGCAAGACATCATGCCAGCAAACTATCAACAATACCAGATGGCAGGGGATTTCTCTAATGTTTTCCATCCCATCATCAATCATTTCTGGTTGCATTATATATGTATGTTGGGTCTCATCCAAAACCCATTGAAGGGTTTGAATTCACTTGGGCACTGCTTGTAGCAGGCCATACTTTCACCCCAAGCCTTCCAATGCTACCAAGAGCATGCAGAAGGGAAGCTCCAGCCCAGCAGAGGACTCTGTCCCTGGGACACAGCGCTGCTGGAGCACCGAGCAATGCTGGGACAGCGGCTTTGACAAGCAGGCGGAGGTCCTGCGTGTTTGCAGCCGCAGAAGAGCCTGGTTCGGTGAGCTCAGGCTTCAAACGTGCAAGAAAGGAAGAACAGCTCCCCTCAGAAAATTATCTCTCTGCAGTCTACATACTGTGAAAGAAAGCAGATAATTTTATTGAGAAATTTTCTAAACTGTTTTTAAAGTCTGCAAACCTTAGGTTTAAAAGGTTAACATGTGTTTTACATAATGCATAAACTGTTAATTATGTTCAATTCTTCTCTTCAAGAACTAAACACAGAAGAGTTTCTGTTTATTTTAAAGGCAGAGACAGCATTTTATCAACCATTGACAGGCTCGCGCTTTTGTAGTATGACATCTATCAAGCCAAGTTCAGTTACACCCTAGGAAGAAACTCTTAGTTATTTCATTCTGGCATCTGGGTAAGGAAGAACTTGAGCAGGATGGTTTTTTAACCGTTCCACCCTTTGTTCCTTCAGGCTACTGTCACATTGGCTCCAAGGGCCTGAAAATAGCCAAAGGTCAGTCATGTCTGGTCAAGGCCTCTCCTCAGGTAAGGACCAAGAGCAGGGGCAGTAGAGGAACTGCAGGCCAGTCCTGCGGTAGCTGAGGTGACATCCAGCCAGCCTTGTGAACTCTTTCCATCCTCTCTTGGGCCACTTCCATGTTTCCAGAGCAACACAAGAGAGAAAGCCACTTGAACAGTCTCAAGGTAGTCAACGTTCTTCAACCCTAAGTCCCTTAGTCATGAACTCCTCTTTCAAAAAGAGAACGCTATGATAGAAAAAAAAGGCAACTGGAAATAAATCATGGTAATTCATACTCTGTGAAGGAAATAGAGAATTTAAAGGCATAGGTTCAAAAAGAATACTCATTAACTGCCTTGTGCCTCACTGGAATAAAAACCTTAATTTTGTGCTATTAAAAATAGTGAAAAATGCTTTTTGACACCCAAAATATTTCCAAAGAAAATCTAGGTTTCAATCAAGAAAATCAGTCCTGCACCACAAGACGTTTTCAAATACCTTTTAAAATTTTGAAAATATCCTTCATGAGACTTACTTGTACGAAATATAATTTAGTTACAAAGATATTCATAAAGCTATAGCTTTGAAATCTCTTTTGTTGAGGAAGGTTGCTGCTACAGAAACAATTAATGAAATTTACTTCCATATTGCAAATGAAATATTAAACATTACAGAACTGTACACTGCAGAAAAATCATATGCAAATACTTTAAAAAAATATAACAAAGGCCAGGTTTTAAAACTGAAACTTATTCTGAGTGATAAAACGGAGTCATCTTGATGCATAGGCATCCTAAAATACCATACTTGTCACTAAGATAGCATTTGAAAGATAGAAGATAATATCTTAAAATCAATTTACATGAACCAGGAAACCAATTACTGCAATACAGAAATGACTTGATAAAGCACTCACTTGTCCTTTTTAGAAACCTAACTGCCTGATCCCAGACAAACTTGAGCCAAGCAGGAGACTACAGATGTGTTTCCATCTTCTGCGATAGTGCCATTTGCTAATCAACCACAGTTTAGTTTAATGCTGGCTTAAATTGCTGTTTAGTCAAGGAATACCAGAAGTGTAGCACACAGACAAAGGTGGGCTACGCAGAAGAAAGCCAATCACTTACAAAAAACCCATGACAATGGGTAAGTCTAGAACTACATAATTTTTTAGCCATAAGAAAGAAAAAAAATCCTATTGTGTTGTGAAGAAAGGTCCATTTAGATTAGACTTAAATATATAACCATATTCTGACTTTCTATCAAAAGCCTTATTGGAAAACAAAAACTATCAATATAGAACATGTTAATAAGTAATAGAATCATAGAATCATTTAGGTTGGAAAAGACCTCTAAGATCATCGAGTCCAAGTGTTAACATAGCACTGCCAAGTCCACCACTACACCATGTCCCTAAGCACCACATCTCCACGTCTTTTAAATACCTCCAGGGATGGTGACTCAACCACTTCCCTGGGCAGCCTGTTCCAATGCTTGATAACCCTTTCAGTGAAGTAAAATTTCCTGATATCCAGTCTAAACCTCCCCTGGCGCAACTTGAGGCCATTTCCTCTTGTCCTATGGCTTGTTACTTGGGAGAAGAGACCGACCCCCACCTCGCTACAACCTCCTTTCAGGTAGTTGTAGAGAGCGATAAGGTCTCCCCTCAGCCTCCTTTTCTCCAGGCTAAACAACCCCAGCTCCCTCAGCCGCTCCTCATCAGACTTGTGCTCCAGACCCTTCCCCAGCTTCGTTGCCCTTGGGAAACCTTTTCTGCCAAAAACTATCATGACTGTAGTTTTGTTCTGTTTCACCTTCAAAACAAGAGAGAACCAAAAAAATCTCATTTGAGAAAGAGCTGAGGGCTTTTTGTGGTTTTTTTTGTTGTGTTTTTTTTCTTTCCTTCAGATAAACGGCTTGCACATTTTATTCCAAGTTGCCATAGGAAGAATATTCAAGTTTTCAAAACTAGTATGGGTTTATCACCACAGAAGGAAAGACTGCTCCCCTCTTCAGTTCTCATTTGCACATATCAAGATGCTGGAAGCCACCATTTAGCACCATTAGACACAAAACTGTTAAAACTTGACTAAAATCAAGTTTTAGCCAATACTTAATATCTAATACTTTAAATTAAATTGATACAACACAGTCAAGGCTGATGGAGATCCTGCAGCGCAAAGTACTCCTCTCTGGTGTCAATCGGGAGCCAGAAAAATTCTCTGTGAGAAAGATGTCTCTGGGACTTACAGAACTGCAGGCCAAATTGAAGTCGATGAAAAATTTACATTCATTATACGATCAAATATGTATGATCAAATATATTCAAATTTGAACCTGCACTTCTTGGACCAGTGTCCCTCCAGCATCTTAATTCTTGGCACCACTCTATTTGTCTTTGCCAGTAAAGTTTTTATGGGCCACCATAAGGGCCTCCAGGGACCAATGATCAAGATCCACTGATAGTGAGCTAGACAAAACACATTATAAAATGTATTTTCCTTAATATAGGGACTGTCACTAGCCACTCACAGCCTAGAGTCATATATATCTGGAGGCAATAGAGCAGTCAAGAACAGACATACATGCTTCAAATAAACATGTTAGCCTGGGAACAAGACTAATGTATGATAAAAAATAATAAAATGAAGTGCTGTCAAAGTGGTTGTATTTGTTCAGACTCATTCATTTCAGCTGGGAATACAAGTATGTAAGAGAGAAGAACTGAGGGTTTTTGCTCTGTGAAGTAGCTGTACTACATGGATTCAATAAAAGCCTTTCCATTTGCTAACAGGCTTCCTATCTCCCTCTTTTATTATTTAAAAATGTATAGAAAATCTGTAATTTTGCTTCTTAGACAAAAAACTGATTTTAAAATTTTCACATTAAGAAGTATTTTGGATTTTTTGGAGCACTTTAAAAAAAATAAAGAAAATGTAAGCAGTCCCTTTTTTCTCATTTTCCAGACATTGGCAACCCTAAACATGAGGCTTCTCCATTACTTTCCTGCATGTTGCTTAAGTTCAATGGAAAGTATGCCATAATGTATACCTGCAACAGTACATACCGTTTTGGCAACATTCATCCTTTCTAACCATATCTTAGCATTTACAGTTCTACTAAATGGGATTGCCTGTCTCATTTAAGGACTAATTTCCCACATTGGTTCACATTGTGTTTTACTTAAATCCAAGAAATTTGTTCTAAACAGTAGAAGTTAAGAGTTCTGCCTGATACAATCTACCTTTCTGAAAGCATACTTTGCAGTTAATTCTTCCTCTAAGCCCTCAGTTTTCTTTTTATCAATACTTATTCCAAAATTTTGCATAATATTTCTAACAGATAATTTGTTTGCATTTTGCAGTATTTGGAATTTGATTCTATTTGGAAGTCTCCCTCAAATATATACACATTTTGATACCTATTCTCAAAGTAAAGAATTAATTAAAAAATTCTTGTTCCTATACCCTCATATCATATGTGTATTTCATATTATTGTGATAGAAATAATCTGCTTCCTACACAGGTTACTTTTTATTGCCTGTTCTTCTAGATCATACTTTTTACTTACCCTAGTACTCGTTTTGTTGTGTCAGTCAGTGGTGGAAAAAAAAAATCTATTCAATATAATGTTTACAATTAATCAATCCTCACATTATTAGCAGTATTTAATCCCTATTCTATATCCAAGCAGTTAAAATTTCCATAATAACAATTTCCATCTGTACTGAATTCTTTAACACAATTTCAGACATTTCTTCCTAAATCCAAATGCTAAGAAAATTTTCTTATAGCATTTACTCGTCTGAGTTGCTTTTTAAGGCCAGAGTATACTACAACTTATTGTTTTGTCAGGTTTAATTTATATCAACTCCATCAAACAAAATATATTGAATACTGCTATGAAGCTATGAAAAAGTATGAGTTTATGTATCTAGTCTGTTTGATAAAATAAGGGCATAAATTTTGTCCAAACTTCCTTGTGGTGTGTGATCCAAGTATACCAAAATATACCAACAGCAAAGATGGGTGAAGAAGGGTGAAGATGGGCAGAACTAATTAAAAAATTACTGCCATGTAATGAACATATTAACTTATAATAGCCATTTTAATTTGTTGATTAGTTATGGCCATTGAAATGTATCAGTATCTTTAAAAAGGAGTGATTCAGAAACGGTTCAGGCTTATGAAATCTATTTAGCCAATTTTTTTTGAGGGGGAGGGATTTGGGGATCTACCAACTGGGGACCCACTTCAAGTAGATGTAAGCAACTTCATAGATTTTTGTGCTTTCATTTTTATAAGTAATTTTACCATAAGACTCAAACTTGCATTCAAGTAGTGTGTGTTCATTTTAAAGCAAGCCAAAAGTTGAGTTTTAAAGAAGGAAATAAGCCAAGCCAATAAGACTGTAAAAACAAATAATTTCTATGCAGCAGATACCTGAGACTAAGACTTAGGCTAATATTTATACTATCAAATAATTACATAGTTTCAAAATCAAACAAAAACCCCACCACACAAACCAAACAAAAAACCCCAAGAAAAATCCTTCTGCAGAGCATTTAAATGATAAAACTAAATCTTTCTTCAAAATGTTAATCTTCAAGTTTTTAAAGAGAAGTTATTCCAGTTTACTGCTCAAATCAAAAGATAGAGACAGAAAGCAGGGATGGGTTTTTTGAAACTTTTTGGTGTTAAGAAAAAAATCAGCGTGAGAAGCATTGAGAAAACAGTGAGGTGCAGAGCAGTGGTAACTGCTCATGTCCACATTCAGATAACAGAGAAGATGATTAATTTTCAGCTATAGTGCAGTGGGTAGTGCAGAGGAAGAACGTGCAGATGAGCAGCTACCAGAGCAGGTAACACAGTATATACCTGCCCTGGGCTTTTCCCTGAAATACTTAATAGTGCAGCTACATCTTTAATCACAAGAGTGAGATTAACTCAAGTCATTCAGGTCCTGACAAATAAGCACAAATGGAATAATCAAAACATCTAGGTATTCAATTCCCATCGACCTAGCGTGTTTACATTTTTACCCTTCAACAGATTCTACCTTCAGGTTAAACAAGCAAGTCCTTCAGTTTATGGAGTGGGAACTGCCAGATCACTTTAAACAGACTGGGACAGCAGTGAGAAAACAAGCAAATCCACTTTAATCTGAAGATGATTTGAACAAGAGTTCTAACTCAATCCCTCTGGTATCTGACCCATTGTGAAGCAGGAATGTATTAACACAAACATGAGATTCAAAATCATGGAAATGAAAAGGCTAACCTTACCCCGATGCTATGGAACCATCCCGAAGCAAGACTTTAGTATAAGACAAACATAACATTACTCAGTAATAAGTGGGGTTTAGCAGTCAAACTTCCCAGACTGTTTAAGCACTTGGCTTAAGAAAAGAGGACAAGGAAGAGGAAGGAGCAGTTAATCCTCCAGGAAGAAGTCCCATCTGGTGATTTCTGGGAGAACAGATCTGGCATTAAAAGTACAGTTTCAAGATCTGTTTCTCCAAGGTCGTCTTGTTTTGTCATAAATGCTGCAGATAAACAATAAGTATGTGTATCTTAGGAAAAGTAGGTATTAATGTAAAAAAATACCTCCCCAAACTACCCCCCCCCCCCCCCCCAAACTATTAGGTGGTACAAAATGAGTGTTTAGCACATGAGACAAAACATGCAAAGTCCCATTAGCAAAACCCAGTTGCTGTAATTACTTCCTCTACCCTTTCTAGACTAGAAACTCAACAGGAAAGAATACTTGTCAATGGCATTTTGGTTGAATGAGCATACTTTCTGCATAGCTTCAACATGCCGAGGTTCTTAGGCTATGTCTCTACCAGCAAGTGAGAGAATTGTGGGCACAAGCATGTGATGGTCTTTGCTATGATGTTGTTAACAATGCGGAACACAGTAAGTTGTTAGAACAGTCTCTGGCATGCTGAATGGCCAACATGGTACTCCCAAGCAAATCCTTTGCATGATTCAGAAATTAACGTGGGTCAGTGACTACTAACCATGAATTTCAATGGTACCATGCCACCGGCATGCTCGTAGGTTGGTCCTTTAGCTTGATTCCAGGAGATGCCTTTCCCCCATGAGCACCTACATGTTCTCAAGTCATGACCAAACACACTCTTGGTATGATCCTATAAAAACTCCACTCCCGAAAGCTGTAAAGAAGCCTTATCATTCTTCTCTGGCTTCAGAACACCACCACTGATTGTGGAGGAAGAACACCGAAAAGCAACGTGGGACAGAGACAAGGCACATCGGAAGAGGTGGGTCTACCTTATTGCCTTATCTCCCAAAACAACATTTTGAATCAGTTATACATTTCAAGCCATTATAATTTAGGCTGAAAATTAAAATCAGCCTAATGGATGATTGTTGCAGGTCATGCAGATGAAATAAATTCAAAACAAAGTAGTAAACAAACCATATCTGTATACATCTAGAGAACTCGTGTTTAGAGAACTTGTCTCTTATTGACAATGCTATACAAAGATTGTATGCAACTGCAGCAGAAATTTAGAATTGATCCAAAAAGATTTTTTGCTAGAAAATAAGTTTACCCTCGGAAAGATGTGTTTCTTTTAATTCTTCATGTTAAAGAGGGTGTGTTGGACTATCAATCACATCATTTCTCTATTTCAAATTCTCTCTAAGGAGGGTGAGAATCACAACACAGGAGTTGGCATATGAACATTGAAGGCAAGAATAATATTAATAGGAGAAAACATTAAAAAAAGCGTTGTTACTGCATCCATTTGGTGGAAGCAGCTTCCTCAGGTTTCCTCTAGGCTAAGTTTAAGGCAGAAAAAAACCCAGACACCCCCCCCACCCCAAACTAGAAGTAGTCCTTTATCCTTCAATAGATGTAAGAAAACCAAAGGACTCCAAAGAAGCCACTGGACAGCAAGGACCACTAATGCATCACTTAATACAAAAATCCATAGTCTCTCTCTGGGTGAGGATACCAGTTTCATTTCTCCCTCTTAGATTCTGCTTGGCTTGGACATTGCATAGCTAGCTAGTCCAAACTTGGCCTTCTGGAAAATGCTGTGTTTGTACTACAGATAAGCTGAGTATGAAACTCACTGTTCCAAGATTTCAAGGAAGCAAAGGCCGAGCTTTTGTTTCTTGTAACAACACTCTTGCCATAGAAAGAAATGAATCAATGGTGCTGCAAACACAGAAATAAAAACAGGCAAAGCACATTTTACCCAGTACTTATTGATCTGCATTGTCATATTTCAAGGTAGAAATCTTCCATCATGTTAATTAGGTAGAAAGGGAGTCAGAAAGGTTATTGATAGAGGAATACACAAGAAGAAAAGAAATTAGCCATGAAGCTATGCCTATGTTGATCATTTTTACGTTCTGCAGAAAGATTACATGATAAGAACAGAGGCTGAATGTCTCAGAACCACCATATTAGCACAGTTATTTCTGGTAAAGTAAATCAAAGAGGGTTTCCAGAATCTGAAAAAAAAAAAAAAAAAAAAAAAAAAAGGAATTTATGGCAATATATTTCATTAGCTAAGTGACACAATGCTGATTTATTTTTAATGATTGATTCCAGAGTCTATCAGTCAGTGACATACATATAACTGGCTCATTTCTTTATGGAGACTGTTGGGTTCATGTTTTCAGTGTTGAAGATTGTGCTTCCTCACCATCAATAGACAGTAGCTTTCTCACCACTCTCCGGCTTTTGTCCTAGAAAGTCCACACAGAGCTACCAAATTCAGCTGGGGGAAAATTCTGCATTCTGCCTGAGTAAATTTGCCACAGTTTGATTCGAAAAAAGAAAAGAAAGGGGGAAAAAAAAGGAAAAAAGTTAACTTTTGATCCAAGTCTTATTTTTAAAAAATACAGAGACCACCTCTATAACTTCATCTATACTGCAACTGTAAGACCACTATTTCCATGTTAAGAAAATACCATAAACCCTAGTCTCAATACTAGTCACTTCTGATAATTTGGTTAGTAGAAATTGTGCAAACAATACGGGTTTTGTACACCATCCCAAACACTACCAATTACTCTGCTTATCTGATTTTAGTAAGTAAAATCATGCCAAAGGACACACAGTGAGAAACCAACTCGTGATACATCGGTGCCTACAGATAGAAGAAGCAAACCTTGAAGACATCAACATAAAATAAAAGGAATTTCAGCATTTCAAATGTTGAGAGGACTGCAAACTGAATGCAATGCCTCCACAATCATGTTCTTCCTGTTATAGACGTGAAAATAGTAACAAATGTAGAGCTTTATCAATAGCCCAGAAACAGCATGAGAGAGGCCAAATGGAAAAGGTCGAAGAGTAAACAAGGAAGTCAGAACTTAAGGTCCAGTTGTTTCCTAGCCTAAGTCGGCAAAAAGCCTTCCAGTTTCTGTGGAAGCTCTCTCCTGTTTGAAGGCTCTGTCAAATTTCATAATCATGAAAAAAGCTGCGGTCACATCTAGCGATGGTTTCTAAGTAATGTGAGAATGTAGAAATAACAGTACTATCACAGCAGCCTTGATTCAGTGCGCTATGTAAAAGGAAAGCTGTGCTCACAAAGAGCCCTAGTCATTTCAGAGTATGGTTGCAGAAGTAATAAATCCTCCAATTTTCATCTATTTTTTATCTAAGCCCACTCCAGACCAAGCTGTCAGCTTTTACATGTTACACCTGGTTCTCCAGTGTTCTTCAAAAGCAAAGTTAGTTACAGAAGGGCATAACCTTCTAATGCAGTCGTTTTTAACGTACATCATGTAAATAACTATGCTACATGTCAAACCAGATACTGTGAAAAATAGCTTTCACAAATGAATATGATTAAAAAATTACCTTTTAATGTTTAATTAGCTGATACTCATACATCAACAGTCAAGTTTGATGACTTTCCTTATAAGTACTAACTTGTGCCCAAGCTAAATAAATGTGTTAAACAGTCCAGAAGCAGTAAAGATGAAGAAATATCGTGTCATGTCTTAGTCACTAATTCTGTTCTTTGTATGCAGGGCTCAGTTTCTGCGGTAAATGCCATCTAAGTGAATTCTGTGGAGCAGAAAGACCTTTGTTTTTCTGCACTATTGAATTTCTAGGGTTTTTTTTCAAAGATTTGCTAACATATACTGCAGCATTACCACATAGTTCCTGCACATTCAGGATCCTGATATTGCGATACAAGGAAACACTCCTCATTAACACAGATGAGAAGACAAAAAATCCAAAGCCCATGTTACTCGGTGTAAAGTGTCATTGAATCTGATAAAATTTAAGATAAGTTCTAAAATGTAACATGTACATCACAGAAGTGATTTATATCAAGTTTTCTTATGTAAGTAAAAACTACTGTTGTATGTTCAATCTGCAAAAGGCTGGTAAAGTAATTAAAAAATGCCGTTGTCTTAAAAGGTATTTTGCAAATCCTCATCCTTTTTCTAGGCTAGCATTGCAAAGGTATTTATAATGAACAAAGTGTCAAGAACCACAAAAATTCAATTAACACACTGCTAGTGAAAGTCCTTGTTA
This sequence comes from Mycteria americana, assembly GCF_035582795.1. Taxonomy (NCBI): domain Eukaryota; kingdom Metazoa; phylum Chordata; class Aves; order Ciconiiformes; family Ciconiidae; genus Mycteria; species Mycteria americana. The sequence goes on along the minus strand of NC_134369.1, from coordinate 6,556,428 downwards.
ATGGTAATTGTTAACCAGTTCTCTTCCCTGAAACCCCATTAACTACTGGTTTTCTAACAGAGAAGTTTTTTTATACTTTGTAAAAAAAAAAAAAAAGCTTTAATCAGGAAATGTCCATATTCTGTCGTTAAAGGATGTAATTTTCACTGTTTGTTTCCATACAGCAAAACCTTCGTGAAAGACATGGTCAAACTTCTTGAGAGGACTAAGTTCACAATTCTTCCCGCTACACCTTGTGATGTTTAATTTTAACTACACACATTGAAACACTGATATCAGATTTTAGCCTGAGCATATGCTGCAAGAACATGGCAAAGTTAAAATTCACCTTCAGAATTTCTTGATAATTTAATGTTTTTGACATCTTGTGCAACTACACGTATGTAAAGACTAAGTTCTGATAATTATTTATTGTATGACTCCGTGTAAGATTGGACTGTCATTTTTTGTTGGAATTAAAGTTTCGGGAAGGAATAATCAAGAAAGGGACTTTAAATTCAAGGTGCTGTCTATTTGTAGTATACTGATGTTGTGCAACTACTATCTACTGGAGAACGTTTTAAGCATTAACTGACATTCAGGTCATAAGGACTGCAGTTTAAACTTACATCATATCCCCATGTTGTGCTGTAGCTACCCAAGGCTGACACTGAGGAACGCAGACCGAGGCCCAGGGTTTCTGAAACAAGCAGCCGCAGAGCCCAGTGCTGGTGCGTGCCAGCGCAGAGGGGGAAAACAAAGAACTTTGTGCAGTCAGGCTGCTCAGTATCCCTTTCATAGGAAAATTTAGATACATGACACGGTTCCAAAGAGAAGTGCAAGAGCTTTAGACAGCACCGGGTACTACCCTGTGGTGTTAGCAATGTGCTGCCCAACATGACTGCTCACACAGCAGCAATTTCAGGAGCCAGGTCTTCCATGTCATGCAAATATCAATATGAGTTATTTGAACTCCTGCTTGGAGTCTTGAAGAATTTTTTTTGAAGTTATAGAATGTGTCAAAATGTAATTCATACTGTAATGGCAAGAGGAAAATATGAGACAATAGTAGGATTCCACTTTTGGGAACAAAATTATCAGCTTGACTCTAAACGCTCAAACCCTTGATTTGTTATAAACAGCTCTTCCAACCTCTTTGGATTTCTTAAGAGAGCTCTGCGCAGTAGCTTTTGTTCACATCTGATCATCACCTCCAGTGTGAGGAATGAAAGCACATTTGGAGCTGGTTTGAACTCTGAGAGCTTTGTTAGAGAATAGATGAAAGGAGTTGGCTTGTTGGCAGTTGCTTTGTATGGAAAATATACTATTGGATGGAAAGTCCTTAAAAACTTTGCAGCCTCGTATCAGGTTCATGACAGTTATTTCAAGATTTTAAACACTACTGGGATCGCGTTTCCTAATATTAATTGTACCTGTAATGAAAAGAAACTTCTGGTCAGGGCTCTACTCAGGTAGTCTGACAGCAAGTAGCTGCTCTCAGTTGTTACAAAAAATCCCAATGCTTTACTAATAAAAGCTGGTGTCGCAGAACAAGCCCTGCATAGCCTTTACTAATTAACTAACAAGATGGCGTGTTCTTTCATGTGTTCAAACAGCATATTTAGGGCGTTTTCTCCTACTTCAGAAAAAAAGATGAATAAGAGAAAACTTTTGCCCTGCTGCCCTGCGCAGCAGCAGAGAGAAACAGTCCCATGGCATCATAAAACTTGTGGCATTATCATAAGAACTATTTTTGGAGGACAGTTTGAACAAAGCTGACAAGCCAGCTTGGAATGTGTGTTAGCTTCATATTTGTAACATTCATCTGGTTTTTATATCCCTTATTTTTAAATATCTTCTCAAAAGGTGAGAGGGAACATTCGGGCGTGTGATTAGATCTCGCTTGCCGTTACAAACGCAAAGCCTGGATCGCACCCACACCTTTGTTTCACTCGCACATGGCACGCGTGGCAGCGAACAAAGGAGCGCCGGCAGCGCCAAGCGGTCGCCTTCCCAATCTGTTCGCGAAGAAGTCAACATATGTATATATGCACTGTGAGTTGTTCCAGGTTTTAACAAGATCTCAAATCACCACATAAAATGCTTCAAAAAGCACGTTGCCACGAGCTTGGCACATCCGAGAGATTCCTTGGTTCTCTCCCTCATCTTTTCAGGAGGAACAGCTAAAATGTTTTTTCACTCTAAGCCGTTAGTTACAAATTCATTTCTGCAGAGCTATCTGCAAGCATTACTCCAAACAAATCAATTTACATCTCTATAAAAAAAACCCATAAAGTAAAAATCTTTCTTTGAAACTTACTAAAACTATTCCTTCGCGATAGCTAAAGTTGCTTTATGATTTTTTTTTAACAGAAAGATTAATGCTGAAAGTATAGCAATATGAGTAAATGACCACTTTATTGCACCAAAACCTTTCTCTGATGAAGGAGAAACGGTGGGATTGCCTTTGTACGTTTCCTTACTTCCTCCAAATGACTTCTCACAAGAATTTCACGATATGATTCAGACAAGACAATTTTCATGCTCACAGTTGAACTTCCCTCTGGTGATATTCTACAGGATTAAAAATTATGTATGTCTGAGTTACATGTTTGAGGTAAATCCCCCAGCTGAAGCAAACAGGCGTAATTCTGTGAATGAATGGCTGTTCTCAGCTTTACAGCAGCAGAACACCTTGCCCTCACTGTGCCTACTTTTAAAATTGGAAAGATAAAAGATAACACGCTTATCACTTGGAAATCAAAATGGCACTCAAAGTCCAACACTGGCCTTCTCTTCAGATTTCACAGAGCATATCCTGATTCCATGTATATTTTTTCCATTTTATGAAAAGATATTACCGATACCTTAAAAACATTTCTCCTGGCTAGAAGTAGAAAGTGTTATATTTTATTCTTGCTGAAGTACATCCAGTAAGCTTTACAAGGCATGCCAAATTAATCATATAATTGGGAAAAATTGAAAAATACATTCACTATTTATTTTTTTTTAAAAACCCACAAGCAGCTCTATAGAGTTTATGGCTCACCAGCTCCTTCATGGTCTTGGGCACATCAGCCAGGACCTATTTTTCCAGAATTGCTAAGTGGACCCATAGCTGTGCAAAAGGAGAAGGAGCTTTAGTATTTGATTCTTTTTTTTTTTTAACTGAGGCTCCTCAATCTCTTCACATCTCATTTTTCAAAAAAATTGCCTAAATAATAACAGAGAAAATTCCTTATTACTGGAGACATTCAAATTTACATAGATGGCATACATCATATCAGATCTTGTGTAGCTTTGTCAACTGCACTCACAAAAAATGCCTAGAAATATCAGCTTCAAACTCCCCTCTTATTTTAGTTCTCTTCTTCACAGAAAGTATATATTAAAATTACAATTTTGTGGGCTTTTAAAAAAAGGAGAGAATAACAGTTTCTTTTTTTTTTTTTTTTTGAAAGAAGATTAAGATAGAAAAGGAAAGCATGAAAGAAATGGAAATAATTAACATAGTAGGATCATGCCATTGGCACCAGCAGAGAAAGTCACAAAGTATCTTATTAATGAGAGAGAAGCCAGAGTATTAGAAGAGTGTTGTAAGAAAAGTTAAGGTACTGAAAGTGTCTGAAAGTTAAACAATTAGTTTTAAGAAAGGAACTGAAGATGGATGTTTAAAGTGTGCGATATAGTTGCAAAAGTTGTCACTCCAAAAGTGAGAGGTGTAAAGGAATGAGTGAGAAAACAGATCCTAAAAATAAAGAATAGACACGCAATGTGAAGTGAAAAGTCACAAGTGAGATGAAACCAAATCAAAGATGTTGATGGACAGATGAGAAAAGTTACCTTTGCGCAAAGGTGAGGAAAAAAGTTAGGAATCTGAGCAGAGAGGAAGACTGTTTCAAGTGTTCTATATTGAGTAAATCAAACGGGAGAGAAGAATACGTTCTGGTCATGAAGAAGAATGAGAGTAACAGACCTTGCGAAACTCTGAAAAATATAAGCTACGTAGAAAGAAAAGAATCAACGTTAGTTCCAAAATATGAATACAAGATTACAAGTCAAATTCCTAATGTTAGTTATGAGGGTTTTCAGTGAAAACCGTAAGATGATCAGTTCTAGAGGGTCGTCTTTTTTTTTTTTTTCCCCCCCGGACTTGTTTAAGCACGCTTTACCCCAATTTTGAACTAGCTAAAAGCAGTGGTTTGGGAACATCTGTCTCAAGTGACTAAACTCTGCATTTATGAAACTGAGGACTGATTTTACTCAAGCCGAGTACCATACCTCCTACAGGACTTCCATGCTGCTTAGTTGGATCAAGTGGTAGGATATCCTTGAGGAGGTACTGGAAACACGGCCAACAAAATGCTTTCCTGTTCTCCTTTCCTCTGAAATAGCAGATACTGATTGCTGCCAGAAATAGGATACCAAACAAGGTAGACCTGAGTCTGTATGGAGATTCCTGTAAGCCCTATGAAGGACAGAAAAGCATAACAGTTCTCCTCCAGAGTTCCCAAATCTTCTGTGCTTTGCTTTTCCCAGCAAAGCAATGGAGATCAGAAGGAAAGCATATGGAGATCAAAATTATAACATTAGGAAACAAGGTTTTCTAAAAATAAAAATAATACTTATTGCATATAAGTCCACTGTAACAGATACTATGAAGAGAAAGGGTAGAACATGGAAAAAATGCATTGTATTAAAGTTTGTGAATTTTGAGGATAACAAAATGTCTATAAATAGGACACCTATTTGTACTCCTTTGAATGGCCCTCACTATTTCCTTCCTGAGGTAAGTGAACAAGCCAGTAGTATATCCTGTGTGAAAAGTGTGTACAAAACTGTGTTCCTCCAGAAATGAAGGAAAAAGATATAAAACCCCCACATTTGTTACATCATTTAGTTAAATTGGTCAGAGAACAAGGCCAAGTCACTCTCGAGAAGAATAAGATGTCAACATTCGGAATAAACTTCATTCAACTTAGTTTTGATCATCCTTGGATTCTGAAGATTTATGTTCTCCTTGGGGTTTTACAAACAAAATTAAAAGGGCACATAAATATACACAGACACAGAGTTCCTTAATCCTGAATGACTCAATCTTTTGTCTTTTTTTGACAGAAAGAAAATATATCAGTGCTACCCAGAATACGCTTGCTATTTTTACTACTGTTTTAGTTCTAAAATAACATTAAGTTTAGTCAATAGAAGTGAGCAGCGACAATCAGCACCTCATACTAGGCATTCTGCAGAGCCACAACGAGCAGCCAACTCAAGTGCCATAGCAAAACTAGGCTTCTCTTTCCATAGTCCTTTGTTTTCTCAGAGACAACTTCCAGAGTCCATGCATTTTTCAAGACAGTCATTTTAGGAAACCCGCAGATGAATATAATTATACTCCTGATTGATGTACATCAGAAATTGCCCGTCCAAACGACTGGCCGTAATCCAGTCTTTAGTCTGTCAAAATGCCATTGAATAAAAACAAGCGTTTTGGCTTGGCAAGGCCTGCAGGGCATGATCCACTATTCATTAATTTTTGCCTCTTTAAAGCTGCACTAACGGAGCTTGCCTTAGTGAGGATCCTGGAAGAGAAACCGTGCAGACCTTGTATGTCTCATCCTTTGGCAAAATAGAATCAGACAGCAGGAATCTGGAGCATAAATCTATGACATAGCAACATGAGATTTTGATGGTTGGTTCACTTAAATAATTCATTAGCTTCCTTGTTCAGGTTCAGCAGAATGTTGTTGGGGTGAAGGAAAGATTGAGTAAACAAATACCCCTACAAGAATGTTTTCCTTAAATATAATTTTTTCTTGAAGAATTGAAAACTTCTGAAAGGAAAGAGATGTGCCAGCAGCTTCGGAGTGTCAAAATCAAAATATTTGGAATATAAACGGTAAAGATACACCAAGATGAGATGAGAAAAAGCTTGCACTATGGACTGACTCAAGTTATTTTAGTGACTTTGTGGAATTCTGGTATTTAGTCCTTTCTTGATGTCTAGGCAGGGAAAGAAGAAATGAGTTTTAACCTCTAATTCACAGTCCCAGTACCACGCACAATATGATAACTGCCAGCAAACTTTGTATCCATAATGACTAACAATCAATTGACCTGTTATTCTTTAACCTGCAAGGAAAAGAATGGGAGAAAACAAAAAAAATTAAGGAAAAGAGTATTTAAACCAAAAGAAAACCTTGTTGATAAATGTAAGTGAGAATTTCCCTTCTAAAAGGAAGTACAAGAAAATGCTTTATTTCAAAACGTGCAAGAAAAAGGCACTGTAGAAATTTGCTTGCACTTTAGGACTCGGGTAAGACTGATATAGTTCATCTTCAACTTACATCATTCTGTTCCTTTGAATGAAATTCACTAAACATATTTTACTACCTTTCTTGTTAGCAACATCTGAAATAATATTAGTAGTTGACTACAATGTGAATTTTCATAAAGTACACTGCATTACAGAGCAAAACAGAAGTACAGCAGCAAAATAAGGAAGGCTATGGCTTACTTAAAAGATTTATGATACATGATGTAATTGAGGATGCTGTTTTGAAGTGCTATTTATTTCATTTTGATACAGAAAAGAACATATATATTTTAGAAATAGCCACCTTAAATTTTCAATCAAAGCATTAAAACAGAAACCTGAGGCTAATTCTCTTTGCAAAATATATACAGCCAGAGAGGTTTGGCATCATTGCACTGCCTCAAGAGACTGATGTGTTTGGATCTAAGTAACTTCACCATGCCCCCCCCAAAGGTGGGAGCACAAATATGATAAAGATCTAAATAATTACTAATACTTTTACATATATAAATACATAATTCCTAAAGATACCATCTCAATTTATTATTTTACCAGCAAACCAGCACATTTTAGGATTGAGACTAATAGGCAGCCAAATTCTTTCTCACCATGTGCTTTTGGAAAAACACACTTGTCTCTTCCAGCACCACTCAAAACTCTTTCTATTTATAACATTCAGCTGCCTGCACAGATAACTGTGTATAATTCTCTCTCTCCCATGATGTCCCTTCTAAATGTTACTAAACTTGTGTTTTCAGGAAGTATTCGGTTTTTTTTTAAATCGGATTAACTTAGGTCATGTTACAATGCTAATATGAATATCACAAGGGTCTAGAAAACCTGCTAGGGTTTCTATGCATTTATGACAGTGTAACAGAAACCCAAATATGGGTTGTTTTATTAGTACAAGCGAAAGAAACAATTGTAAGCAGTACCTTATAGCCCACTTACTAAATGACATCATTTGTTTCCTCATTGTATACTGTCTAGACACAGTCATCAGATCTTATAGTAAATTCTGTGTTCAAACATGGAATACAAATGTATTCTGCATCACCAGAGGAGCATCCTTCTTTACTTTCCATCAAAGTTATCGATGTGTGGCCATCAGTCCACTCTACTTATAACACTCATGACCTTCAGACTTGTTCTTTTAAAACATGTTGTTATAATAGCATATAGAGACATATCCCCAGACTTAAATTTTTAAGAAACCTTAAATACCTCAGTGACCTCCCCCTCCACACTGAGTCATCTTGCATCCTATATTAGACGGGAGACCTGCTTGTCAATTTATGTTCATTATTCAAGGAGAAAAGACTTAAGCATACAGACTCACTTCTTCTAACCACTAAAATACAAGTGTTTCATTGCTGTATTTGGGCTTTGCAGGTGTAAGATACAAGGTGCTACAGGAAGGCAGTTCAGACTTGACTCGTGCTCCCATTTTTTGACCTTTGTTACCAAGTCTGACTGATCTGTTTGTAAGTGTTGACTTCACCTTTCAAATCAGAGGAAGTTTTAGTAACATCTGTGAGGGCAGCATATTCTTTGTGTAGACATACTTCATCCATTGCTACTGAGGGAATTTGGGAAATAAAATCCACAGTTATAAATCATTAGAGCGTCTTTACTCAGAGTTAGTTGACCTACCCCACTCTCGAATTGAAAGTAAATACCTCATTAGAGGAAGGAAGAGCACAGAAGAGAAACGATGCCTCTGGGAAAAATTAAATTTCTATATCCAGCTTAGTTTCCATTTATTGTAGCCATGTGAGGATAGAAGTCATGACCCTCGGGGGCAGAGTTGAATCCCTCAGTACGTTAGGCCTCTTTGCAATTTCTGAATTATTCATTAGCTACAGGTTTATTCTGCATATTATTAATGAAATTTTGGTACAGAGGCATGCTTGTTTTGGCTGGGGTAGAGTTAATTTTCTCCATAGGAGCTAGTAGGGGGCTATGTTTTGGATTTGTGCTGGAAACAGTGTTGATAACACGGGGATGCTTTCATTACTGCTGAGCAGTGCTCACACAGAGTCAAGGCCTTTTCTGCTCCTCACCCCACCCCACCAGCGAGCAGGCTGGGGGTGCACAAGAAGTTGGGAGGGGACACAGCTGGGACAGCTGACCCCAGCTGACCAAAGGGACATTCCATACCATAGGACATCGTGCTCAGAATATAAAGCTGGGGGAAGAAGAAGAAAAGGGGGGAGGTTCGGAGTACGGCATTTGTCTTCCCAAGTAACCCCTACTCATGATGGAGCCCTGCTTTCCTGGAGATGGCTGAACACCTGCCTGCCCATGGGAAGGAGTGGATGAATTCCTTGCTTTGCTTTGCTTGCATGTGTGGCTTTTGCTTTCCCTATTAAACTGTCTTTATCTCAACCAACAAGTTTTCTCTCTTTTACCCTTCCAATTCTCTCCCCCATCCCACGGCAGGGTGGGGGGGAAGCAAGCGCGCGGCTGTGCGGTGCTTAGTTGCCAACTGGAGTTAAACCACGACAAGACAGTAGCGCCAAAGAGAGAAAGATCTTCCACTTGTAGCTCGTAGTACATCTTTAGCCTGAATAGCAAAAAGACTGACTCTCACTAGTACTAAAGTCTCAGCTCCACTGAAGACGTACTACGTAACTTTGAGTCCCAGCCTCCATGCACGTATGAACAAATATGCTTTCTCCCCACCTGCAATCACCCCACAAGATGCCCACTTCATTTTCAAAATGGGCAGCATTTTATTCATGGCGATTTGGACATAGCAAAGTTTGCCTCCAAGGTGAAGTTAGAATTAGAAATAATGTTATCTGTCAGAAATAATGAAATAATTCTACTGCACCGAGGGTAGGAGACTGCTAATAACTTATATTTCTGCTCTACTGCTGAATTAATTATGTTTCTTAGTGGCTTTCAACTAAATGTTGGCTTGACATGGCATAACAAGTAGAAGGATTATTTCTGAATATTGATCTCCCTGACAGGAGTCTCTCAATTGCTTCTTGAAATGACAGAAAAACGCATTTCTTGACCTTTTGTTTTAGAAGAGAAAATGGAAGAGAAAAGTAGGAAAATAGCACTTAATCTTTGTGCAAAGATTACTTTGTTAGATTTGTTCACTTCAAGTAAACACACAGTTTCATAAATTACTTTAGTGTAGGTGTTTCAAGTCGTGATTCTGCGTTGCACTGCAGCTTCCTGCAGAGCTCACTTGAACGCAGGAGCTGCAGTTGCATCGTAACCGTTAGACGTAATTTCCTGTTTCTGCTGTCTGCTCCCTTCTTGTTTTTACTAGATAATCCTAGTGTGAGTAATTAAGGCAAATTGGCGGTGTGGGACAGATTTATGCACAAAGCTACAACTTATTTATTCAGCTCCCTGGACACTGTGATGCAACCATGATTGAAGCACTTCTCCAAATTTAAATAAAGAGAAAATTTCATTCAGCAATTAAACTACCTTCTGAAGTTTATAAATAAGAAACACTGGTTTAGCAGATTTTCAGTAAGCAGAAGTATTTTGATGTTTCAGGAACGGTGGCAATATATTCAAATTAAGGGATGTTCATATAGGGCTTTGCAATAAAAAAAAAAATTCAGGTAAAAGCTGTAGATTATTTTGAATTTTCTCCCTGGTAAAATTCCTGTTAAATATTTCCATTTCAATAAAGGAAATGCTCTTTTTTGAAAACAATGCTCCACCACTTTGCATTCTAGTTTCATCTGATATGACAAAGTACATAATTTTATCCCCCTGCGATGCGACGCTCCCGTGAAGCTGCGATACGTACATTGTGAAAAGTTTTTCAGAGCGGGTGATGTAGCAAGATGTCTAGAGAGGTTGCTGAAAGGAATAACAGCAAGCACGCAGAGCTCAGTCTGCTGCCGCCTCTCTTGTAACCATCTTGGAAAGGAAAAGAGGGGCAGATAGCTGGAGGGAAATTTGCTAAATTATTGTCCTTTTCATCATATTTGTCCTGGTGGCAAACGAGGACAAGCTTTGCTCATCCTTTCTTCCTAATCCCCACACGTTCCGATGTCTAGAAAGGGACTTCATTTTATGTTGGTGAAACTCAAACCACCCCCTCTGCTCTTCTAACTCCCAAAGGTTCTTCTACCCCTCAAGCTCTGCAAAAATAGAAAAATACAGTTGTTACCTCTCTCTCTCTACATCTACTACATTGATGATCTTGAGCACAAAATACTAAATACTTGGAAGTATTTACTCAGTTACATCATCTTTACACGTTAACTCCCATTTTCCTCTCCCTGAGCACCCTGTTAGCCTGTGTTGTGTGCGCCGCATGGATCAAAACATTTCAAGGAATGTGTCCTTAACTTTTTAACCCTTTTTGGTTGCTGTGAGTTAAATACTTCATTTTGTTCCTTTTATACCCTCATACAGCATATGGGTGATTTCCAATACATAAATAGACCAGCAGTAAAAATAACTTCTGAAACGTAGCAAATATTCTCTGGAAAATAATTTTCACATCCCGTCTCCTAAAATCCCATCAGTGAGAGAGCCACAAAAAAGGCAGGAAAAAAAAATAATTTCTATAGCCTTATACCATTCTACCAAAAGTCACAGAGTCAAATCTGTGTGATTTAGTGCATGTCTCATTTCAAGAGCGTTTGAGTGCTGTACTCTGACCTCACCACTACCAGTTATGCTACTAAGACCTTAGTTACGGCTCATGCTTTTTTTAAAAAATCTATTTTTAAGAGGTTTCTTAACTCTTGATCAGGAGTTATTTGGACAAAACCATCTCTAGGAACACAGTAGAGAATTTATGTGGAGAAATGTTTCTAAGTATGATTTGTCTTACAGTTGTAAAACAAAGATTAGGATAAAAGCCATTATTGTAGGTTGAATGTTTTCAGTCGTTTCCAGGCTAATAAGAGATGAAGCAGAACAGCATCTATCAGGGATAATAAGGTTTAAATCTGCACAAATATTTACAGCTGCAATATTCAGATTAGCTTTGCTACCTGGGAGAAGTCTGAACTGCAAATATACCAGGCCCTGCAGGAAATTCTACCCTGGCAAATACAACCGAGGTCTGGTCCTATATTTCTATATCATGAATAGCCTTCTGTTGCCCATTGGTGAAGACAAATTGCTGTAGCTGTGACACTAGCATTCATGTTACCATATTGTATTAAAAATTCTTCTTTGCAGGATAAGTAGCGTATAAATCAGAATAGGCTTTATTTTCTTAAAGATAGCTTGGCATCTCTAAAAACCCATCCACGCCACATTATCTGCTGCGTCTACAAGTATCACTGCTCCATGCAAACTTTCACCCAGAGTCCAGGTAACCCGAGTGCTGTGGAAACCAACATTGGTCATCGATCTGTTCATGGAACATTCATCGACCGAGCTTGGCCGCGCATTTGAGGATTTCATCGTTTGAAACAATGTCTCAATATTACACTGCAAGTGATCTGCTCCCAAAGATTTCAATAACGCTCTGCATGGAAAAAGTCTGTACTCGATACACAGAATGTTAATTTAACAATACTGTTGTTCTTATTCTAGTGTTATTACTCTCTGCAATATATTCCGACATATCTGCAGATCCCAAATAAATATGCCTCAGGATTGGTACTTGCATCAGAATTTAAAATGGAGTGATATACAGAAAGTTAAGCTTATTTATAATAACATACTTTCTCATTTAACGAGAGAGGTGTAGGAAAGTAATTTACACATTTACATCCTATTGCAATGGGTTTGGTTAAAGCAGGAACAACATAAAAATATGGTTAATATTTTTCTGTCCCAGCAACGTTTCCATTTTCCATTCCAAGAACATCAGTCTATATCAGGATACCACTTTACTTTGTCAGAGTATTCACTTTTCTGTATTTGCACTGTCAGGTGTCATGTTTAAAACTAACACATCAGTACAAGAAGAAAAGTTTTTCTTAAGTGATAATCTCTTTATATTGAATCCTCTGCTTTATACACAAAATATCATAGTACAAGCACAGCGTAACAAGTTTTAAACAATAAACCTCTCATAACACAACTGTGGACATACTCATACTTGTGGACATACTTGTAACTCATACTTGTGGACAGCAGACTGAACAGAAGAAAAAGGACACGTTCTTCTCTGTTGCTGCTTTTCTGTAGGTTCACACTGAGTACTTCTATTTTCATAGCTTATGTTCCTTATGCTACCATTTGTTGGCGATTTGAGTGATTTTAGAGGAGAGTTCTTTAAATTCTCTTTAAAAAAAAATTGGAAATCTAAAAAAAGCATTGAGCCTAAATGTAAGATTCCCAAGGCTGCAACCGTAGAGGGCAGAGGAGCCAACACTAGCAAACCTCAGTGCAGCACCCTGATGTAGGATATTGATTTCATTGAAGATTTTTATACTCTTATTGCTATCTGGAAAAAAAAAAAAATTCTAAGAGCAAAATTTCAGCTACTTTCCATAGCTCAAAGTTTTCATTTTGCCTGTGAAACATCTTTGTTGGGAAATAGTCTACTCATGAAGAAATAGGGCCCATCATTTCAGTATAAGCAAAAACTGTTTATTTTTATCAATATCCACGGCTGAGCAAGTAGAAGTTCCTTTTAGGAAATGACATGTGGAAGACAAACAGGACTTGTTTACATTATTCCATTCAGACTTCAGCCAACCCAATGCAACACTGGAAACTACAAAGGGCTTGCTTACTTTAAACACTGGTAAAATAAATATACTAAGGAAAATTTTAGAAGGCAAAATATGAGATTGCTTTTGCTTTAAGACATCATTCATAAACCCCAAAACTACTAAGACAGTGCATCAGCACTTATCTGATTCTTCCCACAATGCAAAAAAACACAAACCAAGAAAATCTTCAAACTCTGAAAACACGTTTGTCAAAGATGCTTGCTAGCACTGTTCCTGCTTCAGGAACAGTAAACAGCATTTGCAACAAACATTTGCAAGACTTAATTCTTTTAAAAAGAAAATAATTATTTTTCCAAATGGAAGAATCCCAACAGGGAGATTTGATTTTTTTAATCTCTCTTTCCTGCAGAACCCTGGATGGTATAGTTCTACAAACAATATGCTGCTCATGCTGAAAGTTCGTTTTACTCTTGATCGACTGGGTAGGCTAGAACAGATTACTGTGATGTTTAGGGAACATAGCAAAGTATATCAGCTAGCACAGGCATAAATTCTTTAGTGGCACTTCTTTGGGGTAGGAGAGGTAATTTTGAAGTTATGTTATAGGATCCCAGGGGAACAGACAGACACCTGATTCCTGACCTTACAAAAACCTGCTAACATACAAGACAAACTTTCAAAAGTGCACCTACTGAGAAAACTCTGTTTTACAAAAGTTAGTGAAGGCTTTACAGGAAGTAACACTAGAAAATTTCTATTAAGGAAAGCACAAGCTATCTCGTTTTCTTGCAAAAGAATAGATAGCATGACATCCCAACCATTTGACCATTTTAATGTGTAAGAACTGAATTTATAAGTAAAAAAAAAAAAAAGTTCCAAAAGTTTGTTGCAGAGTTAAAAATATCAAAGTTTTATTTACATATTCACATACTTTAGCCAAGTGAAAGTTGTAGTCTTCCACTGCAGGTTGGTTGTCCTGTTACAGGACAAAGTGTCACTTACATTCAGATATTCTCCATTTCTCTTGTTTGTGCTTTCTTCCGAGGGTCATAAGCAAGTGAAAACACTATCAAAATCAAGTTATCCCTTGGGAGTTGTGCAAGTCAAAATACATCTGTAGTCCACAAGAAATCAGAGTAGTCATTCTTAAAAGGTATTGTGCCTAGATGAATGACCATCCAATACTTCAGATGGCTTTAAGGGCATAACTGAGATTCCATTGACTAACTGCAGATGCTTCCCCTTGGTTATGTTAGATAATCCAAGGCAGCTACATTCTGTATTTTTCATGACTCTGAATTTTCAGAGAAATTGAAGTTTCATGATGCTTATTTAATTGACATTTTTGGGGACCTGTTCTAGATATATGTAACACCTGTCACAAAATAAAAACAAATGAGCCACACTGGTCATGAAAAAACCCCAACCTTACAGCACATGCAGTTCTCTCTTTACAAGCCCCGATGTGATTAAAAAAATACCAGAGGAAAGCAGAAAAGGAGCCACAGTACTAGAGAGCACAGCTTATATACACACCTTGCAAAGTCTAATACCAGAGCAGCTGCTGAGGCTGCTCTAACTTACACAAAAACTATGTCATCTGCTACGGACAGCTCATCTTCCAGGTAACGCGGAGGTAACTATCTCCCGGGCTCTTCTTCCAGCAGTACCCTATGTGCTAGAGCGTTCAGGAGACACTGAATTTTTTTTAAACAGACATATGTTCTACCCTTTATCTAAAGTAAAAATGACTTCATATATTGCATGCCTGCGACAACAACGAATCCTGTGTTTTCCTTATTGGGTCTTACAGTTTACTTGCAACATGTTACGTGAGTAAATAGACACAGATTTGAGGAAATAGCTTATATAAATGCATGCTTACCAGCTGGTGCAGAACGCGAGCAGTGAAGTTGAAAACCATGATAATCGGCACACGATTCACTGAATTTGCCTTCCTTAAAATCTGACTTGGAATCCTTTTTGCTCTCAATCGCATCTGAAGAAAGCTTATCCAGTTCAATTATCACAGCTGACATTGTAAGATAGTCTCAGTACAACTCAAAAATAAAAACAGAGCTGACAAAAGAAGAAGCCACTTTAAGTTCAGCCTCCCCTAAGTTGCAGTCTGGGGAAAAATAACTTCCTATCACAAAAAAAAAAAAAATCCCCAAACTGTAATAGTGCAAAATGTTTTTAAGTCAATGACTGAGAAACTGTATTTCCATGAAGCTGTTCCAGCTCTGCAGCGTTTGCTAAATATTGCAGCTCTTCTTTAAGGTAGAAAAGTGCTACTTTAAAAAGTTCTTCTGTTCTTGTAGTGACAACAATATTATGGCATTTCTGTGTAGCTGCTACAAAAATAGCAAGGCTAAGTGGAGACATCTGTATCTCTGCTAAGTTGTGGACTTACTAACTTTGTTTTAAGAGTCTAATTCACATTTTGTTACCACTGGTCCAGCTGGGAGGGGCTGTACCAGACGCGATACCAATGGAAGCAAGCACCCCGCGGGCCAGCCCAGCAGCCAGCCTGGCAGCTGCACCGTGGAAGTTACTTGTGCCACAGCCCTGTTCCCTCGGTGAACACTCGGGGCTTTGTCTGCGATGCGTGCAGCAAGATAAATGACCGCAGACTACATCGTTCCTTGAAAACAAGAAATGGTCCTCGGTTCTTTCCTTTATTATTTTAGGGCCGTGATTCTAAAAAGTTTCTTTCTAGGGAAAACAAGTTTAGTACTGTTAAGGAAGCTGGTTTAATCCTTTAAGCTTTTTTTTTTTTTTTTTTTTTTTTTTTAAAATAAATCTTCCTTTCCTTAGATGCGAGCAAAGCTCAACAGAACTCAAGAGAAGGAGCCGATGGGTTTCCCTCCCGGCGCTGTCCCGGCAGCCAGCCGGAGCGGTAAAAGCAGTGCCGAGAGAGGCACCCGCTGGCGGCCGGGGGAAGCGACCCAGCGGGGGAAGCAGCCCGGGCCGGCAGGCCTGGGAGTGCGCGGCCAGCTCTGCCTTTCCCTTAGCAGAGCCCATAAAGCACGAATTGCCGTTCAGGAAAACGTATCGCATGAGTTTTTGGTAGGGAAATTGCCAAGCCTTGGCTAGAGATAAGATGATGCGGTGATCTGTCAGCTATTAGCTCCCTATCGCTTCCTTAGCTTGCTCAGTGGGAAAGACGAGTAAATAATGCAAGAAAAATCTGTGCAGCCATGCAGCTTTTACTAAGCAGTCCCTTGTCCTGCAACAACAGGACAAATCCGAGATCTCTAAACTCACCTTGATAGAAGTGAATTCTCAGGGCTAATGTCAGTCAGGTTTAGACCGAGCTGCTGATGGTACCCTCAATAATCTCTGTGCAAGCAGGGAGCAGGTGGAGCTCACATGTGCTTGCACAGGAAACATATCCTCAACCAGGGCCCAGCTGTGAAAAAAAAAAATTAAAAAAAAAAAAAAAATCAAGGTACCAGTGGGACACTTCCCTAAGTTAAGGGAATTTGCAAGAGGCAATTTCTAGGTGGGTTACAATCAGAGCGAGGAACCCAAGTGAGGTAACGAGGCCAATACTAATAAGTAGAGCAACATGGAAATGGGACTGAAAAATTAGTCACAGGGGAAGCTTTTCAAGGAGGCTAGAAATAACGTGTGGCACTTGTCTGTTTTTCATTTCATTTCAACTAATACGCATTAGGGGTAGGAAAAAGACAGTTTGGTGAAAGCGTCACAACACTTAGCAAAACTTCAGAAATGGTTATATAACGGGGAAAACAAGCAAACAAGTGCTACATAGTTTGGAAGGCAAATTCAGCTCAGCTCACGCCAAGAAAGGGAAAGGAAAAATCAGCAAAACAGACTTTCATTGCATCCTCTTTTTAATAGCCCTCTATTTCAGCTCCTCTTTTAAATATGTAAAATCAAGTTATGCCATTATTGGTGGTTGAAGTAATCTGATTTTGGCTTCTGAAAGAAACGTCCCCCAAATGAAAATGCTGGCTGCTAAATTTGTCCGAAAATTTACCAGAAGTAACAATCCTATCAATACATCCCAAACAAAATCCATAGCTTAAATTGCACTTCCCTATTTATAAGTATGCAAAAGATGTATTTTACATGGAGTTGTTACTTAAATAAGTTCAGTATATCAAAACTTCTAAAGAAAGAAGCTTAATCCTCTAATGACAAAGCATCACAAATGCCCAGAGGGAGAATCATTCTTCCAACATTCCGTGTCCTAAGAACTTTACACTATCCTTAGCTGGGTTCTTGTAACTTTTCCTGGATACAGGAGCAATTTCACTTCCTGTACAAATCCTTTTCTGAAGGTTTTAGGTTTCTCCAGTGACATTAATTGCAATGTGATTTAATTTAAAAATGAAGCATCTCATTACTATTGCTGCTGTTAAGTTTCCCATGTAACTCTGAATATGTAAATCAGTCAAGGGCATATTAAGCCTTAAGCAGTCTGTGACTAGTTCTTCATTTGTACAAGGGGTTTTTTTCCGCCTTGATTTTATGCATTTACGTGTATGACAAGAGTGGGCACTGTTCCTCAGCAATTTAGACAATCCCCAGACTGTTCTATTCTCTATATACATTACGTAGTGTATGCAAAAACCATGA
This sequence comes from Mycteria americana, assembly GCF_035582795.1. Lineage (NCBI taxonomy): Eukaryota > Metazoa > Chordata > Aves > Ciconiiformes > Ciconiidae > Mycteria > Mycteria americana. Next base: position 6,538,899 of record NC_134369.1, on the reverse strand, counting down.
AATCCCAACCAGCTCTGCTGAAGGGTAAGAGTCATCCTTTAAGATGGAGAAGATGACAAGGTATTGGAAAGAATTATATTATTTTTTAATTTATTTTTAATTTCCAGCTCTGTGGAAAGCAATTTCCTCGTGGCGATACATGATAATCCATACTTTTTGTTAGTGCTCAGTGAAGACCTGAAAGGCCTACGGACCTTTCCTGCATGCTAAAGCAACCAGAGGTGCAGGGCCTAACAGCGCTTTGATCTGCTGCCTTGATCTTGCAGAGCTAAGCCAGCCTGGGAGCAGCTGAAGCCCTGTTTCGTTTGGCCCCCCGCCTTTCCTTTCTGTGTCCTTATTCCTCTTCTCAAATAGACGTCAAAACCAGGAACCTGAGCTATTTTGTGGGTTTAATACCTTTTTATTTGTCAAGTGGTTTTGAGTTCTTCTATTCCTTCCTCCCTGTTCTATGAAAGACTCTCACGTTTGGCAAGATATCTGAAGAATATTTTTGTAAGTATCACTGGAACATAAGTAATTTTCCAGAACTTTATTTAGGTGCCTAAAGACACACATATAGGTACCTAACCAAACCAAAAGCACCAGAACCTGCTTTTCCTCCAAACTCTAAACTATTTGACAACTATTATAAAGCTGCTCTGTAAACAACAATTACTTTTAATAAACCTGGTCATTAGACACTTACGTACATTTTAAAATGATTTTCAATTGTCTCATGCTTCTACATATCTGCCACATTTGAAAATATGGCTGTGTCCCCAAAGTGTCAATGTTTGCATGTTGTGAAACGTACCTGAAAGTAGCATTTATACCACGGACAATTTTTTCAGAGATATAAGAAATTTAAAGATTCTAAACCATTCAGCTTTTATGATGCCAAACTAAGTTGAATTTAATTCATAGAGTCCAGTTACAAATACTTTTTCCTCAAAAAAGAAAAAAATAGAAGAGCTTGATGTCAAACTGAATTTTCTCACTCGTATGAAAAAGTAGAATCTCATTTTCAGGTTTTTCAGAGGGTTTTGTGGATTGCTTTGTTTAATAAAAGAGAAGAGAATGTTTATACTGTGAGTAAGAAGTGTTAATATCATTTTTTCCCCTGGTCCAGCATATCAGTGTTCAGAATTCATGTAATGGAAGACCCAAGCTTAATGACCTCCTTTGCTTGGACTGAGTTGTGCCCATTCCCAGTGATCGCTCTAAAATATTCTAGTCTTGCTGAGGAATTAATGAGGTAATCAACCTCTCTTGTCATAACCATTTGAACTACAGAAAAACAAATGCTGAAAACAATAGAGGAGCAAGAGACAGCACCTTCCCAGAACAGGGCTGAAACTAACACAGAATTAAATTTATTCTCTTCTGCTGTGATCCAATTAATATTTGCTTATGTTACAAAGTGGAAATGTTCCAACAGTTAAAATATGGGAAACAGCCTACAGATTTCGTTGCATGGCATCTGCTCAGAAGTGCAGTATCTTCATTTGACTACATATTCACCACCAGGGAGGAAGTAAATATAAATGTAAGATCTCCCACCTCTCATAAAACTGTTAATCATAACTGACTATATTTTTCAGCACACAAACCCTACGCAAACAGCAATTTGCAAGACCTTAGCAGTGAGGACAAACTTGAGTAAGGTCAACACACAGAAGAGCAGAGGCTTCAGTGCACTCAAAGGTAAGAATTGGATCTGGCTGCATGTTTTCAGGAAGGAAGAAACACGGTGTGCAAGAGAAACGTGGCTTTGTTGACAAGTTCCATGAATGTCTGTCTCATTCTTAGACATGGTTGTTGACACAACCTGGAACTGTGAAAAGGAGAGAAGAAAAAAATTCTGAACTCCTACCAAAAAAATCTAAATAGATGACATTTAAAAGAGGTCAAGACCTTGTTCCTAGTTTAGGAAAAAGAGAAAAAGAGCTGACAAAATATTTTTGCCTAGTGGTCTCCTTCCCAGAGCTCTTCCTAAGAGCTTCAAGAGAGGCAGAAAGCTGAATGAAAATAAGTTAAGAGACACACAGAAGTAGTTGGCCTATATATTTACTGCAGAAACTGTGTAACCACCCAGGGTGAACCTAGCTGGACTCTAGAAGTCTGTTAGCTTTGTGTTAATAGGTTGCACACACAATAGACAAGATTTCATGTGTAGCAAAGGTTACGCAAGAGTTTTTCCAGAGTTCTTTTTTCATAGCAGTTAGCACAAAGCCAGCTATTACTAGCTGGCTATCTCAATCAGGAATTTCTTGAACACCCAACTACCCAGTAGGGCTCCAAGAGTGTTTATCCTTTCTTACTCAGTAAAGCAGTGACAGTTTCAAAAAATATAGCTCAAAGGGTATTTCCTTCTTTCACACGGAGAAATGTACCCATCACGCTGATTTACTTTACTCTCCAAGTCTAATTAGCATATATCAATTTAGAAAGGCTGTCTAAATAACATGGTTGCCATGTAAAAATGTAGGATTTCCTTGCTCCACAGCAAAACACTGGGTCTCTAGAACAAAACCTAAGGCACATCTGAACATCTGTGATTTCAAAAACATTGGTATTATTCTGCAAGCAAGAAGGAGAAAACCGTACTGAAGACAGCTTCAATACATACAGAAGGAATTTGATTTACACACAAGAAATGAAGAATTCTTGTCTTACCTAATAGAAAAAGAGAGACCATAAAGACATTATGCTGTACTAAATCAAGATACTTTTGAAATAGCAAAAAATTGTTGATACTTTAGCAAACTTTTTGATGGTGTGTTTTCTATTAATTGAAGAGTTACTCATTTAGATTTCAACAGAAGCAGTTATTTGTATTGTACAAAGAGGTAGGGAAGAAAATGCCATCTGTCTTCTGTAAGCAACCCTGGAACACCTCAGCCTGTCTGCTAAATCAATGCAGGCACAACTGGAATTTGATTATTTTACTATATAATCTCTATCATTTCTGTGCTGGTAGAAAAGTGAGGCAATTTTGGCTACATTCTGCTGATGAATTAACACACTTGAGTATGTTTTGCAAATAGCTTTCCCAGCAATATTGAATAATCAATCTTGAAAACATAGTTTTATACCTTTCTTTTTCTTATTTAGTGTTGTTGGGAGGAAATAGCAATTTTTAATTTTGAATTAACTGTCCCATAAAAATTTAAAATTCCCTTTAGAATTTACTGCAAATTGTTCCCTTTTTTAACATCATTTGCAGGATTCAATAAAGTCCTATCCTAAAATAAGACATAGTGACAATCATTTTCTCTGGGGAAGAAAAAACCCAAAACAATTAAGTAACCAGACAGCACACTCCATCACCAAACTTTACCAAGTGAAAAAGGAAAATAATTTGGGAAATTCCATTAATAGAGGCAGATTTAATGAGCTGCAGTCCAAAAATCTCAGAGCTGTTTAATCTTTAGAATTCCTAGCCGTATGAATACATTATCTAAAGATAATTTAAATCAATCTAACTTTTCTATATAGGTATCTTCCCAGCATATATATACACACACACACAAAATTAATCCAGAACATGCTCTGTCATTACAGTACAAAGAAACTTAACTTACATTCCTCAGTCTTTAAAACGTCTGTTTTGGCTTGGGAATCTACTACTGCCATTTATTTTATCCCCCAAGTAACTTCTGTACTTTTCAAATTGTATTTGATTTTTATTTTTAGTGTGCTGAATCCATTCAGCAAAATGGATTAGCAGTTTGTTAATAACAGTGAGATTTAGTATTAGGTACTTGACATTACAGAATTACCAATAAGAAAGTAACCATTCCATATTATTATTTTATTCAGCAGAAATACGTTCCATTATTTTTTTTTCAGAAGGGCAAGAGGGCACCTTTACTTAAGACCTACTGACTTCAGAATGCTAAATGTATGCACAGAACAACAACTTTTACACCAGCAACATTTTTCTGATAACTGTTTTTCAGAGCTATCTGAAAAAAATATTTCCTAAACCCAGGAACATGAGAAAGGAGGCCCATAATCACCAGCTCTCCCTGTATAGAGGAATTTACTGTGGTATCAGGTACTTACACAGTTAAGAGACTGTTTCCCTAACGCACTGGAAAGCTTCCGCTTTGTTAGGCATAAAGACCATTTGCAGATGCTAACATATAACAAAATCTTGATGTGGCTAGAGCAATGTGCGGTTTCTGCCAATAAAACGTTGCTTGTACCCTAAAATAAAAGCTAGAAAGCCAATATTAAAGGCAAAAGGTCTTGCCCAGTTAAGGAAGACAGTTCCTCTTCCAGTCATTCCCTAACCATCTAACAAGATGGTGTCTGAACTTTATGGCACGTTACAACAGCTTTCTCCACATACCTGTAATCACCGTTACTTAGAGGTGAAATGAAAGAAATGAAAGAGATTAACCCCGAGGAAACCAGTGGCAAAGTCCAAGACCAACATGCATCTTAGTTACAAGGCAATTACTTCTCTCAAATTTCCTCTACGATGCTCGACAGACTAAGTCCTTAGAGACTTACGCACGTGCATTTTTTTTTCTAGTAATGAGCTACTTCAACATGGATTCTAGTAAAAACAAGTTTAAATTCAATGCGTTATTATAATTATTAAATTCAGCTAAAAATTTGTAAATGTAGATTTGGAAATTTAAATACCGTTAAAGATATTGATGTGTACAATGAGTTGCTTTGGAGTTTGAAGATACCTCTGTGATAGTTCAAACCTCACCCATACTAGTGTCAGACGAATGCACGTATGATCCCACCCAGCCTCTCTAGTGATTTAATCAGTCCAGAGCAATTCAGTTATTTACAGGCAGAAATGCAGATGAGCGGCAGGTTCACCAAGACTAATCCGTCACTTTGCAAATCACGCTGTCAATGAAATGGAGACTTGATTAAATTTCACGTGGAAAAGTTCTACTTGTTTGCATTTTAGAGAAAGTCCAAGATAGAAGGATCAAATCAGTCATCCAGATTCACATTTATTCATATGTACAAACCTGGGAAGAGCTCCAAGGATAAACAATAAGGTTTTCATGAATTGCAAGTTTTTTACCAGTCTGGCAATTTAACAGTTCTGGGCAGGAGATGTTTTGTTAAGATACCTATACATGCATCTCAAAAAACTAGAAGCTTGGCTACTATAAAAAAGCTCCAATGAAACAGGATAAAGTGAATTTTTACCTGAAGCCTTTTCCTTTCATGAAAAGTATCATAATACCACGACATAAGAACTTCACCTGAGTTCTTTTTGAGATTGTACGCAAGAATTTTCTTTTGATTCAGTAAATGACCTCCTCACAAGCAAAACAGAGCATTAGGAATAATATTATTTCTATAATCTCATTTATAATAAAGATAGCTCCTCATCATAATTCTTATTTTATGTATGCAAGATGCTGTATTAGAGAAAATATACAGCTGCCTAGACTCATTAAAAAAATTCTAGACGGAGCACCTGTTAAGGAATTCGACATGTAGAAGTACAGCATACTAAGCACTGCCTAGGCAACAGGAAAGTGAGCAAAATCCTCAAACCTTCAATTATCGGTTACTTCCAAAAAGCAAGATATCATGCTTTGTAAGATGCAATACTTTTTCCTTACAGACAGTTACAGTAAATATTACTCAAAACGCTAACAGTCATGCAACTTTTATTGTGAATCAGGATATTCTTGCAAGATTCAGATTTGTATTTACTATCAGATTACTAGAAGTCACGTTTAATCCTTTAAAAATTCATATGTAAAATCTTTTAGATGCACAGTATTTCCTCAGTGCCAAACAACAACAGTGAGCAAGTTTAATGTATGAATTATAGACTCAGTGAATTAATTTGAACTAGACACTAGGTGTCTGACTCGCTTCATGATAGGATATGCTTGTTGCTAAACAGAAAGGAAATCAGAATGATCAGAGAGAAATCTACCCCAAAATAAAACATTTTTTTTTCATATATATATATATAAACATACACCATGTGGCTTTATCTCTTAGTAACAGCAAAGCCTGCAGTATGTGTGCCTGAATCCTTTTGGGCAACATGAAGGAGATGGGGAAATAAACCAGGCGATTTTGTGGCTCAGCTCTTTACAACACTGGTCATAGCTGCCCCTCTATGGAGAACTTCGTGCCAGCCAAAAGTAAATGTCAGAGTCAGGCCTGGCATTTCAGGGATGTTCTCACAAGTCCCAAAGCATAGGAATAGCAATTCCGTATCAGCCTTTTTTTTTTGGTAGCCCTTGTATTGAAAGAGCTATTGCAGTGCCAGCAATTTTGTCTTTTTTGTCCCTTTCTTTCATGCTTCATTACCCTAGCTGCCTCCGCTGTTGATATCCTGCTGTAAATGAAAGTATACAAACCAAATGGTACAACTGTTCCCCCAACAGCAGGTTCTCCTTCAAAGGACCGAATGACTGGTTAATTACCTGAATGTAGGATTCAATAATTCCACTAAAACATACCACGCCTTGTCTAAAGAAAAGGTCAAACACCTACTTTCACACCTCCGCAAAATTAGCTGGTCGATATCAAGAGAAAATGACGATTCTAACAAATCTTCTGGCCAGAGTTCTACAATTTCAAAATTAATCACAATGGGTGATTAAGTCATAAGTTTAGCCCTGAAAAATATTACTGTATGTACATACATTCATAATTTTTTTTCCTCACATGACCAATAAAACACCTCTGTGATGTACATGACCAGTGTAATTTTTTCTTTTAGCGGTATCAGTTAAAGTCTAGGCAGTTCTAGCACAGGTGAAACCAGTTCAAGGTCAGGGTTTTTTATTAGTTGCAAGATTTTAAATCTTCAGAGTTAACTTTGATGAGATTTAAATCTTGCCGAAATTCTCTTAAGGAAAACCTTCTAATAAGGTAACTCGTGCATTTGGTTTGGTATAACCATCAAGTTTAGATATAATTGAACTAATTTTGAAAAAGGATAGGTGAGATAGTATCTCAAGAATTTCAGTGTTTTCTAATATTCTGTGGAATTTTGTTTTCAAAAGCCATTGCAGGACAAAAGTTGTTTCCAAATTAAACATGTCCTAGATAACTGATAAGATAAACCCTGAAATCAAGATATGCTTTTCAGAAGTGCTTGAGCCAAAATTGACAGTAGATAGATTTATAGCAAATTTATTTTCAAAATTGGTTCTTTTGTAACCCTTACAGACCTGCAAGTCCATGTGTGTTGCCTGCCTGCAGCCCCCTCCTGTGAGTATTGGTACTTGCCCTGGGAAGCAGGCACAGGCAGGGGCTGGGGAACATCGCCGGAGCACACATGGACACAGGAGACGGGTCTAGGCAGCACCTCCAGAGCCCACAGCAGAGCTGCAACTGTAGAACCAAGTTCCATCTTGAAAAGAGAGGGCAGGACCTGGGTGTCCCAGGGTTTCCCTGGGCCTGGTGCTGCTTTCCCTTTCTCTCAGCATGAAACGATGCTGTAGCAGCCACTTTGGAGGGGTAGCTAGAGCTCGAGAGTTTCATGTAAAGGTGTGAGGAAAGATCAAAAGCCTCAGAACAACTTCCAGATCTAATCACCTTTATTTCCTCCTCCCCACGCATACTTTTTTTTTTTTTTTTAAATACAAACCTTAATAATTGCAATAATAGTACGATTCTTTTGAAGTTAAAAGGTGAAAGTGATTAGAGTAATACATTTTCAACATCACCATAGTACCATGCACTGATTTTCTAAAGTCTGGTCAACCCCCCCCCACTTTGCCCTTGTACTATAGTCCCTATTGTTTTGACAAACAACCCTTTGACTGCAGGCACAGATCTCACACTGCAAAAAAAAAAAAAAAAAAAAAGCCAGATTCCTCCATTCTCACTCATATTCAACAGAATTGGGGGATATTAGGGGATATTAAAAATGCGTTACAGAAGCAAATTGAGCCAACAATTGAGGGTGTGCTCTTATCTAGAAATCCCCATCATGATTGCTCCCTATCGTACAATGCTTTTTGCTCTCAATAAGGGAGATAAATTATCTAATCTTAGAAGAAAAGAGATGCCTTGAGTACAAGCAAAACCAAACAGTAAGACACACAGATTTAGAAGTTCAGTGTGCCCGAGATCTTTATTAAGCAAAGGAGATACAAGATAAATTTTAATGACTTACAAGTCTTCAGAAAATAAGAGAAAAAGTTAAGCATTTCAGGAAGCAGAAAGACATCTACCAATAGTGTCAACCCTCATTGTCAAAGTTAGTGAAGGGAACAGAACATTTTTCATGAAGGAGACAGAGCTATAGAGGAAGAGAAGGTTATAAAGCAAAAAATGTATTATATGCTGAAGTTAGGGGTATTCATTTGCATGAGAAAGGAAAAAGCTTTCAGGAACACAAAACCGAATAGCTTGGGAGGGAAAGAATCAAAACAAACCTAACTGCTATGAATCGTGTCACATTTATTGAAAACTGCCCAAGGCATTTTGTATATGCTTAGCTAACCTGTCTGACTCCCATTCAGTGATAACAGCCTCCAAGGCAATCACAGACTTGAAATATAAAGACTTCAAAAACCTACCCAATGCCTAAGGAACTTAAGTTTCAGTTTTTGAAACTCAGACACCTAAGCTGCCTCCCAAAGGGATCATTGCTACTGTTGAAAACTGTTTCAGAGCTACATCTTTATCTCTGCAGCCAAGGGGATGGAAAGCGGAGTTTGACAGGTTAGTGTCGGCAAACAGGGATGGTACAAACCACCCAAGTCATCAAGTCTAGTCCCCTGTGGTCACGGGCAGACATTCAGTTCCCAGTTTTCAAAGAAAGACAGGGTGAAATAATAATTGAGGAGCCATATCACATATCAAAGGGTAATAAGCCCTTCTTGACTCCTATGAGGCAACAGATAATCATAGGATTACATGGTGCAAGCAAGGACAGACTGATCCTTTCACAACCTTTTGAAGATATCAGGGAATCATACTCAAATTTAATTTTCTCCAGAAGGTCACCTATTCTGGTTTTTTCTGTGAAGTTACCTAGCTCTTTCTCTACATAAATTGTACTCTGCCTCCAGTCCCACCTGAAATATATTATTCAGCTACTTGAAAATTTAGAAGACTTCTAAATGGTACGATGACCAACTTTAGAGTATTTACTCTTATGGCACTAGTCTTCCCTAGCATAAGGGGAAAGAAGAATTACTTATAGTGTGCATATTCTTAATTAGTTTGCAAAACAATCTTCAAGATAAATAGTCAGCTACTTTGATTTTATATTTGTTCCAATCCCTTACATCAGCAGTTTCAGTTTGCATACAATTATCTTGAAAAATTTTAACCAGGCTGTACACAGTATTTCAAATCAGATCCTGCATATTCTCAAACAGCAGCACTAACACTTCCCTCTTTGCAACAGAAATGCCTTGCCTGATGTCCTCTAAAATCACGTTAGTGTTTTTTCACAACTCCATCACATTAGCAGCTGAAAGTTATCCTTTGATTAGCTTCATTCCAATTCCTATTAGTCTGGTGACAAAGTCACACAATGTGAGATGATTAGTTCCTCCTCAGCACTATAAGTATTCCCAACATGAATTTTGTCTACAGATTTCATGTGCACGTACCCATTTCCTACTCTCAGGTCACCAATGAACATTCCCATTCCCAGCATTAAGTAATGAAGAATGTCACTGATGATTTCTCTCAAGGTTTTAGTGTCATCTGTTGTAGTTTCCTGTCCAACCATATCTTTATTCTCTTTATATTAATCCCCATTATCTCCACTTTGAACAATAATTTCCTACAGGGAGTGGCATCAGATTTTCTTGAATTGCAACACTGCTTTTCTTGCGTATAAGAATGGAGATATAAAAACCCTCAAGGTAGTCACTGTTTTCCTTTTAATAAAACTGGGCTATAATTTAATCCCACTTTCTGTTTGCTTCCACATGCGTAATGATTCTTTGCTTCAAAGCATGTTCTAACTGTCACACAGCACTGAAATGGATCACACCCCCCATTCTTGGAATGTCGTTACAAGGTTATATATTATCTAGCCAGAGTACTTTGTCCAATTCTACAGATTAACTAGAAATGCTTTCTCTTGGATTTGTGACACTAAATTTTTATTCTCAGAGAATTAATAAGACCTCCTGATATTGTCACGCCATGGTGACTGTGCCCCATACCGCCAAGCTGTAACTGCAGACCTGCATTGTGCTTGCATTGCAAGAATTAAGTTGCTAAAACCAAATTACCTGCTTCTGCCGGGCCAGGTAGATGGTGAAGCCGGGGCACCCTGTAGCTGCTGCCCTGGGAGGTCTGGACCCTCCTCTCACCCTCTGCCCTGGGATGACCATCCTCCCAGGGGACGGGGAGCAGAAGGAGCAGGAGCACAACCACTGCTAAGAAATAATAGATTATCACGGAACTGCAGTGATACATACCCCTGCTCACTTATGGTACCCTTTAGTCCGATGCTATCTGCGGACTCGCTTAAGCTTATTGCCACAGTAAGCGCAGAAGATGCAAGTAAGGTTTTGGGAGGACAGAGTTGCATGCCACCAAGTCCTCACCATTTTCCTCCTCTCTGTAGGAAGAGTGTTTTCCTCCAAGGCAGAAGAGGACAGAGAAGGACTAAGGATGTGTGCTGGAAAACTGGGAACCATACTTTAACTGCTTGTTTAAATAGCAAGAGCTACTTTAGTGACCTAGGGAACAATCTACTGAGTGACAGAATTTTTTTTTTTTTTTTCATAATCTATAAAAAAAGCCACAGATTTTTTTTTTCCAGAGCTGAGTTTAATATGAGGAATATCACAATGTTGGATCAAGAGGGACAAATAGGGAAAAAAAGAAAAATTTGAAAGCAAAAGCAGTTATATGGATAGATCTACCCCAACTATATTGAAAGAAAGTTTTGCCTTACTTTTTCTAGTATCTAGTCAGCAAAATCCCATTTGTTCAATCTGCTGAAGTTCATATAGTTGCCACAATGCAAGAGTTAACATTCAATCTGTTTTCCCTTCCTTAATAAATAACAAAGAACCCCGCTGGGAAAGAATCTTCTACGGCTGCTTGCCTCTTCTACCCACCCAAGAAAAGTCAATATTAGAAAAAAAAGTTGTAGGGGGTGTTGTTTGGGGGCGGGGGGGAGGGGGGGGTCTTTGGGTTTTTTTTACAATAAGGTAGAAGTTTAGCTTTTAGTGAAAGAACTCTAAGATAATCATCATCTATAAAGTATCTGCATTTTTCAGGCTTTACTTTGTGCCCAAATTGAATGTATTGGTATGGATAACAGTTTCTGGGACTTCATAAATTTTGAACATGTTGTGAAAGATGACAGGCATGATTTTCCTCTGAAAGGAAAAAATGTAATACTAAAGAATTCAAGGAATTTGACTTATTCCTGATCTGTAAAATCTTTAAATGGATAGTTGTATACAAATATGCACTAGTGTTAAACATATGCTTAAGTGTTGTTCCAGTTTCCTTCTAACTGTAATAAAAGGGGAAAAATCAGCAAGATTTGTACATTTGAAGGCAGAAAAGAGAACAACATCATGAGCATGTTTGCGAATCAAGACTACTACTCTTTACTGTATTCCTCTAAAAAACTCTACCAGACAATATGTTGGTTTGTTGAGTTTATTCTTGCTCTAGAATATGCTGCATTCTTGTTTAAGGAGGCTGTATTGGCTTAGATAGCAACTTCCAGTGCAAAGAAACACGGTGAAGCATCTGCAAAGACTTTTGAGAATTCCATAGTGTTTAGTCCTTTAAAGGATGAAAGATTAAGTCAGCCTGCAAATTTTTCACAAGCAACCATCATTGCTGGAGATATACAAACCACATGGAAAAGTAGCAAGGTAGGTCTTAGTCCAAAGTTAGTCTTGCTGTTTGGTCTGGTCATTTAAGCAATCGAAACAGATTAGCATGCTGCTGCTTCTCCCTTTTTTTTTTTTATTTTCCACTTCATAAATTTTTTTTGTTTAATTCATCTTTTTTTGTCCCCTCTTTTAAAAGTTAAGTTGTTAATCTTCAGTCATTCGCTTTACAAATATCTTTTGCTATCTGTCACCATTATTTGCCATTTTCAGTAAGTCTGAGATGTTTCACATAGAAAACAGAAGGTGTAACAACTCCATTTTCTAAATTTGAACTTAAAAATAGTTAATATTTAAAAAACATTTTGAATAGCTTGTCACTTGTGACTCATCTGAGTCTATAAAACAGACATGATTTTATGTTAAAATTCTAAATGTGGTGTTTCTAATACCAGTACAGAAAAAAAATAAGTCATCCTGATTCATCCAAATCATCCTGACTCATCCTAATGGACAATGACTACTTGTATCAAAAATAGTAGGAGTTATTGGCTACGCAGCCGTTAACATTTACTCCTACTGATCACACTGTGTTAACACACTGATTATAGGCCCAGAAGTTTGCCTCTAGTATTTGGTGGGTGCATTTTTTCTAAAACTAATCCTTAGGTTACTTAGTTCATAGCATACAAAAACCTTATTATTATTTCCTTATTAACGATTAGATTGCTTTTTTTTTTGAAGCTGTAGAGTTAAATTTTTACACTGACGAAAGGTGTATACCAAAAGAGACAGAATGAATGCATACGTGCATGCACATACACTCTTTCTACAAGGGCAGTAGAAAAAATAAACATAAATACTAAAGACTTTTCAAATTCCTTATGTTACTTTAGTAGTTTAACAACTTGCTCTGAATTCTGGTCATAACTGAATATATAAATTATTCTGACTCTTAAAATTCAAGAGTAAGAAACATCGAGGACTGAGACATGGGTTTTTTAATAATCAAAATTATTTGTACATTGCGCAAGCTAATAAGAAAAGGTAGAAAATCCATTTCAATTTTTCCTTATTTTGTTTCCGAGCAACACTAATTGCAGCGAAGTCTAAGTATATGATTGCATACCGTTCCCCTGCCTACTAAAATCTTTTGTTTCCTTCAAGGCTTGATAGAGTCAATCCGTTGCTACCAGTATGTGCTACATACTAAGGATCAGTAGATTCTGCAAACTTCTGCAGTTAATTGTCAAGGTGTAAATTCGCATTTCATTAAAACCTTATATTTCCTGAAGAGCGATTTAAATTAAGGCACTGGATCATATAACACTAAATTAGAAACCTAAAAAATGAATCAAATCCTGAGGAATGCCTGATTTCTGGCTCCCCATGACAGCTGCATCATTGAAACGAGCTACCACGTTTTGACTGGGAAGTACACAGGAGGGCATTGAAGATGCCCTTCCTTACAATTTTAGAAAGTTAAGTAAAAGTGATAAGCGAATGTCTCAAGTTGTTTCAGTTCACTTTGATATCTACGCTCCAAGTATACTCAGGTGAAGATATTTCTTGGAAAGAAAACTGAAACCAATTTCCACTGGTTTCCACTTCTCTACAGATGGGATGATCTTTCCATCTAAACAATTTCATTTTGCCTGCATCATTTCCCAGTACAATATAGGCACAGAAAATTGCAGAAGAAAAATGTCTTCTAATTTACATTACACATTCTTTAATTTGTACTTGTTTGAAGTATACCGAGAGGGTATATGCAGTGTACTGAAATACCTAGATTTCATGCCTCACTCATTCCACACACCAGTTTACACAATTTAGCGTGTTCTATTTTTCTTGGTAGTATCCATCTCAGCATAATTACCTCAGACTACAGATTTTTCTTACGCAGTGCAATCCCTCCATTAAAAGAGTCTGACATCCATCTTTAGTAATATTCAGGGAATATTCTCCTTGACAACACCTCTTAAAGTAACATTAAACAACCCGGCATGGTATCATCTTCATTTGAACAGGCTTGCTGCTACTTTGGTCTCCATTCTGACTGACACACTTCAGTTCTCTCTCATCTTAACTGCTGTCACAAGTATTCAGTAAAGACTTTTAACAAGGTTCTCACCCCCGCCTCTCTTACTCACCCTGACTTCCTTTTTCCATAGCCTTTCTTATAATCCCTTTGTCATTATCATTATCATCATCATGCTCTTGCCATAAAATCTTATTCATGGTTCTTTTATTAGCAAGTAATTTTATTTTGAAATCCATTTTTTTTCCTTCAGTAGACATTCAATAAAAATAAATCCGATACATTTAGAAGTATTTCTGGAGGTTCTATTAGCTCAGAACAATGCATGAGACAACCCGTGCTTTAGAGAGCCTGTCAATCATTTTGTATTACACTCATCACCATGGTATCTAAAGGCTTCCTTTTACACACCAACTGTAGACATTATGGATGTACCAAGAGACAAAGAGGTATCATTGAAATTGTTTTGACAGAAAAAAAGAATACTGAAGCTCAACATTTTTTTACTACAAAGACTTTATTTTGTGAAAACACTCTATCAATATTTTCTGAAAATGGAACATTTTTTTGCAAGTACTATTTATCAGTCTTAGTTCAGTGTATTAAAGTCCCTATCATCCTCTTAGGGATAGATTCCCCCACAAAAAATATTTACTTTTTTGTGAAGTAGGGCTTGAGAGTCCCATGGAAAGATAATACTAGTGCACTCCAAGACAAACTAAACACTTGATTCTTACTAGAAAAAAATAGTAGTTTCAGCAAGAACATAGGTACCTACTTTTTAGAGAGTACTTAGCAAAATGATAGCTCTTACTTATATTTAAAGTTATAATTATACTCCAAGTCCTAAGAGACCTCTCAGGAGATTTGACAACAGATTCCACTCAGAGAATCCAGACCACAATTCTCAGTAAACTCACTAAGACAAGAAAATGCCGTTTCGTAATTCTGGTGGACACATCATCTTGTATATTATTAATTAGCCTGTATCACATTTTTCAAATTATTAAAATGATTGATTCATCAAGAAATCACCATGGTTTTCATTACAGAAGTCATCATCTGGTGGCATGCTTTTCCCTGCCAAGATGGTCACACAACCGTGTCTCGGGGGACATCTAAATCCTTAGAAGAGTAGGCCCATGTGAAAGGGAGGTCTCTTGGAAGACATATATACATAAGAATCAAAGTACCTATCTTTCTGGTGCCTTTAACCCTCTCTGCTGCCTCAAAGCCTATAGTATTTCTCCTACTTGTCTTAATTATTTTAGAAAATAATGACAACAGACAATCCAAAAAATCCCAGGAACCCTGATGTAGTCTTCTCAC
Source organism: Mycteria americana (assembly GCF_035582795.1). Taxonomy (NCBI): domain Eukaryota; kingdom Metazoa; phylum Chordata; class Aves; order Ciconiiformes; family Ciconiidae; genus Mycteria; species Mycteria americana. The sequence goes on along the minus strand of NC_134369.1, from coordinate 6,523,764 downwards.
TCTAGATTCAATACACAAAAGCAATTAAGTGTCTCACATTCAATACCCTAGACCCAATTCAATGGTCTAGTGTTGAATATTCCTCATGAAGTTATATACACCTCTGTCTTCTTTCAATAACTTTTTTCTTTTTCTTTTTTTTTTTTTTTGGGGGGGGGGGGGGGCATGACAGTGGGGTGGGTGGGTGTCAAACTAAGAAAGAACTGGATAAAGGTTACACCATTTTTCCTCTTTTTACGTCCTTGCCTAGAGAGGGGACAAATGTCACCAAGTAGTTTGACATAACCAGGCAGCTATGCCTTCTCTATCACAACAGTTTATGGCGGTGCATAGGAGTGGGCTTAGTCTTGCAACAGGGTACAGGATGCTGGTGCTGCACTGCATGCCCAAGCCCCACATCCCGCTCATTCTCCCTATCCCCATCAGTCACCTGGGAGAGGGTCTGCAGCGGAGTCCTGTGCCCTCCTCCCAGAGCATCCCACTCCTCCCAGAGCATCCCACTCCTCCCAGATCCTGTCCAGGACCAAGGCACAGCTGCAGCACTGGTGTTACCTTGCCCCTCTTTTGCACTCAGGGGGACAAAACAGCTCTGGGAAGTCTCTTCCCTAGCCCAGACTGCCAGTCTTCAGCTGTCCGTTTGGGATAGTTTGCTTTCACTGCATCACAGAATGGTTGAGGCTGGAAGGTACCTCTGGAGGTCATCTGGTCCCACCTCCCGGCTCAGGCAGGGCCACCTAGAGCCAGTTGCCCAGCACTATGTCCAGACAGCTTTGAAGTATCTCCAAGGATGGAGAATACACAATCTCTCTGGGTAAATTTGTTTAACTCCCTTTGTGCTCCTATTTCAGCCATGCCACAGTGATCCAGCCGTACACAAAACAACATCAACTATTTATGAATTGCGTAAATAAGCTAGGGATTTGTGAATAATTGCACAAACTTTTTATGGTCTCGTCAAAAATATGTGATACAAAAAACCCATACTACCTTAGATAGCAAGCACTCTGTGCATGGGACTGCTAAACTGCAACAAAACAAAGTTATTTGAGCCATGGGAGCAATTTGTTGCTTTACACACTCAAAGCTGAATATAATTATCTCATAAATAACTAAAATGAACCAAGCAGCAGTGACAGGCCTAAGAGCAAGATTTGTGTTGTTCAAAATGTTGGCATTGGATGCAGAACTTGGAGAAATTTGCTTTCTTTTGGCATATTAGTTCATATCCTGGTGGCACTTTGCACACTCCGCTGCAGACCTCCTGCCCAGGCGCACTCTCCTTTTAAAAGGGAATTCTGTGTTGTAACCGGAGAAGATTTCTGGCTTGTGGAAATGATGACTTCTTTTGGGTTTGCTTTAGAAGTGCTCATGTATGCTTTATTAGCTCTAATGTGTTTCACATGAGATAGAGTTCATAACATTTGCGAGTCTGTATATTTGCTACAGTACTTACAATTCGTCATAAGACAGAGTCTCTACATTTTAATTTCTTTACAAAAGGAAAAATGTTTTTTGACCTGCAGAATTAATTTCTTCCTCACAACAGTAGAAAAAGCAGTAAACTAACAGCTACACAAAACCATGGCTTTGTTTTTACAGTAAATTCTTTTTAATCTGCCCTAAACCAGGCATCTCTGGAGGAAAACATACAAGTAAATCTACAAATAGTCATACTGCAAATTCATCTTACTGCTCTCTGTTCCTAACTAGTACTGAATTCACATAACTACCTTCAGGTGCAAGATTATTACTGTGTTTCCACACAGATACACCAGATATTAAAACCGAGAATTTGTTTAGCCAAAAAAACCCCCCACAAACCAAGGAAATTAAAGTTGTCATGGTTTAGCCCCAGTCCGCAACTAAGCACCACGCAGCCACTCGCTCACCCTCCCCCCTCCCAGGGGACGGGGGAAGAGAATTGGAAAAGCACAAGTAAGAAAACTTGGGGGCTGAGATAAGAACAGTTTAATAATTGAAATAGAATAAAATAATAATAATAAATTGTAATGAAAAGGGAAATAACAAGAGAGGGAAAGAGGAACAAAACCCAGGGAAAAATTAAAACAAGTGGTGCAACCGCTCAGCACCCGCCGACCGATGCCCAGCCAGTCCCCGAGCAGCGACCGCTGCTCCCCGGCCAACTCCCCCCAGTTTCTATACTGAGCATGAGGCCATATGGTATGGAATAGCCCTTGGGCCAGTTTGGGTCAGCTGTCCTGGCTGGGCCCCTCCCAGCTTCTTGTGCACCCGGCAGGGCATGGGAAGCTGCAAAGCCCTTGACCAGTGTAAGCACTGCTTAGCAACAGCCGAACCATCAGCGTGCTATCAACATTATTCTCATACTAAATCCAAAGCACAGCACTATACCAGCTACTAGGAAGAAAATTAACTCTATCCCAGCCGAAACCAGGACAAAGTGAATTCACAGGGACAGATGATAACAGTTCTATCACAACAGCAACGTTTGACTGCTTTTCCAGGTATGGTGTGTAACAGGTGAGTAGAAAAACTGTCAAGACAGAATTGCAGCAACCTAACTACAGCTTTGCTTTTGAATTTCACAGAATTAAAATCCCCCAAACCACGCAAAAGTAAAATGTGAATTATGAGCGTTTTTCTCATTTTGCTCCATTTTAAAATAAATTAAGGAGCAAATTTTCACAAATGTAAGATGTGCAGCAGCTATGAGTAGACTGTGATTGCCAGATAAACATCTGAGTGAAGAGGTTAGGTGCCCAGATGGGAGCAGGAGCAGTTCTGAAAATCTGGTTCCAATATTGGATGCTGACTCCTGTAGAATATCTGTGCAACAAATGAAGCTCTAGATGACAGTATACAGATTTTAATTCAATGTAATTCATTGCTGGTACCAGCGGGAGAAGAGTGAGTCTTGCAAGTAACACTTAACAAGATCAAGATGAAAAATGTTCAAAGGGGTAAGGAAAAGGGTGGAAAAAAAGAAAGCGTTTAGGAGTTGAAGGGAGAGGAGGGAGAATACTGCAGCACGCAACATCAGTCTTCATTTGAATGAAAACATTGGGGTAAAATCAGTACTGGCAGTAGTTGTAATAGCTTGTCCCATCACACGCTTTCACTGTAGGCACTCATTTACAACCAGTTTAAGATATTACCTCATTATTTATAATATCTTTATATTTGTGTCAGATTAATCCTCCTTGAAAGTATTTAAAAAAAGAGAAAAGCCAAGTATTATCAATAGCAATAAAAGCCAGATATGAATGCAGCAGATTCTCATTTTTCAGAAGCTTCCTTAACGTCAGGATTCTCTGGATTTTGCCCATTGCACAGACGCTGAGAACAACGCTCTCAGATTTCATACAATTGTTTAGTATTGTAGCCATCGTGTTCAGCATGCTGGCCTGCACCTTTCTCCTCTGAGGTACAGTACTTAGCTACACCAGCATAAGATAAAACATTTTTCCTTTTTTTCTTTTCCATTATCAACAAGAAAAATAAAGCATTAAGTAGTATTTCAATAAAGTTTGTTGAACTGTTTCTCTCCAAAACATTTAAGACTTTTATATTATAACACACCCACAACTTAAAACTTTCATTTTATAAAACCAATATTGAAAGTGATTTTATAGTTAGTATTATTGTTACCTCTGTAGGCAAGCATTCATTTGTGCATTACTCAATTTCTATACTTAGTGCAACAGTCAACATGCAATCATCAATTCGTTTGCGCCGTCTCTTTATGCACTGAAGAAACTAGGAGATGCTATTACAATCCAAATCTTAAATCACTTCTGCTGTTTAAACACCTATCCAATATTCTCAGAAGCCTGCTGAAAATCTTCCCTTTAAAACTTCAATTACTGTACCGAACTCAGAAGAATAATTTTGCTTGAGTATAGACTGGGCAGATAATTAGGAATAACATCCAAAGGCCCATATACAAACTATTACTTCTATTTTCTTAGAGAACAAAACATGCATTTTGTAATAGAATTATGTAACATAGGCTTAAATTTTTTTTTGCCGTAAAATTGCTTAAGACTCAGTTTTGTTTCCAGTAAAAAAGTGTAGCTCCCAATGACTTAAGCGATTTCAGAATTAGTCTTACACTGATTTTGCACTTCCACCAGCATTTTTTGGCATGAGTTTTTCATTTTCTTTCCAAGCAAGCTGTCATCCCACTGATCCATAGCTAATATATGCTTGGAGTTTCTTAATAGCTTTCTTACAGTTTTGGTAGGGGTTTTTTTTTGGTTTTGTTTTGTTTTGTTTTTAAAATGCCCTTAGAAGACCTAGTACTTGAGACAGAAAGGCAGGTAAGACAACTACGCCTGGCGCAGTCAGACAGAAGCCGTGCAGATCAGTGGGTCTGACCATGCATTCTGAGCTGCAGCTCTCCCTCTCCGCTGAGTGGACGGATGCTAGCGTGCCATTTGTCTAAAAAAAGAACATTCGTGCTTTATTTCAGGCTATTCCTTGATCTGCCACTCTTTCCTGAAGCATAACCAATTGCTCTTTACACCTGTTTTGCACAGAGGAATGAAATTTTAATTTGAGTCAAGAAGTTTTAGATACAGGTTCTAGTGAGAAACTGGGACTGCAGTCAAATTTCTATGGCTTCCCTCAGTACCAGTGCAAGCACCCAGAAAAGATAATCTTGTGACAACAGTTTTAAAAAAAATTTTAGTACGTGACATCCTGCAGTAAGTTATAAAAGTGAAGAAAGGGAGCTATTCTTTCACTAAATCTTCAACACTTCCATTATTTACTCCCCTCCCTGTGTATTATCATGCAATAAGAGATGAAATCATGGAGAAAAAAGTTGCATAGCCTGAATACTACTTTTTCAAACTCCCATAGACCTGATCTTACAGAGGCTCTACTCCTCTTGCTTGTTTCACCATTTTCCCACAAGCTTATTTGACACAAAATATTTGTTGTCTGACTCTCTCAACACCCGAGCAGCACCAAGTTCCTGATCAGCATTCCCTCATAATTTGGTCTGAAACCTTATAAAGAATCAACAATGATGCAAACTCCTTGCCATGTCTGACCTGTAGGTATTTGGGCCAAAAGTAAAACAAGTAATTTCAGACAGATTTCTTTCAGTATATTTTCAGGAAACAACACAACAAGATATGTATCTGTAACATAAGTTGACATATAAGAACCACGTGTCACGTCATTTCCACTTACCATAAACAATTTCCTATAAGCTATGTTACCCCTCTCATCACCTCCTTTCTTTTATTGCTGGTACTGAAAAAAAATCAGGTTGTGCGAACTCTATTTTTGCTGCAGCACTTTCTGATATTTTATTAATTTTAAGAATATTCATAAGTACAACTGGGATAAACATTTGGCAAACTATTTATTCACTGGGGGTAAAGACATTTGTAAAGCAGCCAAAGCTATTAGTGGATTCGTGTTGCATTTGCCAAATAGTTTTACTCCTGGAAAAAAAGGCAGCACCATTTTAAAGTGTTTGGGGGTTTTTTTGTTGGGTTTTTTTTTTTTTTTTTTAAGGCAAATAAAAGATCTGTGGCAGTGATCTCTTTCCCTCAGAATCCAGATGTGCATGTACAGTTAAGAGAACAAATGTGATTCAGGCATAATGATAGGAAATCATCTTGTCCAGCCTTGTCCAGATACCTATACCCCACATCCACAGCCAGAGAAAAATCAAAGACAGAGTCAGAGCATGCTGCCAGTTTGCCCAGAGAGGCAGAATCCAGTTTCCCTGGTTATTACAGGTAGGAAGTTCTGGAGTCGGAGAGCAACAAAGAAGGGACCAATAAAGCCACGTTCCCAGATTCCCATATTTAAGGCGGCTGATAACTCCTGGGTACAATGCTATTTAGTTTCTGTTTTGGGTTGGATAAATGCCTTAACAGCCATTGTGACTTTTTGACTTGAAGGCAGAATTAAGACACTTCTCAACCACATGTCTGAATAAGTTGGATTCTGCCTAGGAACTTCCTGAGCATTTGAACATGTAGGTCCAAACCCCAATAAGTAGTTGGGTATTCTGAAGGAAGACTGTTTTGAGACATACAGAGAAGGCAAATATGCCAAGTCCTTTCATGTGTTCCCCTGGTATAACAGAAACAAGCATACTAAGGAAAAACATTCAAATTTCCAATAAAACAACTTCAAGAGTGAAAGTAGGAATAAACACAATATTGTTTTGTTAATTGAAGTTAAATATTTGAAAATGATAAATGAAATAATATATGAAAAATAGATATGAAATAAATAATGAAGATTTGAGAGCCTAAGCTTGCCGAGGTCTTGGACAGAACAGGTGGATGTCTTCCAGAAAATACAGGGATAATACAATGAATACTTGAGGATGCTATGAGCATAGAGCTCTATGCTCTGTGCATAGACCCAAGTCCAGGTTTGAGCACAACCCTTTACAGGTGCTGAGAGGTGATCGCTCGTACTGTGCCAAACACCAAATCCCCTCTGCTTTAGGGAGAGGCATAGCTATGACCTTGGGTCTCGCGCTGTGGCTCTGGCAAACGTGCCTCTGAACATGCATGATTACTATGTTAATTTTGCTAAAACTTACTCAGCTTTGAGGAATTCAGCAAAATCTTAACAAGTAAAAAAAGCAGCCGGGGGGGGGGGGGGGAAGAGACAACTCACCCACGACACCCAGCAATGTATTACCTGAGCACAAATGGGAACAACCTAATGACAAGTGACAGGTCACATCAGTAGCAAGCATGTATGTCACATCAGAGGATGGCAGGAAGTGAACAGCAGCATTGGAAAACAGAGGTTCAAGATAGCAAGGTAGGCTTTTCTTGTTCTAAACCCCCCCATATTTATCTTTCACCGTTTCCCACAGGTCATTCACATATGAGAAGTGTTTGTGCACACGTGTATGTAGGAGGGAAGTTTAAAGGAAGTTGTAGAAAGCAAGTTCATGCAAAAACCTAAACATGGAAAGCATCAACTCTTTTGTGAATGTTTATACTAAATTTGAAATTTGATGTTAATTCATTTGAATGTGCTTGACAAAGTAAAATCAATTTACCATGACTAATACTGATATTACATCTTGGCTGCAGTTACTTTATAGCCAAATACAATGAAAGCTAAAGGTACTTAGCAATATAAAGTATTCAAACTTCATTGTAAGTGTTCAACTCCTAGAGCATAAACGTGCCTTTTAATGCAAGCATATTAGAGTCCAAACAAATGTTTAAGTTTTTTTCAAGCTCGTGGGCCACTGTTGCATTAAGACACAAAAGGATGAAATCTTGAGATTTATAGTTCTGACAGAAAAAACAGACCAGGACCTTACAGAAAATGTCCAGAGGGTACACACAACTAGTTCAGCAGCTCATGGATCCCACTCCCAAGGGAGTGCGCATTATTAGCTGGTGACACATGCACATCTCAACCAGGTAACAACACGGAACCATTTCTCATTTCAACGAGAACCACCATTTCAGAAGGCCTATCTCAGGACCAGCATGCCTCCAGTTGCATTGTGTCTCAGCTCAATCAAAGCCCAAAAAGCTCTCTGGGGAGGAACTAGACTGAAAATAAGCACCCACAGGGGAAAAAAATCCAAGATCAGAATACTTCTGAACACTTGTTAAATTTTAGATACATTTGGGAAGCAATTGATCTGAAATATCTACCTGGGCTTACTACTGCATATATGCAGTGTTATTACACATTGCCCTTAGAAATGAAATCTTGAAGTCCTCCCTCATAAAGAGCTTCAGCTAGCTTCAAAAATGCCGAGTTACACCACTGGACATTAACAACACTTGTGTTAGACCTCCTGGCTAGAGCAGAAATCATGTTTTGAAGCCTCCTGAAAAAAGCAAGCTAGGAATGTTGAAGGTCCTAAAGGCCTTGAATACATCAGTGTTTAAATACTTGTTTTCCTCCTGTATGGTATGGTTATGGGAATTAGGTAGTGGAGCGTTCATTTTCAAAAGAGTTGTATTGATGATGTTGTCACTGTTTATAAACTTTCCCATGAGTTTACGCATTAAAGCAAAGGTCTAATTGATTGGGTGACTAGCTGCTAATTACAGGGCGGTATTATGAGCTGCATGTGCAACTCAGAGAAGCCAAGGGAAGATAAAATAATGATATTTAAGGACGTTGAGAAAGGCCATCGCACATAGTATAAGAGCAACAAAGCAAGCCTCCAGCAGTAGAGCAGAGCATCCAGCTGGCTGTGGACCTGGCATCTCGGGCTGCTCGTTTCACCCCAGGGGTTATCGCCGCACTGACTGAGGGAGGCCATTAGCTGTGTATCAGCTTGTCCATCTCCCTTTTTACCTGAGGTAGGATCACCAGCTCAGAACTGCAGGTAGAGGCTGGGAGCTCATTGTGAAAAGTCAGCAAAGTGGGCAGGCTGGAGAGCACAGGGGTCTGTGCCATCAAAATCTAACAAAGAGATGAACAGAAAGAAGAGCGGGGAGGACAGGGTAGGAAAAGCAAAAGGTAGAGCAAGCAATACCGGGCAGAAATCAGCTAGGTAACTAGTATCTGGATTATAAAATTAACATTAAGAAATAATTCATAGGCTCCAGGAGGAAGAAGCACTACATAAAGGCTACAAGAATGTGCTAAAGCCACCTGCCCACCACATTTTTTCAACAGCCAATATTATAGAGCTCTAATCACCTTAACGATCCTTTTACCCTGCTGAGAGCTGCTGTTTCCATTTTGTGGTTTTGTTTTTACTGAGACCAAATTTAATAACAGAAACTACCTTTAGATGCCTAATAGATATCATATGTTATCATTTACCTAACAATTGACTGACTAATGAGAACATTTTTAATCAGTTTATACCTCTTCAAATACAGCACTGTGACGATGAAAAAATCATGAAAGAAGGATAAACTGCCTTCCTCTAAGACAAGTAAAACATAGTAGTGTTCCTTCTGTTACAGTAACAAGTAACATAAGCAATTTCATTGTTTGGACATAGCTTTATAATTTGAATTTTAACATTTGAAGTTTCTGCTCCCTCCAGAAACTGGGCTTGTTTTATTTAAGATTTGGAAAAGGGAATGGAACAGGGGATAAAGATTAAAAAGGAGAAAGGAACAGACTAGGAAAAGAGAGGGAACAAGAGCAAGACAAGTCTGCCAACAGGGATGTATAGCACACAGTGTCTTTATATAACCAGTACCTATAGAAAGGACCTCTTCTCACTCTCTCTCACTTCGGATGTACCTGCGGTTGTATTGCTCATGCTTCATTAGTCCCCAAACGATTGAGTACAATTCCTCTGAAAGCCATTGGGCCAGACGAAGGTAGGAGAAGGTAAAAAATAGTAAAAGATTGAGAACAAGTTGCACCACAACTGCTGTGTAAAGCCCTTAACACTAAAACTACAAGGTCAATTCAGCCAAGGCCTCAGTGTTGATGTCAACCATTTTATGCATACAGAGTTGATTGGGAGAAGAATAATGATTTCAAAAACAACTTTCCAGTATGAAATATGGAGTCATTATTGCAAGAGTCTTTTGGCAGTCTGCATCTTCATTATCTACAACCACCCCACACAATACACTTAACCTTGGAAGACAGCTAGATCTTTTGAGAAGCATTTGTCAAGAATTTTTCTTGATTCTATCAACTGACAAAAAAAGTAGTCATTGGGCAGTAAACAAGATACAGCAAGTGTTAATATTTAGTATTTTATCCTGGAGTTAATATACTTGGGTAGTATAGATACAATCATAATTAACAAAAATAAAACACCTCTCCTGCCCTTGCAACAGGAAGGAAGAGAAGAATTTGAATCTTCAATTGTCTTTAGCTCTCACAGTCAATTTTGTAGTTTATCTCCTCTACTGTAACATCAATACTTTACGGAAGAGATGCTATATTTTTCATTAATCTTAACTGTTTCTCCAGGCTCTCTAGCAGTCTTATCAGTGTGCACTGCAATACATACAGAATATTGAAATACAGTTTGCCTGATGTTTTAATAAAACTTTCAAATTCATATCTAAGCATCACACATTCAGTTGGACATAAATTCATTTTCTTTACAAAGTGTGACTTGAAAACTTTCTGTTAATTATTCTAATCCTTAAAGATATTGCAGATAGGGCTGACAAGTCAAGCTTTTAAGTCAATGACTGGATTGCAGGCAGACTTTTTGCCTCACCGCCCAAGCAGAAGCAGCTGTAAAATGATTGATTTTAAAACTGTCAAGCTCAGCTCTTGTTCCAAGCAAAACAACTCTCATTTTTCACCTCTCTTATATCATGACCAAAACAGAGAATGGTACATCCTAAACCACTCAGCTGTGCAAGTAGTAGCCATGAGTAGCCTGTGCATCAGTACAGAAGGAAGAAACAAAAATGCTTGAAGATCAAAGCACTTCAAGTTTGTGGAAGAGATGCTTAACTACAGCCTGCCCGTTCAGCCTGATATTCACAGCCTTGAACCTGCACTTAAGTGTTTGTGTCAATCTTTCACTCGAGACCTAAGGTTCCGTCTTCCTCTTCAGATGTGGTTAGAGGATGAAAGGCTGGTCATCTCTCTTATCTGCTCATTCAGTAGTTAAAGTGCCTGTCAAGAAAGAAGCTGATGTAGGATTTCTGTGTTTTCAGCCTGAAAAAAGGAAATCAGAACTACCCAGACTGAAAGCAAAATGAGAAACTCTGCTCCTTCCAACTCGGCCAGGCAAAAACCAAACCATGAACAATGCAAGTAAGCTGCACTCAGTTAGACAAGCACAACTGTGCGCATGATACTAAAGAACTCATTTAGGGTGAAGTGAGGCTTAGATATCACTTAACAGCCCCCCTCAATGTACAAATACTACTAAAATCCCTAAGTCTTTGAGTGTCAGGACTTACGGAGGGTTAAGGACAGAGTGAGTGAAGAAGAGCTAGTGAAACTCATCACAAACTGAGTCTAAACACAAGCTGGTTTTTTGCCTTTTCTACATTCCATTGGCAAGTACAGCAATAAAATAACATTTCAGGAATAGATGGACAGCTATCTGTCAGTAAGAACTAGATGCCATGGTAGCACCTAGAACCAGACACCAGCCATACAGCACGATTCAAAAACAGCCTATTGAACACAGAGGTGGTTTTCTTGGACATAATTAGTTTGTGTTCTTTTGAACAAGTACTCCTGTTTTTCCTTCTTTTGCGCTTAAGAGATGATGCTGAGGTTTATATAAAGCATGTGTCCAACTACAAAATTTTAACTGGGGAAAAAGGCTCTAAAGTGCTGAAAGTTCAACATGTCCCATGGAAAAAACTTAAATCACTTCAACAATGTTGAATTTTTCACCAATGGTGTTTTAGTTTGACTTTATGTTGATTTGATTATAAACATTATTCATACTGCCGCAAAATGAATTTAAAATGGGGACTGCTCTGTTAACAGATCCTGTATGTCACAGGCATATAACCTTACCGCATGAACTACAGAAAATGTATACATCACATGTGAATTTGATTAAACTGCGACAGTTAACATAATATGACAGCCAAGACAGTACCGCACTAGACAGAACCCCAGGACAGCGCTCTGTATATACTAATGAACAAGACCAATAATAAGACAAAGTGAGAAGAATTTGTACCATTGACGGTAGAGAAAGCCCCATTCATCTTCATCCCTATATATAACATCAAAAAGATTAGCACAGCGCATGCCGATTCAGTGAGAGTTAGTGCAAGAGAGATTTATGTTTCACCTGCAAAGTGCAAGTGCTCACCTGACGAGATTTTAAAGGAAAGCTGATTTTTTTTGTTATGACCAGTTTATTGGCTAAGTTCATTATTGTCATTGTTAGGCAGAAATCTCTTCAAGAGTCCTACTTATTATAACAGAAACCATAAAACAAATAGACTAATTTCACTTTTAAAGATGAAGACTGAGAGAAGAAAGAATTCTAGAGCAAGATGGTTGAATCAGCCTAAATTCCCAAGTGAACTAGTACAGATTTTCCCAGCTTGCAGATTCAGCCGAAGGCTCTTCAAATGAATTATGATCTCTCAAAACAAAAAGAGCTAAGATCAAGTGGAATTGCTGTCTCAATACATCTACTAATTTCATACAGGCTAGAACAGTAAGTATAAAACACGCATTGTAGAAAAGGAAATGACTTCTTATTTATGCCAATGGCTGCTGTAGTTCCAACTCACCAGTTAGAGCCATCTCCCCTTCTTTTACTCAAAAAATTCTCATCTTCCGTACTGCTGCATCAATATTAACACAACGGATAATGCTCCTAGAACAATGCCTTACACCATTTGTAGTGGACTTTCCCTTTCCATCATGTATGTCTTTACTATCATTGGTTACCTCCCTCTGAAGTCTCTTGTTTTCTCCAGGATGATTTACTTTACCCACGCAGAGTATTCTCCCCCACAATTATCATTGCCTCATGCTGGCTTGACATTCAGGCTTTCAGCAATTGCTCTTAATGAGACAGATTAAATTACATTAAATTCATTTTATCCTAGTTGCACATTTGTCTAATCAGCTTGCATCTTGAGACTTATGCATACGTGTGTGTACAAAACCCATCACACCTATATAGAAAGTGTTTTATTTATTTCATATGTTCCTTAAGTCCACAAGAATCTAAGTCACTCTGTTAGAAAAGTATTAAAATACTTGAAAAGTCTCTCATTCCTAAGGTTTTTTGAGTTTCTTTTTTTTCTGTTAAGACCACAGTGACTTCTGTTCAGGTTTTTTGAAAAAAACTCTTAGTAGTTATACGCAAAAGAAGAATATTTGGTTCAGTTTCCTAAACAGCATCAATTCTAATAAGCCAAGACAGCTTTCATTAACACAGCTGCTCACAGGGAAGCAAGAAAAACTGTTCTAGGTAGAAATGAGTTGCATTTCAATCGTACAACTTTTTATATCTGAAAAATATACCAATTAGAATATACCTATCAATGGATAATTATTGTGGCACAACAATTTTTTTCCGCAGAAGACAGATGGTAAGAAATCGGTGAAAAGTATTGGGTGCTTACCTAGAATTACAATGTTTTGTGGGAATGCACTATGATCTCTCTCCTATTTATTTTCCACATATCTAAATAGTTTTGATGTATCCTATGTTAGCTCCTATGAATAGAAAGTAATGTTGTGTGGGTTGCATCAAGATGATAGAGGGCTTGTTCTTTTAAATTCTTAATTAAAAATAGATTTCTTTCGTATAAGGAAGCACAGAAAATACTAAAAAGTTCAAAACTTCAACTTTATTACCCAATGAACTTTATTATCTCACTACCTAAAAAGGAAAAATCAAGAAGTTTAAGAGTAAAACCTAGTTTATTGCACTCCATTGCCTTCTCCCCGATATGACTGTTATCCATATGTCCCTGTTAAGTCTAACTCATGTTATACACCTTTTAGATTTTCCCCTTTAATCTATCCAACAATTACCATTTGGCATTGCAAGTGAAGAACACCTAGGGAATACATATTTATTCTCAATATCCCCAAATGCCTGGAAAGTGGAAGTGGCCAAAACCTGTTCAGGTTAGTTACAGCCTGTACTTGGATTACACGTATCTGATTTGTATTTCTAGATTAAGAGGAAAATCTCATTATTGCTTGTTTTGGGTAAGTCCTCATCTTACAGAGGAAGAGCATACCACAAAAAAATTCAATTTGACGTATAAATACTGATGCCATAAAATAACATCAAAATACCTAGGGTAAATCAATCACTAAAAAACCAACTTGATGCTTTCCAGAGGTGTATATCTTATCTGTGACCTGAAGAAACACTCCAAAAAGAAAAATATAAAGCTTTATAGTCTCAAAAATCTGGAGAGTCTTCAAATAGTTTGCAATTAGTATAGAGGGTTAGGGGCTCCCTCCCCGCCCCCAGTTTTTACATTATTTTAATCCACATCCTGAATACAAGCTCAATACTGTTTCCTCACTGGGAACTGGACTCTGACCTCAGCTTATTTTGTGTTACACTAGTGCCATTTGACAGAAATTGTGGTAGCTGTATTTTAGGAGGTGCTTTATTGCACTGACGAAAAAGTGAAAATATTTTCATTATATATAACTTGCACAATTTTAATATAAGAATGACATGACTGGATTTCTATATCTAAGGTATTTATGGCAATAATGAAGTTCATAAGCACCCTAGACTGTATGGGTAGACAACAATTCAGTAGGAGTAGCACTTAATCATCTTCTGAGGCATTATCTTGCTTGAAAACCATCTAGAGTTTAAATAAATGGGCTAAATTTTGAATAACAACCCAGTCTCTCCTCTCACATTTCCCATTAGTCTAGTATTTAAACCCAGAACTCATTACGTTCATGTTTATTAGATAGTTTGTCACGCTCCACTTTTCCCCAAAATATCATTAATGAAGCACAAATTTCCATTCACATTAATTGTAAATTAAGTCTTTGAATGCAGTTTGAAGACTACGCAGATATATTTTGTACAAACCATGGTACTCTGGTAATACTGTTACTTGTCTCCTCTGGTCTCCTCCTCTTGCCACTCCTCTGAAGAGTCCATAACCTTACACCGATTTAAGAAGAGTTTAAAAATGCAATTTACTTGGTTAGTTATTTTCTGCCCATTCAACCCAAAGACACTAGCATGAACGAAGTTCTTAAAATGCCTACTAAGCATTTAATCTCACTTTTTCCTTCTCACCCCAATGAGTAGAATTGCTTTTCTTTTAATTTATTATAAGTATTTTATAAAATGCATTAGTATCCTGTTTTTCTGCAAGACTTCAGTCTGAGGAAATATATTGTTGCAGTGCCAGTGTTGCAGTAATTTATCCATACTAAAAAATGGACCTTCTTTCAGTTCCATTATTAAGAACTCATTCTTTGTGGCTTAAAGAAAGCAAAAAAGAAAGCATTCACCACTTCCAGTCTGCGCGTGCTTTTTAAATTGTTTTGCAGGGACCGTTGGAACCCGTTCTCAGTATGAAATGAGTACTGTCTTGCAGGTCTCCATTTTAAATGGCATTATAGATAATTTTAAGGCCACGTCCCCCATTTCTAAGATAGTTTTGAATTTTGTGCGACTTGTCATTTTGCGTCGCCCGTGCACTTCCCACCCATTTCGTCTATTAACAGTAACATTCAACAGAAGCAGATCTAGGACAGACCCCTGCAGAACACCGCTCTCGCTTGAAGGTGACCCACTTCCCAAATACTCTGTGCACCACGAAGCCAGCTGCTTTGTCAGTCATGCCGTAACAGCTTCATTAACACCACACTATCCCCCTGTTGTTGAGGCTTAGCTTCGAGAATCATCAAAGAAATAAGTTTCTCCAAAGGGAAAGCTTAAGATCCACTCCCCTGTGGGAGTGAAGTTCGTGTATTTTTGCAAAGCTAGACCTCACCTTTCTGGTGAAGAAATAAATGGATAAATATTTGTAGCAAAGGGCAGAGGAAGAGCTTTAAGAAACCGATACAGCCACAACCCCCCCTCCAATTACTTGTTCACAACAGGTCTTATTTTTGGTTTTTTTGCAACCAATCACACATAACTATTTTAATGAATTGAGAAAGTTTCTTTCGAGTAGTCAGAGCTTATATACTTAGCTTCTTACCTGCCATCTTGTCACCCTCTGGTACCAGTTTCAAATACAGTAACATGATTAAAGCACTTACGTAGGATAACAATCTACTAAGTGCTCTACAAGTCATCTTTGGAAAACTGAATGGCAGTCACATCTGACTAATTTGTCAAAACTAATGTTAGAGAAAAGTAAAGCTTGCCTGAAGCTTTGTCTACTAAAATTGGTGCTGCACAAAAACATTTCTCACACAGGTTTTTTTAAGATGTTTCCAGATTTAGAAGAAACAAACCACAATATTTCATCTCATTAGATCTAATGCTACTAGTAGTATCATCTAATTTCTGAAGTACTTGATCTCCTACTGAGAAAAAGCAAGAAATACTTTGGCAAATATTCATTTAGCAGCTTCCTGCAGGAGAAGAAAGTGAACCAAATTGTTAACACCAAGACAGTCACTTTGACACAGCTCCTGTGAAATCAGAGTAACAGGGCTGATTTGGGGGGGGGGGGGGGGGGGGTGGTGTGCATGTTAAAAAATTAAGAGAGAAGTAAAATAATGCAGACCTCCAAATTCCTCAGAAGTCTGCTTTGTGTTTGTAAGGGAACTATACCACAGGGTTCTGACAGCCAGGTACGCTTTAGGCAGATTCCGGAGCCTTAATATTCACAGACATCACTTCTCTCAAATGTTTTATGAGGCTAGAGTAAAAGCATCTTATATCCCTAGTCCAGAGCATGCAATATTTATGATGTGCTTAGGGTAATGAAACAGATTTGATGGACCTTCTGAACGCATATATAAGCAAGGTCTGCGTTGAGGCAGGCAAAAGCTTTCACATGTCAGCTTGGTCACCAGAATATCAATAGCGTGGTCCTCCCTTTCCAGAATAAATGAAGAAATGGCAAGGTAGTCCACTCTGCTTTTTTCTCCCTAAGGTGAGACAGCAAAGTTTGTTCTTTCTACTCCAAGAAGCTTCTTCACTCCTAAATACTTATGTCTTGTCCTCTGCATCTACTGATTTAAGAGTGAATGGGAATCAAACACGATTATAGGAAACCATCTCACCCAGGCATTCTTTAAAAGCATAAAACTCACATAGCTATAGATCCAGAGAACAGCTCCTCAAGTAAAATATTGCTTCAGTATCAACTTTTTCTAGGAGCAGAATAACACAATAGAATTTTTTTCTTTAAACAGTTTTCATAAAACCAGATCTGTCAACATCCATTTCTGCCACCTGTCCGACACTTCATTCTTGGAGCATTCATGACCTGAATTGCTAAACCCAAGCTCCCCGTCCATAATGAATAATACCATACTGCAGTATAATAGGATTTATCCTAAACGTCCTTAGAATAAAAACACCGCTTGTATGCACTTTTTTAGTGATCTTTTATTGAAGCAACTACAGTGTTTCAGAAGAGATTCTCCTCTCAGACCCATGATTAACACTAAATGTTCATAGCAGCTCTACAGCTGTTTAATGACTTGTCAAAACACCAACTTATATATATTTTCAGACAATAAAAACAAGCTTTTCAGTCGCTGTCCATTTACGAAGCCAGGTTGAAAAGAGCAAGGAAGATACCAGGTACTGAGCTACTCAGTTGTATCTTGCAAAATTAGGGGGTTTTAAGAAATATTTTTTCGGTGAGTGACACAAACCAATGAATGACCACATTGTGCAATATCAGGAAGTTTTCCTTAAATCGTGTTCTCTCTCATACTAAAATGATGATGAAACACCATAATTGAGGAAATTTTAAGCTTATTTTTCAGGTCTTTAGGGGTACTTCACACCATGGATGAATATAAAAGCAAGGAAAAAAGCTTTTAGGAGGTAGACTACATGAAAATGTACTTAAAACCAGTCTTTTCTCAAGTATTCATTTAGTCTCAAAGAATCCACTGTGAAGAGCAATAGATCTTTTCTTGAAATAATTTTCCAACAAAAATGGGTTTTTCAACTTCTAAGGAACAAAAATGAAGTTTTAGAAATAAAATACTAAATCTATTAAGGTGTGGGGGTTTTTGTTGTTTTTCTTTCAAACTGCTTAGAAAAAAATGAAATAATGTAAAAAGTTTAATTCTCAGAACATCTACATTATAGGGAACCCTAAATTGGTGCTTCAAAGCACTGCACTTCTTGTCAACATCGTAATTTCCCACTGCAAACCAAAATCCAATTTCTAGCAACAAGTACTCATTAAGTTGCAGATATCAGTTAAAGCTCTCTGAAATTTATTTTGATGAATACAAACAGGATTTCCCCAAGACACTTTCGAAAAATATATACTTCTCTATGCCATAATTGCAAAGCAGACACGCATTTTATAAACTCATTTGAGGAGAAAGGAGGATATGTTCTACATCCTCAGTCCCATATCAAAAATAAAGGAATATAAATGGCTTTCACTTTTATAGTTGGTCCAAACTTTGTGGATACAAAATAAAGAATTAGCCCAGAGGCCTTTTAAAATTCAAGGGCATTTGTTCTCCCATACAGTTCCAGCTACAAAGCAGAATCTCAAGTTTGAAATAAAGTGCAAACTAGAGATTGTTTTTTTCTTTACTGCAGAGTATTGAATTGAGAAAGAAAAGTGACTGCCAAGTAACATTTTTTTCCCCCTCTCAGAAATTTAGTGTTTCAATTTTAAAATTCAACATGAAAAATACAGCCTGAGTGTTGAGGTTAGTAATGCTCACATTTCTGTAGGCGAGGAACAGTTTCCTAATAACTCCCCCCTTAAAAAAAGAAGGAACAAAATCAGTATTCACAGGTGTTAGGGATCATCTGATTTTTTTCCATTTATTCTAGACTACAGGATAATTTATGTTGGAAAGTATCCTTAGATGTCACTTCTGGTGTGACATCCAGCACTTTTTCAAGCAGTTGCCTGTTTTGACTAACTCCAAGGACAGCGTTATTCAGCCTCTCTAGGCAGCCTGTTCTGATGGTTCACTGCCCTCATAGTTAAGAAAACCTTATACCTCACAGCAATTTCCCATTTTCTAAATCATATCCTTGCCCCTCGTTGCCTCACAGTGCATTAGACAATGCTAAGGTCACTCCTCACACTCCTCTTCCTGAGGCTGAAGTCGCCTGGCTCTCAGCCTCTCCTCACGTGTAACTTGCTTCAGCCCCCTGAACATCTTGGTGACCCACCACTGAACTTGCTCCAAAACGTCAGCCTCTCACTGGGCAGCCCAAAACTGGGCACAGTACACCAGGTGCTGTTTCACGAGCGCTGAACATAGGGGAAGAATTACATCCCTGCCATCTACCCTGGCTAATATAGCGCATTAGGTGACCAGCCTTCCACCCTGCAACAGTGCATTGTTGACTCTTGTTTGACCTGCTCACCGTGACTCCCAACTCCCTTTTTACAGCAAAACTGCTTCCTACCCAAACAGTACACTGCTTGTTGTTACATGGGGTTATATCACTCCACACGGATTGACCTTTGTTGCACTTCATGAGGTTCACGTCAGCCCATTTCTCCAACCTGCTAGGGTTCCTCTGACCGCAGAGCTCATTTTGACTAGCAGACCTGAACTTGACCACCATCCTTCCGTTCACTGTCTGCAAACTTGCTGTTTTTAAGGCCACTGAGCAACATTGACCGCAGCACAGGTACCAGAAAAATGGCGCTAGTTATCAGCTACTACTTGGACTGTCTACCACTGATGACAACCCCTTGGATGCTGACAGTTAAGCCAACTTACTAGCCATCCTATAGTCTGCCTACCTAGCCTACATCTCACCACTCTGGCTATTAGGATTCTGTAGGAGACCCTGTCAAAGGCATTGCAAAGGCAAAGTGAACAACATCCACAAGTGTCCCCAGTTCATGTCAGACTGGGTAGGTACAATTTGCCCTCAGTAAATCCAAGGGCAACTGTCCAACTGTCCTGTTCCCTATTAATATTCCTGCTATTTATGAGCTTGAAATGGCTTCCGGTAGCATTTTCCAGCTAGAGACAGTATGAAACCTACGCCCCAAGAAATGCAAGAGAGTCACCTCAGTCCTTTCTATATAGCTTGAGAGGAGACCAGTGTTAAATAAAACTGATGTTTTCGGAAAATTGTTAACTTAGTTTTGTTACACCTTCACAAGATAGGGAGAATAATCATTGAATAAACTGGCAGAAAATAAATTAATACATCTCCTAATATCTTTAAGGGGTTCCTTTCCTGAATGTAAAGTAGGATAAGAAGAACTACAGATGACTAACAAACAGTGAAAGATAAGGATGTCCTAGGAAGAAAAACTGAAGTTAGAACAATTGAAACCAGTATGTCAAATGAATAGACAAGAAAAAGATCCCCACAGAAGAAATATACTATTTCCAATTTTACAATAAAAGCGTTTACCTCTAATAAATTAGAATTTTAGATATTTGAACCTTGAATACCTTGAACAATCTTTATCCTTGGAAGTGGGACAACACATCACAGTTGCTTTATTTGATAGTTTAGTTCACTATACATTGCTGCAGATTCTGTCCTACTAAAAGGATAAGTGGAGAACAAAGGCAGATGCAAAATGTGTTCAGTCTGTCATCTAGTGTTAACTAAAACCACCTGGAGGAACGCTGAGCAGTACATCACTCCATCTGTGAGAACTGCTGAGAATTCAGGTAGTGAAAAATCTCTGCTAAAAACAATGCGGCAGGGAACCTGTATTACAACTGGATATTAAATAGCTGAAAATACAGTAGGTTTTGTATTTTTAAATTAGAGAAAACAAAACTTAAGAGCAGAATTGGTCAGATGTTTTCCACATGAATTATTACACAACAAAAATAAGTATTTTTTCATTGTCACTGCAGAGGAATAAAATCACAATCTATCGTTTTGCTTAGGCTTATTGAGAATGATTCATTTAGTTGAACTTGAGAAACATTTCATTTTATAAACTTTCATTGTAATATTAACCTGTTGTCTTGCATAAGCTGTAATCCCAGTCCCTATGCACCTCCTGCGAGACAGGCTTTTCCACTCTCTCTCCTGAGCAAATTGCAGATTTCCATCTTTCTGAGAAGCACACTTCATTATAGGCTTATTATGAAGACAATCTAACCCACCAGAAGAATGAAAAACATTGGATTCTCTAACTCCACCATAACGATATACACTTGGACGCATAAGTGACTTGATGTCTTGTGTCCATTTGAAGAAACATTGTTTTGCTTTCCATCCAAAATTATGAAGAAGCTTTTATACTTTTGAATTAAATTTGTTGGTGGAAGGCCACCTGAGACCAGGCTTAACATTAGTTCAGATAGTAATGCTACCTTCAATGCAATTGGTATGCAAGTTAATTAATTCTCACCCACTCCCTAATTAACCTGTCTGGGTAAGCTTTTGATTTGTCTATCTCTGATATAAAAACAGGGACTTGAAAAATACCAAGATAAAATGCTATCTCACAAGACATCCACTAATTCCTAGTTTAGTTGGGATGCAAGTCAAAGTTTTTCCCCCTGTGTGCAGCCCCAGACTGATAACTTCTTTTATGAGACTTATGAAATAAAAATTCACTATATTTTTATAAATGTAAACATTTAATACTGATCGGAGACTTCTGAGAGCACAGCAATTTTACTTATCGCCAGTATGATCCAAATAAAATTCAGAAGGCATGACTCCACGTATTTAGTAGTATATTGTCAATAAAACTGAAAAAATCCTGACTGCAATTATTTAAAGAAACAGGGTGAAAATTGAAGGTATAGACAAGAGGATAATCAACCAGCTAGTTTAGTTCAACTATACACACAGCAACACAAGTGAAGACTAATACACTCTTTAATACAAAATAAAGTTACAGACATCAGTGTGTGGACACTTTCTGAAAAGTAGCACAAATTCCACTCACAAATGGACAACCACTGACCCCCTCCAAAACTCAGACCCACACCGACAGAGCCTGATGTTCCTGCTTGACAGAGCCATCACGTACACCAGGAAGACTGAGCACAAAGTATTACACGACCAGAAACAAGCTCCCAGACAAATCAGAAAAAAAAATCAACTTTAAAAAAGGTAATGAGATTCATCCGCAGCCTCTGCTCCAGACACTTTGCAAGTTATAGTGAAAATGCATTCTTTAAGATCTATAATGAAAATTCTCTTATCTTCCCCCTCTGAACATTAAAAAAAACACTGGAAGTACTGTTTATTTGGTGATTTCAGCTAGTCAGTTTACAAGGAATAAGGAAAATACTCCAATAGCACAAGAGCTGCATCAAAATTTGCTAACAGGTGTGTTTAAAGCTTCTGGGTGCTATAATGACAAAGACCTTGCACACAGAACAGTCAAGGCTATAAAATTAAAATTTTGCACAGAAATGTTTGCATTTGCCAGCAAAGGCAAATATTCCCCTAGAGTAAGAGTAAAATTGGAGCTGATCAAAGTGTGGTTTGTTTTTTGAGATTTTTTTGTTGTTGTTTGGCTTTTGGGGTTTTTTTTTAATAGAGCAAAGGAATTATTCTGATGTTCGCTAGATAGGACTCATAACTACTAAGAATTCATTTTGGACTAGGAGAGTGTGCTTGTAGCCTGAAAGCACACACTTGTTGAGATGAATATCACCATTTTCCACCTGTCATTTGGATACAGTCTGCCAGTCACATACCCAGTCCTGCAATAATACATCCCAGGCCACCTGCCTGGGACGATACTCAGTTCTAATTCAGTATCGAAAGCATTTCCTATCCCCAAAGCATTTCATGCTATTATAATTTTAATTGCAACACTTAATAAATGTAAAAACACTCTTCTAGGTTCAGTTGCTGTATATAAAATGCTGCTGCCCATCATAAGATAGTAGCTGAGGTATTTTTAAATGTAATATCTTGATTGGCAGGCACTAGCAGAGAAGCACAGCTAAATTTATGCAGCAATCATTACTAGAAATCCACACAAATTTTCAAGATAACATAGAATGAGGCAAAATTATTTTAAAGAGGAAATCAAACAGAAAAATTCACTCAGTTCATGCAAATGAAATACCACTGCTTTCTATTCTTGGAAGATAATGAATGTAAAAGGCTATCTATACAAAGTTTTGAAGGACAAGGCAAATACATATTTCTGCATGACATCTTGTATTGGGTTTGCATGGCAAGGTTTTGGTAGCGGGGGGGCTACAGGGGTGGCTTCTGTGAGAAGCTGCTGGAAGCTTCCCCTGTGTCCGACAGAGCCAATGCCAGCCGTCTCCAAGGCGGAACAACCGCTGGCCAAGGCCGAGGCCATCAGTGATGGTGGTAGCACCTCTGGGATAATGTATTTAAGAAGCGGGGGACGGACCCTGCACACCAGCAGCAGTCAGAAGAGAGGAGTGAGAATATGTGAAAGAAACAACTCCACAGACACCAAGGCCAGTGAAGAAGGAGGGGGAGGAGGTGCTCCAGCGCCGGAGCAGAGATTCCCCTGCAGCCCGTGGTGAAGACCATGGTGAGGCAGGCTGTCCCCCTGCATGGAGGTCCACGGTGGAGCAGATATCCACCTGCAGCCCATAGAGGACCCCATGCTGGAGCAGGTGGATGTGCCCCAAAGGAGGCTGTGACCCCTTGGAGAGCCCACGCTGGAGCAGGCTCCTGGCAGGACCTGTGGACACATGGAGAGAGGAGCCCAGGCTGGAGCAGGTTTGCTGGCAGGACTTGTGACCCCGTGGGGGACCCACGCTGGAGCAGTCTGCTCCTGAAGGACTGCACCCCATGGAAGGGACCCACGCTGGAGCAGTTCGTGAAGAACTGTCTCCCGTGGGTGGGACCCCACGCTGGACAGGGGAAGAGTGTGAGGAGGAAGGAGCAGCAGAGACAACGTGTGATGAACCGACCACAACCCCCATTCCCCGACCCCCTGTGCCACTGGGGGAGAGAAGGCAGAGAAAATCGGGAGTGAAGTTAAGCCTGGGAAGAAAGAAGGGGTGGGGGGAAGGTGTTTTTAAGATTTGGTTTTATTTCTCATTATCGTACTCTGACTTGATTAGTACTAAATTAAAGTTATTTCTCCAAGTCAAGTCCATTTTGCCCATGAGGGTAACTGGTGAGTGATCTCTCCCTGTCCTTACCTCGACCCACCAGCCTTTCGTTATATTTTGTCTCCCCTGTCCAGCAGAGGAGGGGAGCGATGGAGCGGCTTTGGTGGGTGCCTGGCATCCAGCCAGGGTCAACCCACCACAGATCTATAGAGAGTCTTCCTTCAAAATATAACTTTGGTGCACAAAGCTATGCATCTGTAATGTTCATGCATCGTTTGCTTTTCGTGTTAATCAAATTTCACTATCACTACTATCACATCTACCAGTTAAAAAAAAGTGTTTAGGAAAGGTGCTGCAGCACAGCCTGCTCTCAGGTATCAGACCCCCCCACCAGAGACATCTGTGTTAGACTGTGGTCAGTTTATTACCATTTCCACATCTGTATTTTGAATGTTATTGAGAACAAGCTCCACATCAATTAATATAGACATAGAACGCCCTGATTTTCCAGCCTCTGTAGCATTAGTCTTTTTCCTCCAGAGATTTTTTCCTACCTACCTATCTACTAACTTGAAGACTTTTTTTAACCAAGAAAGGGAGGGAGAGAAAGACAGGTCCCTCCCTCCCTTCCTTTGTCTGCCTACAAGAAAAGCAATTTATTCACTACAAGATTTTCCTGAAACAAGTGAAGCTCATGTACCAATAGCAAGGAGATCGGGGGAAGACAGCAGAGGAACATAGCAAAGAGTACATGTAAAGCCAAGCACCAGGGACATTAAGGAGAACAAGGCAAGCCAGGCTGGCCCCCCAGAAACAGGAGAGCAAACTTCTCTCCAAGACTGAGGGAACACAACACGGTTTTACAACAGCAGAAATGCTAGAATCAACTCCATTACCATCACCAGGCTTAGTTTGGTGTACCTGTTTCCAGATGAGCAGCCAAAATGAGCCTTTGCAGAAGCACACTCCCCATCAATCCAGTACAAGGAAAACCTGAAAACACCGAGCTCAAAAAGTCACCTCTGAAAGCAGAGACAAAACTACAGACTCCCAACAGCCAAGCCAGAACTATGCCCCAGCCTCTGGCTTTCATGGGCAGAAGGTGGGGTGGTTTAGCCCCAGCTGGCAATTAAGCACCACGCAGCCACTCGCTCACCCTCCCCCCGGGGTGGGATGGGGGGGAGAATCGGAAGGGCAAAAGTAAGAAAACTTGTGGGTTGAGATAAGAACAGTTTAATAATTGGAATAATAATAATAAATTGTAATGAAAAGGAAAACAACAAGAGAGAGAGAGAGCAACAAAACCCAAGGGAAAAAAAACAGTGATACAACTGCTCACCACCCACCAACCAACACCCAGCCAGTCCAACCAACTCCCCCCAGTTTCTATACTGAGCATGAGGCCATATGGTATGGAATAGCCCTTGGGCCAGTTGGGGTCAGCTGTCCTGGCTGTGCCCCCTCCCAGCTTCTTGGGCACCCAGCAGAGCATGGGAAGCTGCAAAGCCCTTGACCAGTGTAAGCACTGCTTAGCAACAGCCAAAACATCACCATGCTATCAACATTATTCTCATACTAAAATCCAAAGCACAGCACTATACCAACTACTAGGAAGAAAATTAACTCTATCCCAGCCAAAACCAGGACAGGGGCAACACAGGTGGTGGCACTTTGCATCAGGGGTGGCAAGAGGGAGCATTGCACCCACCTGGGTAGCACAGCTCCAGGTGATAATCAGCGTGCACTCACCCTGGGTTTGTGCTGCTTAGGAGGATGAAAATGTAGAAATATAAGAACTTAAGAAATGCTCCCCAAGTCCATTTAGGCTTGTGCTTTGTCCCCAGCGCAGGAGATGACTGGTGGTGCTCAGGTGTTTGTGCAGCGCACATGGATGTGGCCCCTCCGCCGTCCCTTTTCCCCCTGTACCTTCACGGTCCGTGATAGTTGTAGAGAGCGCACCCCGATGTCTCTTTCCAGCATCTCTGAATAACCCCTTTTTTGACCCTGCTGACACTGTGCCTCCACAGCAGCCTCCCAGGGCAAACAATTACTGAAATGTGTTAAACACCATCTACTTCCTTTCACTTGTTTTAAACCGAGCCACTGTGATTTGGTGAATATCAGTGCCGCGTTCACCACCTCCATTGCCACCAGGGTTTCGTGAACTCATGCACCCCCTCAGCCTTACCCACGCCTCACCAGGAGTCCCAGCCTCTCGGTCTCTCTTCCCAAGGCAGCTGCTCCGTCCCTGAAATCGCTTCACTGTCCCTTTGCTGGTTCCACAGGGACCTTCCTGAGGTGAGACCAGAGCTGCTCACTGGGTTCAGTGAGCACACCAAGGCTTTTTACAGCAGCAAAATGATAACTCCTCTCTCGTTTTTCATACCCTTTCTGCTGGCGTCCAACATCTTGACAAGGAAA
The DNA here is from genome assembly GCF_035582795.1 of Mycteria americana. Taxonomy (NCBI): domain Eukaryota; kingdom Metazoa; phylum Chordata; class Aves; order Ciconiiformes; family Ciconiidae; genus Mycteria; species Mycteria americana. Next base: position 6,497,814 of record NC_134369.1, on the reverse strand, counting down.
ATGTCTAATCAAATATTGTCTTCTGGATGTGGGACAGTTAATATTTCTTGGGTTTTGAGAGAAAAAGATGTTGTTTGCATGTCATTCTGCTCTGCTCCCTCACATGTGACTGGCTTGTGTTTAGAGCTGTGCAGCACAAAAGTATTCAGGTGCTGTTTTATTCGTTTATAAGATAAATTTCTGGTACCCCAAATTATTAGAAATTATTTTTTTCCCATATTTTAACCTATTGACATCAATATTGTAATTTTTAATATTAACCTAAATTCTAACTAGCTTCCATAAGAAGACTATGCATGACGGAAACTTCTAGCCATTGGAAGAGCAAAACTGAAGACACAGCTGGAGAGCCAGTTCAGCCCGGCATAGCATACAGAGTATTCCTCCGAACTGGGAGAGAAAGGATTCAAGGCAATATTCTATCCTGGCCAGAACAAGAGGCTGAATCCAGATCCTCCTGTCTCAGTCCCAGCACTCCCATATCTTTGGGCTATAATACACACCTTTCTTTAAATCAGGGGTCACATATTCCAGCAGAAGACACAGAAAAAATAAGTACAATTTGCACAGCAAGCCTGCTTCTGTCATACTTCCACGAGTGAGACTGGTACAGTACAACACGAGTGCCCGAACCTTCTCGGAAAAATCTAGGTTGTCATACAGAATTAATTGCCAGGATGTGGTATGGACCCTCAGATGCACGTGACTCCGAGCAATAAACCAGTTAAAGCAAAATACTTAAAGGGAAGAGAAGGACTTTGCTAACTAGTAATCGCTACATACTCTTTACTTGCAGAGAAATGAATAAGAATACTTTGATTTAAATTCCCGTCTGGTTCGTGGGAGCAGGCACTCACAGAATGCCTTTTTCCAGGCTATGTGCCAGCACACACAAGCCACATGGAAATGTTGCTCACTTGTGATCACAAACAAACAAAAAAACCTAGCCCCACTGCAATGTGTGCTTCCTGATGCAGTTACACTGCGTATGAATTCGTTTGATGCAAAGCCACAAAGTCTTCTCTTTCTCACCTGTCATGTAAGACCAGTGCATGGTGGTAATTAAAAATAAACAGAACAGGTGGTTCTTTCCTTGTTTTCTTTTTTCTTTTTTTTTTTTTTCCTTTGGCTTGCATTCATATGTTTAGTTTTCAATATTTTTCTACATTTCAATAAGCCAAATTAATACGATTTTTAAGTCTGGTATTGGTAGGAAAAACATCAGAAAGATGTGGTGATTCCATTTTCATGAGCTAGCCACTTATGACAAAATTACATGTATGATGCCATGTCTGAGGATGACATCCCCCAGCTAAATATCTGTCAGAGGACTGTATTGAGCCCAATCAGTATGTATTGCTTTTAAACGTACTGAGACTAAGAAAAAACCCACTGTGGTTAAGGTTTCCTGGCACTCTTTTAGGTTGCCAGTCTTCTAGCTTTCTACGAGCTGAAAATCTCACAGTCTAAACACCAAGTCATTACTTGGCTCCTTCAGGTTTTCCCAGAGTTTGTATTTCATAGTCCCTCGGAACCGTGAGTCTTCATATCATGATAGCATATATATTTTTAAAACTATCTGTCCCGTTTGATCTTAGCTATACCTTTGAACATCGTACTCCTAAAAGAGAGTTTTCGCATCCTGAAGTTGCTATGAAATCTTTTAATAAATAAACTGCATGGAGGTCGGGGTTTTTTTAGGCTTTTAAATAACAGTTATAAGTCAAAGTTAATAATTTAATATTAACCTACAAGCTGATAAGAACAACTTTGCTACTTTTCAGAGATTTCTTGGTCTGACAGGTGCTATACTATGCTGTATTTTATTTCTTCCCTCCCTTCTCAAGAGTTTATTCTAATTCTAACATCTTTACCAAGTGGTAAAGATAATTAAAACGTACTTGCAGCAGAAACAAGCTTTAGAGAGGAGATCTATGATGAATTTTTCATAGCAAAACTTTGCTTGTGCCTTGGTGCCTTCTCAGTTGCTTATGACTAAAAATAGGAAAGCACAGTTCAGTTTCTTTTGGCTGTTAAGATGTCATTGCTTTTAAAATGATGTGATTATCAGCCATGAAAGGCTGGAATCAGCATCACTAGGGCCTGAAGAGACAGGTTCTGAATAAAACTACAAATGGCAACAAAATCACAATTAAACTTGATGACAGATTGTGTAAAATTGTATCTTAAACCAGTCTTGCTTTTTCACTGAAAAGTGGTTTTGGTCAAATGTTGTGAAATAAAGGAGAATAAAAGATATAGATCTGTTCTTCCTGCTGAGAGCAGGCTTCTCATTCCGATAAATCTTTTCTTAGGATGTTTTTGTTCAGCGTCTCTCTTACTTAAGGGTTATGCTGTAGAAATACTCACAGATAACGACACTCAAATGTAACTGAATGTTTTGACAAATTTAAAGTGGTAAGTGGAAAGTGGAGGAATTATAAAACAGTTTGAGAGTAATGTTTGTCCTTTCTGGGATGGCCACAATGGACAAGAATTAGAGCAGCGGTCTGCTCTAAATGGAGACGGCAGTCCCTGAAATCCCCTGGGAAATCCATCTATGTATAACTGCCTTCAAAAATTGAGATAATAACACTTCTCTAGTTGGTCCACACTAATGACACATTACAGTAAATCAGGTGTTTTCTATTCTAATTCTTTTCCATACATCTGATTTCTTTGCCTAAAATATTTTGGAAGGAATATGTGTCCTTGTGTAATGGATGTATAACAATTCCTGCAGTTTTAATGTAATTAAATAATTACTCATTCTGTGGAATCACTGTTTCTTTAGTCACTGGAGATTCAGATTCTGCAAAGAAGATACTTTCCAAGAAAAAACTAGTGGATAAACTAGCATGGTTATAGAAGAGATTGCTAGTAGAAACATCACTGTGTGCATTTGACAGAGGTAAGTAGGTTTTGACAGCACTAGCCGATTCGCCACTAAAGGAAATTTAAATAAACTTCCCCTAGGTTCAGATGTCACTCACTGAAAGGACAAGCTCATAAATAAACAGAGATTTATTATGCTTTTCTATCTTGTGGTCTGTTTTTAGGAGGTGTCAAAACCACAATTTGGAAGAGAAATATTATTATGAGATAGTCCTTCACCAAGAAAGAAGATATTGCTTGTCAAAAGTCTTGTTATAGCTTAAAAAAAAGATCTTAAAATTTTTAAACAGAGAGTGAAAAATATCTGTATAAAGTTCTCCTATAATTTTGAAATCCACAGTCTCAGGAAAAGAATCTATGAAGAGAAAAATAAAATAATAACCTTAAGACATTCATTGTTTAAGTGTTCCGGTTCTTGAATTATTCAGTTTACAACACATAATTCGTAGAAATTGATGCTACATTGTTAAATTAGACTGTAAATGTGGTAAAGCAGATACGTTAAATCATGATAAACTCTCAGACAGAAGTGCTGAAATTTATTAGGTTACTAAAATAACCAGATGGATTTACAGGTTTTCACTTTAATAGATTTCCATCCATTGTTATTGTGGGTATTTTCTAGCTTAGGTTAAATTACATTTCAGTTCTAACTCCTTTTTTAGCCAGGTTCTTAAACTTTATTTTACTCTTCTCTCTGGATCACATTTTTATATGTTTTTATATTAATAAAGTGTAGTTTCATAAGCCTGCATGATATTTTAAATAAAACAAGTTCATGTAAAGTTAGTAGACATTCTTCCAGTTTTTCTAAAGGACTTGTGTAAGTAAACAGCTTAAAAGAAGTAGCTGCAACCATTTCTGAGTGTGTATGAAGCATGGCTTATTTTATACAACTGTGGTATCTAAGCCATTTGGAGAATTAAGACACAAAGAGCCTCAAGACAAAAAAATACAATTTTAATTTTGCTGTGTTCCATGGGTAATGAGCTGCTTTCTTCTTCAGAAGTAATTTCTTCTCTGAAATGCAACAGGCTTGCAAACAATATCAACCGTAGTGACAAAGTATATGGCTAAATGAAAAGCAAAATATTATAGTCACACCGCAAGGCAAAAGGAAGAACCATCAATGCAATTTTTATTAACTAACATTACAATAATGCTCCACAGTAGAGTACACAGGTTCTCATTAGAGCGATAAAAGCTTGTCTGCGGAATATAAATTCACAGGTACATCTGTAACTTAGCCATAACTGTAAATCTGGCTGCACCCCACCATGGGCTATAACCTCCTGCCAGCTGTTCCCTCTCACAGAATACAATTTTATCTTCCAATAAAAAGTGAGGCCTCTCTCCTTCTTCACCCACTCCCTTTCCTCCGTCCTTAGCAGCTGCCCTGAATGCAGGCTGGTGGTGCGCAGAGGAGTTGCAGGGGCATGGGTAGGAGCAGCAATGAGGAACGTGTTCCCTCCTAGCAGCACCTACAGTCACGGACCAAACAGCCTTGGCTGTGCTCCAAATCCAAATCTGTCCCCGAGGGACCCACACCTTTTTCTGGGTCCACTGCCACCATCATACTTTCCTTCCACAGCAGTGAAGCTGCTCACCCCCATGTGTGGCAAACTGTGAAAAGGACTTTTAAGAGACCTAAAACATCAGCAAACTTATTTTAGCCACAGAATTTATTTTGGTCTCCACACTACATCCAAATTTCATTTTATTTATGGGTACAGAAGAATTTGAGGTGGAAGATTCAGTGCGAGAAGTCCTTCAGAAGCCAGAGCAACGGATTTGGAAACCAAAGAACATTTATGAATTTGAAGAAGGTGAAGATGTAGAAAGAAAAATGCAGGACATAGCATGCCAAAAAAAAAAAAAATCTCTGAGTGAATTAACGTTAATTCAGCCAATGGCATTGTCAACCTGGAATGTAAAGCACAAAAAAACCATGTGGCTCCAGTCGTGCCAACCAAATTGTGGTAAGAGCCCTGTAGACCTAATTTCTATACTAATCTGGAACCAATCTGAAATGGGTGTTAACTGTTGTCACTGGTAGAATGGGAACCAGTTCACTGAAGTGTTCTTCTGATGCGACGCTCCGTGAAAATGCAAAGCGTTACATATTATACCTTAAACACGCATGGAAAAAAGATGTGAGGCAATGGTTAGAAGTCGCCGCAAGGGATATCCCTGTTAGGAAAGGGAAAAAAAAATCCACAAAGTCATGAGACAGGTTTCCCTGGGAGGAATTTCCCTCTTGTGCAATGTCCATTTTGGAAACTCATAATTTAACTGGACAATGCCTTGAGCAACCTGAGCAGCTTTCCTGTTGGCCCAGCTTTGCAGATTGGGCAGGAGCAGATGACCTCCAATGGGCCCTGCAAGCCTAAATTTTCCAAGATTCCTTGAAATATGCTGGACTACTGCTCACTTATATTTAAAACTAAGGTCACTCTTGCCTGTATATACAATTCCTAGAATTCCTATAAAAACTATCTACATATATTGGATCCAGCATGAAGTGCCAAAGACGATAATGTAGATAATTAAAAGGTATGTTTTTCAGTTTAAACTGCATCCACAGCTGCTTGCAATTTGATTATTACGGATGAGTTTTATGGCTCATACCAAAGCTGTTGCATTAATAGCAGTGTCAATAAATAAAAACAAAATACTATATACACTCAAGTGGATGTACTTTGGTGCTTCAAGGTAAAATTAATGAGAAATATACGCATTTCTTTTGTTATGAATAACTTAATCAGCATATCAAATCGCTTTAAAAATTATTTATGTGTCAGGAACAAAATTGCTTTCCATCGCCTGTTGACTGCAACCTTAATTGGGACTGGAGATGGAGTAGAAATATTTTATTAAATAGCCTATCATATAGAAAATTACAGTTTAGCATTGTATTTGATGTGTAAAGCCCTGGTTGATGTGTCTTGTTTAAGCACTAGTGAATTATAAACACATTGTCGACTGCAGCTGGTATTACTTCTTCATTTAAAGAACCATTGATGTAAACATTTTGTTCTCAGCTTGTTTTTTCTGTATTCTGTTGGCACTTGCTGAGCCAGTGCCAATAACAAGTTTTAGAAGCCAACACTGCTCCATACTTCCCTGAAAAGAAAAATCTTCATATCTGCTTTCTTAATTTAATAAACGAGCCACTACACTTTCTCGCTGGCTTGGTTACTTCTGTGTGCATTTCACCCCTTCACCGCGTGCTTAGTGTGATGGATACCAAAGGAAAACCCCTGCAGACTGAAGTCGTGTGTTTATACACAGAGCAGTTAGAACACAATCCATCTTCTTTATATCCGTATTTTTATTATGTCCAGGAGAAATAAAAGCCATAAGAGGGAGGAAGTATGGTAAGTGCTTTTGTTCTGTACAACTTGAGGGAGCAGGGGAGTCACGGGCACCCCGAACTGCGAGCGTGCCAGGCTCCTGTTGCTCAAAGGAGATGTCCTACTACAAGGAATCGAGAATCTTGCTCTCTCCGTGTAAAATAAGGTAAGTATCAGTATAACCAATTACTTCTATGCCTAACTTCTGTTCACTTTGCCCACTTGTACCACAGTGTAGAGATGTCAGGCAGTGGTGACTTTGCTTTGAAGTCTTGGCTGTTTTGGGTATTTAAGATGAACACTCATCTCAGATATTTTGGAAATTGGACTTACAGTTGCTTCTTCTTCGAAATATGACTTTGGAGGTTGCTACCAGACTACTTGCTGAGAGGAGGCGGCTTTTTACTCCAGGATTCCTCAGCCACCTGAAGCTGGAGCCCTGGCTGGAGGCTGCTGCCAGCACGGCCCAGCGCAGGAGGGCAGGGCACCGGAGCACAAGGCTGTGTCCGCCCTCACCCTAACCCTCGCCCTGTGCCCTCAGCAGCACTTGGGGCCAGGATGCTGTGGAAAATGGCAGTTTTCAGGCCAGAGGCTTTTGCTCATGAAATATCAGTCTAGCTGGCCTGTGTACAGCCCCAAGGTTATCTTTCATGAGCGTGTATGCAGCTCACTCAGCCTGTGCTGGCAGGAGAAAACTTCTCAGGGCTGGAGTTCAGCAAGCAATTTTGTTCATTAAGAAATGACTTTTTTTCTCCAATGTTCCTCAAGGACCAAAGGATTCATTTATAGGAGTGTATTTTCCATCGTTAGTATGAAAACTTCTTTTTAATCCCCGCATTGAAATGCAAATTCTTTATACATAAAATGAATCTGTGGGAGGTTTGACTGGTAAAGAAATGGTCCCAGATGACCCGTGAGACACATGATAATTACATCTAGCGTGATTTAAGGAGATTTTGGGGATTATATTCTGAAACCTGAGATCTTTAGAAAGGAGTTTTGGTATTTGTCTGCTCTTGCAGTACCTGATCTTGCTGTCCCTGCTTCTTCTCCAGTTTAGTAGAGGTTTCACCCTCCAGAATTGATCACACTCTGCTGGCGTCTTATTATTTTGCCTTTTACTTGTGTGTCTAGACTCCATCTTGAATAGCCTGAATTCATCCTGTCCAAACCCATGTTGTGGGGCAAATGACCTCTGAAGGAAGGTGGGGCTGTGTCCCCCCCCCCATCCACTGGGAGTGCGTGACCACGGGCTTTCACCAAAAGCAGCTCCTCAGAGATTTTCTTCTTCAGCCAACGGAGGAGTTGCTCCTGACTGCATTAGCTTTAGCTGTTTGCAGAGAAGAGGGGGAAAACAAGCACAGGCATCTCACAGCCTGGGCTGCAAAACACCGTACCTGTCACGCCTGACCAGGACACAAAGCTGCTGAAGCCGAGAAGTCCCAAATCTTTCCTATTGCCTGTGGAGGGGGCTAGCGCCATAGCAGCAAAATTAGGTGTCTCAACCACCCTCTAGTAGCTATTTCACTCAAGAATTGTCTCTTTCCCCTACCTGGAGTACAGCAACTACCTGCCCCCCAGCTGGGAGTTTCTCTTCTGCCTTTTCTTTTTTTTCCTGCCCTCCAGTCCATCACTGGAAAAGAAATTGCTAAGCAAACACTTCTGCTGCTCTTCTGCTTAATCATTTCCAGCTTTCCTAAGTAAATATCAAACAAATACTGCTAACACATTCTTTAATGTACTTTCTCCAGTCCTGAGCAACCATCTCAACAAAGCCCCAGGTGATTTTTGTTTTGTTTCAAAGCAGGACTTCCAGTGGTTTGCTTCTGATTCATATCAAGCCCTGATGAGAAGCCTCCCCAGTAATATTAGCTCTTCTGTTAGTCCCTACTGGCACCTTCCCTCCTCCTAATCAGCTCACTTGGGACAAACGTGGTTCTTTATAGGCTGGTTGGCTGAGGTAGTAAATAAACGCACATCTGATGTAAATTGTGAAACCAATTAAAACTGTAGTGATTTACAGCATTCAGGTTTCCAATGCAGTGAACCCAAGCATACGTCTGGGTGATGATTTCCAAATGCAATAAAAGTCTCTGCTAGAGAAAAGCGTTTGCCGAAGAACAGCAGCGTTGACAGCAGAAGGAGGTCACGCTTCAGCACCTCTCCACCAGTCTGATTACCTGGTTGTAAAACCCGGCTCTGGCCTTTCGCTTATTGACTGTTTGCATTATCTCAATTAAACCTAAGCTTTCTGGGTCAGGAGGATGGGTCCTAATTCCAAACTTATAAATGTCACTACAGCAGCAGGTGCAGTATAATATGAAAAGTACCAACAGCGGGAGGAGAAATGACAGAGAGAAACATTCCTTCTCCAAGGGTAGCCATCCTTTGACCCTGCGTCCCCAAACACTCATCAGTTGCCACTCTTTTATATATTTAATGCCACATACTGAAAATCTGGCTGAGGTTGCTGTGCTCTTTTTAATATTAGCTTTTTTTTCCACAGCTTTCAGGGTAGGCTCCGCAAGGTTCAGACACGTACACGGAGCATCTCTCAGGTCTGATGCTGGCTCATGTCTGGCATCCCAGACAATTTTGCTTAAATCAACTGAGCATCCTGTGGACACAATTTTCACACCCAACCTAGCAAAAGCTGGCACTTAGGTGAGAGAGTATCAGTCACAGTGTGCATAGTGCCAGGCTAAGCACAGCCAGATAGAAAGAGAAAAAATAAATGATGCTAAAATAAAGACGGAAACAATGACTTTAACATTTTGGGGATGATTCTGAGGCAACCATGTCTCTGCAGGCAGCTCCTCCTGCTGTTATTTCACTTCTGCATGCAGACGTTCTCACCGGGACAAAAACTACTCCATCATGTCACAGGCACAGCTCTTCCTCAGGAAAAGTATGCAGGAAATTATTTATACTCATGCACAGGGTGAGATTGTGTCAAGAGAACAATATCTGCTTCCTTTGAAAAACGTTTCTGTCTGTGTTGGTACTGTCAGAGACGTTGGATGAGGAACACGGTTCATATGGTTATCAATAACAGGTGTTACAGCCACACTCTTGGAGTCTAATCCCAAATCCAGTAAAATCCGTGAGGGTTTCAGTGGATGTAAGTCAAGAAAAATAAGCTGAGAGTACTTGTTTTGGAGGGCTAAACTAACAATACAAATCTTTTAAGCCGATGAGTTTATGTATTCAAGCATGCACGTAAATAGAGATAAAGCAACGTGCAACAACTCCTTGGACATACATAATATTTTTATTTTAAGTCTGTTAAATGCTTTTTTATTCATTAATAAGACACAAGAACACAAAAATTAGATAAAAATTTACATCCTTCTATTCCACCCTAATAAATCACCTTGTTTTTTGTCAGTCATCCCTTTGATGACACCATTGACTTCTTAAACACATAAATATGCTATAAGAACAACTGCGGTTTGGACAACATATTACCTCAGATGTTTTTTTTTATCACCACTGTCACCTATGAGAGAGTAAAAAAGAAAAAAAAAAAGAGATAAACTGATAGCGAGGACAATGTGACATCGCTTTATCATGTTTATAGACTTTCTCTCTGATGGATTCACACAGTCTCCACTGTGATTATAGTAATTGATATTGGGTGTACACTGCAGAATAAACAACAGGGACTCATAAAAAGTGACCTGACCATGAAGCACAATTCTGTTACCTTTTCTCTTTTTCCTGCCTAGCAGTTTCCACTCTCAAGGAGAAAAATTTGCGGTAGTGACATATAAACTTTAATACCTTAAGGCCTATGCAACTGCCCAAGACTCTGCAAAACAATTCTGAGAAGCAGAAAAAATAGCACTGATCACACAAATCTTTTATCTGTGGTATCTTTCTGCTGCTCAGCCCCCAACTGTCCATTTACACAGAGGATGAATTGTCATCTGTTATTCTTGTCCTTTTGACATCAGTGAAATACGAAGCAGACTAGACCGTATATTCAGACTTTCAATAGCAACTAGTTAGAGAGCATGCAATTACACATTTACGTGGCATGCTTCTTAACATTACAGAGGTACACATGGACACACGACACTCAGAGAAAGCCCTCGTTTTGTGTTGCGCTGCACAGAGCTGGGATGTGGCCACAAGGACCCTCTGATGCTGCCGTCCTTTTTGGCTGGTACAGCCTCCTGGGTGGTGATTGCTGGTGATGGGCAGCCAAGAGTAGTCACCTCCTGCATGGTCGCAGGTTGCTGTGGAGGAAGCATCCGTCCACCCCTCAACAGGAGCATGATCAGTTAAGCTTCGATAAGTGATAATGGAGGAGGAAGAGAAAACCAAATTGGATACCTATATTGAACATGGCGGACAATAGACTTCAGTTTGACATGTAGAGTGGTTCCCTTCAACACAAAATCACTGAGAAATAACAGAAAGGCCTTTCTAAATTGCTTTTTTCCCTATTTGCAAGTACTTGCACCAGTCAAAAGCCCATCTGTCAAGGAAAAGACCTGCTTTCATCTGTTGCCTTCAGAAATAACTTGCTCTAGTATGAATAAATGATGTGTTTTCCAGGAGCTGAAACATTTTGTGGTCACAGAGAACAGTGTTCTGCTGTGGGATACTTGCTGATATGACACTCAGTTATCTGACCCATCCTTAAGTGGAGGACCTTCATTATGCATCCTATCAACAGCTCTGTGCAAAAGCAAGACCTTTACGCTAGATGTAAGGATGATTAAGTCATCTTCAGGAATAGTAATAGAAAAAAGTGATGTACCAACGTTTAGGGTTTGAGCATCATTTAGAGAGGAAAAATAATAGGTGTGATATTGGGGAAAGGTCAAGAAGCAGTTTAGGTTTAAGATTTAATGAAAACCCATCCATGTTCCACAGAAGGCTATAAGCTGTATTATTTTCTGGAACTCAAAAGTAATATCAGTTGGTTGGCCTTTTGCAAATCAGGGGTTATAAAGTACTATATAAACCAGCTGAGACCTCCTTTTAAATGTCATACTGAAATCCACATGTGATCAGCATGGTAGGAGTAAAATTAAGAGTACAGTAGGTGAAATTAGATGCTTTGTCTTGTTAACAGCTGTTTGCATAATGGTCTGCTGATTTAAAGGCATCTGTTCTTCTGCAGCCCATCATCTACCACTAATACCCACTATATTAGAAATCAAGCCTCCTTTGTATACACAGTTTGTGTATCCCTCGTTTTCGTTGCTTATTTCAGTGTTGCTGTCTGATGTACTAGAGAAAACACATTGAAATTCTGATCACATAGACTGGAACAACATGAAGCAATGACCATTTTTCACTTTCCGATCAGCGGAGTCTAATGTGTCTTTGCATCTAAATAAACTATTTGCATGATAAGCAGACATCTGTATGAAATTGTTAGCATCCAGTTAGCTAATATCCTTCCTCTGTGGTATTTCGAATGCTGAATCTTCTGTTTCATTTTAGAAAGACCAAGCTGGTGCAATAGACCTGTTAAAAATGTATTTGTATGAATATTCACCCTATTTGGACAAAGGAAAAAAAAAACCTGAATGGAAAAGTGCTTAGTTTGTTTTTAAAAGATTATGCAAATAGTCTCAGATCATAGTGCATATTTTTATCCGACTTTCAATTCCCTTCTCATTGCTGTATATCTTAGAATTGTTAAACAGTTTATTGTTACATTTTTGTTTGATCATGTTCTGCTAGCTGACAGCTCCTGGTTAATTTATGGGGCTTCAGCTAGAGTTAGGGCCCCAGCTCACCAAGTGTGTGTCCTGAGCCCTTCAGGTCTTATTCTGGGAAGTAAAAATCACCTGGACAAAGACTTGAATTAACAGGGAGCTGAAAAGAGCTCCGGCCAGTGCCTTGTATTTAATCCTTAGAGGAAATGTGTTTCTCTCTAGCATGTCTGCATTTCAAACCTTTGCCTTCAAAACTTTAATTAACCTTGATAGGAGCTTAATGGCTGAATCTCTACATGCTGAGATTAGAGTGTAACAACAGGCAGTTGCTCCAGTTTTCTGGGGAGAGCAAACACTGTAGCTTTCACTTGAAATGCAGCCCGTGAAAGCAGTGACAGCACACCCTGCAAACTGCATATGCTGCAGGCCCAATTTTCCATAATTTCATCTCTGAGATAACTGACATTAAAGTTAGGACATATCACAGAGAAAAAAAAAGTACAGTAGCCATTATCAACGATGAAAGTGCTTTTCTGCTTGTTATTCAGAAGGAAACATACTTAAATGAATAAACATATTTTCCCACTGGGGACGCAGTAAAAAAATAACAAACACGAGGTACAGAGGTGCCTTTTTTTTCCATCAACTCTGTTATTGCTGAAGTGTCATTTGGCTCCAGGGCTTTCCCCAGTGACATTTGAAAAGCTGCCTTTCGGCGGGCAGGTGTTGGGTAGGTAAGAGGAAGGCAGCGACGTACCCTGCCGCTGGGAATTCCCAATCTCCACGGCAGTGCACAGGCATCGAATTCGGGAAAGGGGAAATTCACTAAAACCAGCATGAGCATCGTTTTCTTCCTTGCTTGAAGCAGTCTGCATTTGATTCTCTAACAGGTTTACACTATATATCAAACGTTCACGTTTACTCTTTCTGACCTAATGACCTTCCTTTTTTTCCTGAATTTAACCTCACTGCTGCACTGTGTTCTCCAACGTGATTTAAGTAAATTCGCTGTCCATACATTACCTTTGAGATGAAGGCCAGAGTCTGCCACTGACTTCCCTTCTCTAGGACGGGCTGATTCAACGTGAAAAAGGGTGGCGACATCTCATTGTCCCACTGAAGGCTAATCCTCCTCGTGTCTCTCGCCTTGTATGCTGCCCAGTTAAAATACAAAACCAATGTACTTCTCGACAAAAGCAGAGCAAATATCTGAAACGTTTGATGTAAAGTTTTCCTAAGGACAGTATCAGACATTCAGTGCTGCTGATCTTACCTCCCGCTGGACCTGTGGTTCTGCGTGCAAATGTCAGAAAGCAATTCCCTTTCATTCATAAGTCATAATTCCCTTTCATTCGAATTCATAATTCCCTTTCATTCATAAGCAATTCCCTCTCAATTCGTAAGAGTTGTTGTATTCTACAGAAGTTGGAGTCCAGCACCTTATGAGAGAGGATAATTCAGTTTTCCTGTTTAGTGCACATTCATCAGCAATGTCCATTGCCTCCCATACTCCAACACAACTTCACCAGACAATTGTGTTCTCATATATGTAAAACCAAATTTTCTACCAAAAAAAAATCTGGACGCTGTTTTGCTGAATTTCGATGGTCTTCCTCTGATCACCAAGAAGGCCAGGCTAATGTTCAGAGCCTCAGTCAGGATGTGAGACAAAATGGGTTTTTTTAACGTATTGAACAGCTCATTCTTTTTTTTTTTTTTTCTTCCTTCAAGGTCTGAATTAGTTTCATATCAGCTTCAAAAAGAAATAGTAATTCAAGAATGTTCTTGTCCACCTTAGCACGTTTGGTGGTACTTGCAAACGATTTCTTGCACAGGTATATAAATCAAAATTTATGAAACAGTGTCTTGTAACTCAAACGTGAAAGACTGATGTGTGGATTTATATCACAGATAAAATCTGCTCAGTTCTTGTAGTTTAAACTAAGTCAATACTGAAGTAGTTTATTAATGACATAATTAACCAGCAACCAGGGAACTAAACATTTGCAATCCATATCAGCAACGCGACAGATAATCCATGATGATAGACTTTTATAAAAAGTTTATATGTACCTGCCAGTTTCTCAGTGCCCCTCAGCACCTCATCTGAGAGGCTGTGCTGGCACATGTGCCCCAGAACCTGGGGGTTACCAGCAACCCCACCAGCAGTGCTGGGTCCCTCGGGTTGCAGACGGGAGACGTGGCATTGCACGTGCCCGGCCCGCTGCAACGGCCCCCTGACCCACACCCACACCTCTCCTTTGTGTCAAACTCAGCAAACCGCAATTCCCTCATGCCCATTTAACCTGGTTGACACTCATCTTCTTCTTTCTAAAGGATGACTTTTGGGCAAATGCTTTCCCAGACAGTTGGCTGTCCTGTTCATGGTCCTCTCTTAGCAGCAGTTGGAGCCCGGGAGATTTTGCCAAGGGTGGGCCGCATGAGAATTCCGCGGATTTACCAGGTTAGTTTTATAATATAGTTTATTTTTTATAATATAGTTTATTTTTTAGGCTAGGTTTACAATTTTCTTTAAATAAAGTTTGAATTAAAACGTTATTCAGCTCCCGAGCAATGCTTTGTAAAGACTGTAGGCCAGACTCTAATAGGGGAAGACTGAATCTGTTCGACCGAATAAATTCATGAATAATTCCACAAGCTGTTCTCCAAAGGAAGAGTACATGAGCAAAATGCACTAGACAGTACTGCAAAACAGAATACAATACATAGAGTGAAGTGCCACATCTTCTGCAGTTAGGGTGCCTTCCAGAACAATTTTGCCTGGAGAGCCTCCAGCCAGTGACAGGACAATTTATCACCAACCATCTACTGCAAAGGACAGCTCTACATATTTCCTGGTTTTAAGTATTCTCTGCTGTACCAAAACCTGATAAAAGCTTATGCCCTGGATCAGGCACCAAACCGAATAGCAGTGGGGGGGTTCTTTTCTTCTCTTTCCTTGTATTTCAAGGAAAGGGTCTACGTGGATCTGCATAAATCTACTTTCAAGGCATGTCCGTACTACCTTGTTCCGATAACATCCAAGCATTTTGTCCATTCACATGGTATATTCTTTGAAAAAGAGAGACACTTCTCTCCTCCTTTCCTTTCCTTTCCTTCCTATTTTCAGTTTGCACTTATTTAATGAGACAGAACAAGGAGGTGGATGTTAAGGTGCGACGTCGTTATGTCACGTATCTCTGGGCAGTGCTGAAGGCCCTATGGATGAAACGTCACTTTCGGTTTCGTGCATTCGTGGGAAAAGCTAAGGGTTACCCATATGATAAACAGTTTAGGTTTTACGTGTGAGTTTTCATCCCATGGACAGAGGGAACAGCACATGGCAGTCAGTGGAAATTGTTACGCAGTCACTAGGGGATAAGAAATGTCCTCATTGCTTTCATAAACATTGTGAATATCCTTTTGCCTCAATACTCTTTTACATCTCCTCCAAATACATCATTTTTTTCCCCAGTGTCCTCTATATCCATTTGCTGCCTCTTCTCAAGCTCCTTTCTACTTCTGCCTCTTTTTCTGTTCCCCCTCCTCCCTGGCCCAAAATTTTAGTCTCACCCTATCTGCCTTTGAAGTCAGCAGCTCACAGCTCTCAACTCCTTAGACTAGGTCAGCCTAACTGACTTTGTAAAAGTGCCCAGAAATAAAAGTCTGAGAATTGTCAGAGGTCATAAAATAGACTGTTTCAAACCTTTGCCTGACTGTAATAACACAAGGCATCTTTGAAGTCTTGTAAATAACTCATATCACCCCTTCTCTTTCTAGAATGAACATACACAGCAAATATCCAGTTACTTTTAGGTCTTTAGAAACCTGCTCCCTCCTCTCCCCTCCCTCTTTTTTTCAGTGAAGTAGCAGTTTCCCAGGCAAAATCTTCAAAATGAGATTTTGGAGATTCAAAACTTCAGCATCTCTGTGCACCAAGAGGAGTGCCGATGTGTCCCTGCCGAGCAGCCCTGGGAACCCGCACACTTCTCAGGTCCACGGGGCCAGAACTGTCCCCTCACATTGATCATTTACAATTTTCCACCAGGGTTAAAAAAGTCACTTTTGATTAGAAATTAAATAAGCATAAAGCACTGGCATGGTCAGAAATGCAGAACAGGGAAAAATCTGTGACTTTAATGGTGGGAAAGACTTGACTTGCCTGCAGTTCTGAGCAGTGTTGGGAGATGGTTTGTTTTCCTCCGGAGTCTTCCCCCTCCACCTCTGTCTCGGGCAAATCCCTGAGTGCGGCAATACTTATATTCCTGGGGGAACCTGCCATGAACGATTACTCTTACCTCTGGCAAATGATCCAGCATTCCCAAAGCTTGACCACCTTTGCAGTGAGAAATACCGCACTGTACGTATACTCTTTAAACGCTGGATTAGGTTTAGACTGTTAATGTAGCTAAAAAAGTTCAGTTATTTCAGTGCAAATTTGGGGGGCATTACAGTTAATCAGCAAAGGGATATTTTTCATTTCTATGTTATGGAAGAAGCATACACAGTTTTAGTGATATTTACCTTTTATGTTAAGGCTGGAGGCCGGCCCACGGAGCATGTTGATCACTGCAGTGACCGCTAGTACCTTCAAAATGATGGTACTGTAAACTGGTATGGCCCAACCCACATCAGCTATTGAAAATAAATGTTTAAAACATACCTGGCTTGATATAATTTGTTTGCATATTTAAATAGTCAAATGGAACTGTAATGCAGTATAAACTATGAAGGAAATTGTCTCATTCACAAATAAAACTGTTGCTAAAAAACATGACTTTCCTCCTCTCAAAGCAGATGCATAAAAATTTCTGAGCAAGAAACTTCCTATGTTTTTCCATAGAAACTTGTTTCTTGCCGCAGTTGTGACATGCTTACAAGCGTGGAATGTTCATTGCAGAGCATAACATGACTAAAGGTAGAGCATTTGGTTTATTAAAAGCAAAGAAAATAAACCCCAAGTTTCAAAAAATGAATAAATATTTAATTAACCAGTTTTAAACTGGAATTTAAGCTGAACCGTATGCAACTATTTTGAAAAGAAACCGTTTCTATGCAGATTTAAGTTCAGAGAAGCCTCACGGCTGCATATGGTGCATGAGCACACTTTTCTATCATTAAGTCTTCATGTATCTCCATGCTGTCCACATACACATTTTGAAAGCACTCCATATGTTTTCCAATTTGTTTTTAAGACTTTCCAGTGAGATATAATTATAAATGAAAACATTAAAAACCTAGTTATTACTAAGTTCGTTTCATGAGGTTTTTTACACTCTAACAAACACAGCACACTTTTCATATTAACTTTGCAGTCTGAAATCAGCTTATAATTTGCTATATATAATCATATTCAATGTTTGACTTCAGAAGAACTTTGTGCAGCATTCCCTGCAATTTATATAAAGTTCTGCTAATTCCCGTCTACATAAAGATAGCACCATCAAAACCAATTTCTGCCTTGCACCAGGGTAAGATATAAATTACACTGAAATCAGTGGTGAGGGATAGGAATGTGATTATAATGGAACTAAAGAATTTTGCTACATGTGGAGAATGTGAGAAATATCTGTGATGTTTTTAAAGGCAAAGCAGATTACTTGACACAGGCGGTCTGTTTGTATGAATGGCATTCCAGAGATTTGTGTCCTCCTAGTAAGGAACTAGGACATTTCATGTAGGTTACTAGAGACTTCTGGATTGATTTCTAGGACAAATTAACTGTCAAAAGTTGTTCGTATTTGTTGTCTCAGATTATTTGGAAAGAGTACACCCAGAAAAAAAAAAAATCAGAGAAACAATGACCTTAAGGCAGAGCATTCAGAACCTGCGCAGAGCCAATTAACTGTGATGAGAGACCTACCGGGGGTACGGAGAGGTGGGGGGCACTCGGGAGCGAGGGCAGGGCCGGCCTGCCAGGAGGTACCTCTACCTGAAAGCTGCTGATGCTGGATGGATGGATTTAGATGCCATTGCATCATTAATTGTCTCACATTAAAAAAAAGGATGTTCTGCAAACTTAACGTATGTTGGCTGCAGAAAGGGTAACTCCAATTGGAATCCCATTTCCTTTAGGTGGAGGATTCCCTTTATAAAAAATGAGCTTCACGCAAGGCTTAGAGTTTCACCAGAGCTCCCCTCTGCCTCCCGTTCACCTTTTCCTGTGGAAAGAAACTGTTTTTCAGCACTCATCTCCTCACTTCCACACGGTCCCTTCCACCACCTCGTCTGAAGGCACCTTCCAGCTTCTTAATACTTATCGTGGGGCACGGGTATGCAACACAGCTAGGAAAGGGGGAACAGTTCACACAGCAACAGTTTGGGTTTTGATCACTACCCTACAGTGAGCCCTATACTACATACAGACCTCTCTCTGTTATACAGTTGATCCCTTCGTACCCATTTGTGAGTCTGTAACGTGCGCTCACAAAAGGCTGGACCGCCATGGGGAACAAACCCCTCTGGAAACTCTTTCTTCTGTTCTTCATTTAGCAGATGCCTTCCAGTTTAACATGTCTTTCACAACGCTTTCGGGTCTGTTACAGTGCTCTGCAAGTCACACAGAAGACATAATAATCCTTAGTCAGATATAGCTCACGAGGCCCAGAGCTGCTAGTGTGCTGCTTGGCCTCGCACAGAAGCTGCACAGACCACTTGAGTTCCTGGCTCACTCCACCTCTCTCCGTTCTCTCGCGCCCAACTATACCCAGGTTGGATGTGAGCTTACCTCAGGTGTTTATGAAGGCATGCAGAATACCTTTGGGACTGCTCTGAGGTATAATTTAATTCCACAAAGTTACTTCTGATCGTGATCTATCATATCAAAATTGGTCCATTGTGTTTTGGGTCAGTTTTTCTCATCTGTGATATTTTCTGCTTCTCTGAACCGTTTGCAGTTGTATAGTTCTCACCCACTTTCATGCATGGGGACGCAACTTACTATAACGGATATTGTCCATTAGTTTAGCTATGTGAATCTTAAGTTAAAATACCAGTCCTAATTTACCAGAGCCTTTACTTTGTATGCTACTCGGCAGCAACAGAAGGTAGGTTATTTATTTCAGATTCTCATGGAAACAGCTGCAGCCGTTTCAGTGGAAATTTTGAGTAAGACCTGAAGCTGGATCATTCCTCTATTGCTCAGGTTAGACTACTTGTTCTGCACCAGATCAAAAGACCTGTTCTGTTTTGAAAGCAGAGCGAATGATACTGAATTTTACAAACTGC
Organism: Mycteria americana; assembly: GCF_035582795.1. NCBI lineage: Eukaryota > Metazoa > Chordata > Aves > Ciconiiformes > Ciconiidae > Mycteria > Mycteria americana. The sequence goes on along the minus strand of NC_134369.1, from coordinate 6,478,661 downwards.
GTGTTGCTTTTTAAAACGTACAAGTTAAAAGGAAATAGTTCCATAATAATAAAAAAAAATTATCACCTTTACCAAAGCCTTCATAATACTATGAAAGTAGAAGTAGTTTAGATGTCTTAAAATGAGGGTTCAACCAAAATAACCTAATGCTACCTGTCTGCATCCTTTCCCTTGTGTTAGGTTGCAAAATAATTTTCACTAAGCGCACTTGGCAAATTCAAGCTCTTCCAAAAGGTGATAAGGGGCAGCACTCTGCTAATAATTTTAATACAGCATAAACCTTCATGTAAGTGGATGAAGAATTTGCAGAATATAAAAATGTACAGAACATTAAGAAGAAAGCAGCTATGAAATATAAACACTAGCTATGCATGCAGCCCTTAAAGTTTGCAGAATGGGTTTCATACAATTCAAACTCCCCTTTTACTTTATTCCTAAATGCAGTTTTTGAACCTCAATAGTTCTTGTTCAACACCAGTTCGTTCCATTTCAAAATAAGAAATGTTATTTCAAGTCTCTTTAAAGGTCTAAAGCAGGATATTATAATGCTGATGACATGCCAAATTTGATAGGTTTGAAACTACTCATAAACCAATTTCACTGGCTGGCAACGATAAGTTGAAGACATAAATATGCTTCTTTTTTAATCACCACAAATATTGCTTAATTGAGATGCAAATCTTAAAAACATAATCTACATCCAGCTGACAGAATATTCACAGCTTAACTCTCCCATTAAACAGAAAGATTTACTTCACTGGATGGAGAAAAGGTCCTTGGATTGTAAACTCCAATAGAATTTTCAAAAGTCTGATTTAAGTTTCACCCTTTACGTTTTCATCCTCTATTACTTTCTGAAGAACATAGCGAGCCTCCTACTGCAGAAGCCAACTGATGTGTCTCATTAGGTACATCTACAGCAGCATTTTAGTTCACATCAGGACTATGCTGTTAACGTGACTCTCCGAATCACCTGCCCTCACGCTGCGTAGTTTACATAGCAGTGCCACCTCCAAACACAATAGCTGGATTCATTTTGGATGAAACTAAATCACGGTATTTCTCCAAAGGAGGCAGCTACTGTGCCCCAACTGCTGATGGGAATTCACTCCATAGGACCAGCTAAAGATAATGCAAAATACGGTCCCTGAAATGCATCGAGAGTGGATGAAGTCATGCCAATGTTGGCACGGTAATCCGTACTCTTGCCTTTGACAGGTGCTTGTACCAAAGTTTCAGAGGGCACATAAGGAATTTCACACTGGACCCCAGGGACGATCCACCCAAAGTCTCTCATTGTAGATACGGACCCGCCTGTGACTGTGGCATTCCCCAGTGACAACTTCTACACCCAAGTGCGCTGCACCCCTTAATGGACAGGGCAGGGAGAGGAGAGGGTGCCAGTGCGTGCATTTTTCCAGCATTAGTATACCCCACAATTTCAGGTGAAACAGGTAAAATTTTTGCCTATTTGGAAAAAGAAGGAGGAATATTTGTTCCAAGTTTTACCAACTCTCTAATTCAAGAAAAGTGCCCGCAGGAGCTCGTGGTTACAGAGTATAAGCAATGAATGAGTTGTATGTTTCCCAGCTGAATGTACTGGAATCCATAATGCACAGAGCGTAAGACAAGAGTTGGCTGTGGGAGGTGTGTTTAGACAAGTTTGAAGAAAAGAATTTACTTTATAATTTAGAACAAGATGATTAGAAAGTACAACAAAGCTTGGAAATTGGGAAGAATTTGTGAGGTAATGTAAACTTTCATTATTTTCCTTTGATGATTAACTTCTTGCAAAAGCCGACTGTGAATACCAAGTCATCTGCATAACTGTGAAAAATATAGTGGTTTTTTTTCACAAGCACTGACTTGTTAATAGACCATAATAATTTGATAATAAGCCAGTGAAATGTAGGATAAAAAAATTAATCTTCTTCCTTTGCTCATTGATGACTATAAATTTGCTTAGACAAAAAAAAAAAGTCATGTAGTGAATAAAAATCTGTAATAACATGGTAGGTGACAAGTAAATGTACATCCTCTGGTTTTAAAATGCAATTTAATAAAAAGAAAAAATTAAATTGCATGGAGAAACTTAATTGTCATTTGAACTACACTATTAACATTTAACATGTAATTGATTTGACAGTATAGTGATAGGCCATTCTCAAATCCTTTCCTTAGGACTTTCCCATGGTTATGAATTTTGATGTGCAGACCAGACTCCAGCAACTGCTTGATGTCCATGTTTACATTACCAAAGAAAAGACTTTGTGAAAGGTGGCAGAATGATTAGGGTCAAGATGGTAAGAGCAGCAGGGTGAGAGATGAGGGATTTGAACTAAAACATCTGACTTTCCTGGCCACTGAAGTAAAAACAATCCATGATGCAACTGATCCCCAGCTCTCACCCTCTTCGCTCTTGCTAGAAATGTCAAATGGAAACAAAATATTGCCTTCGTATTTCCAACTTAATTTCACCCTGGCAAGTGTCGTGGCTTAACCCCAGCTGGCAACGAAGCCCCACGCAGCCGCTCGCTCACTCCCCCACAGCGGGATGGGGGAGAGAATCGGAAGGGTAAAAGAGAGAAAACTCGTGGGCTGAGACAAAGACAGTTTAATAGGGAAAGCAAAAGCTGTGTACGCAAGCAAAGCAAAACAAGGAATTCATTCACTCCTCCCCATCGGCAGGCAGGTGTTCAGCCATCTCCAGGAAAGCAGGGCTCCATCACGCATAATGGTTACTTGGGAAGACAAACGCCATCACTCTGAATGTCCCCCCTTCCTTCTTCTTCCCCAGCTTTACATGCTGAGCACGATGTCCTACGGTGTGGGATATCCCTTTGGGCAGCTGGGGTCAGCTGTCCCAGCCGTGTCCCCTCCCAGCTTCTTGTGCACCCCCAGCCTGCTCGCTGGTGGGGTGGGGTGAGGAGCAGAAAAGGCCTCGACTCTGTGTGAGCACTGCTCAGCAGTAACGAAAGCATCCCTGTGTTATCAACACTTTCCAGCACAAATCCAAAACATAGCCCCATACTAGCTACTGTGAAGAAAATTAACTCTATCCCAGCCACATCAAGCACAAAACCCAAAAACTTTATTTCAGGTCAAAACCAAGCTGACATAGAGAAATATTCAAACAAATTATGGCAACGTTGCCAGAATATTCAAAGGTATTTAACTCTAGTGGGAGCATCCAAACAACAGACCTAGTTTTGAAATAATGCACAAATATTTTTCCCCCTATGTAAGAAATCACTTTCTACTGCAAACTTTCGAGTTTGGCTATTTGGTTTTGGATTATCAAAAGGAAAGCATTTCTGCTTCTTATGGGTATATTTTAGACTTCCACGTGCCTTCTCTCCTCTTCTCTGTATGTTCCTTTCCCTTTCTACCCCTAGAACTCAGCTCAAAAGAACAAACAAACTATTCATTATAGCATCAAACCCAGAAAGCCTGCTTGCCTCGGGGCCTGAATTTGAAAGCTGGTTGACCTTTGAGTACGAGAAGGTGCAAACTCCCATTTAACCTCTTCTACTTTTGGGGCACTTAGAAGAATTCTGCAGAGATTTCAGGGGAAAGAGGCACATCAAGGCCCTCGGAACAGTTTTAGGTTTTCTCTCCTGTATCAACTGATTATTTTCCTAACACTTACAGAAGCTTTGAATATCTGAGTCCTTGACTCCTCCAACAAATTTGGCTGAAATGGGCCAACAGGACCAAAAAATTCTTCAGCAGATATATACAGAGACGAAAAAGCATACTTCACAGGAACCAGCTAAATACCTAGCAACTGAATACTTCTTGCTTATCTTGCCTAAACCACTTTTTTTTTTAAAAAATAAGAAAAATAAATACTTTCATGTTTTTAAATGCTTTACTTGAAAAGTAAGAATGTTGAAAAAAACCTTTAATTTCTTCACTTTCCTTTTTTTTTTTAAGCTTAAGAAATTATCAAGTAACAAAGGTAAGCTCAAAGAAAACAGTTTTGCACTACCCATCTCATAAAACAGGAGCACAAATGTTTAATGAAATGGAAACACAGATAATTTAAAATTTAAACAAATAAATTAAATATGTTTAAAGTTTACAGACTATCTGTAAGGTAAAAATGTTTAGTGGAATTGAACCAAGATTTATTCTGGTATTTAAAAACAGATATTCTTTTGCTTTCAATTAAACCGCTAAGTAAAATCAAAACACTCACAGTTATAATAGAAAATCCTCTTTTTCCCTAAGAATTTAGTTCAAATTAAAATTTCTGTTGATAGTAGGCAACCAAGAGCTTTGCAAACAGTATTAACTTTTATTTCAAGGTTCAAGCAAATCTTTGACCACCTGTACCAGAGGATTATCTAAAAACGTAGGAATTTCCACAGAGAAATACTATCTAAAAATCTGTTGCCCTGTTCTTTGAAGCATCTGATTATGATCTTTTGTCAGCCACAGCAGTTTGTGATAATAAAGGATGCGGAAAAGATAACCCATAGTAGCTCCCTGTTCCTTCAAATTTCATTTCCCTCCCTGCAGTGGGTCCAGTAAATATAACCTTGAAAAAATCGAAGGTGTCTTTACAGAATTCCTCGCCCTGCCAGTGCTGCTGGCCCAGCCAGTCTGGCCAAGACATTAATTGTTGTGAAATGTTTGGTCCGTGCATTGGGAAATTGTATAGAATATCTCCACAGCTGTGCATGTTCTCTCTGATAACGTCCTGTCGTCCTTTTGTTAACATTTGTACTATAGAAATACAGCTATTTTTATATCTAGAGCTCAGAGGAAAACAAGGATAAATATAACAGATGTAACACTTGTTTCCCAATATATAATCAAGATGGGCTGTTATTATAATTGTCACAGATTCTCTTCAAAAACATTTCACGTTCAGCCCCAAGCACTATAGACTCTGAAGTACTGACAGGAAAAAACTTCGTTATTAATATTGCATAAATCCCATGTAAACCAAGACAAGCTCAGCCCTCCTAACACGCCATTTTGGGGAGTAGAAAGGACAAATTCCAGGTCCTTTAACTGCCACAAAAGGTACAAGTTGTTGTATCAGAAGGGGAAGAGTGCATAATTACCCCTCAGCCTGGATACTCTTCAACTGCATGATTTCCTCCTTGCTGGTATGGGCAATACATGGCCATTTCCCATTCTTTCCCCACTCCTTTGCTTAGTTAACACAAAAAACATGTTCCTTTCCATTATTTGAGAATATTCTCTGCTTCTGTAGATGAGACAGCAATTAACGAGACAGCAAGAAAGGAGAAAAATGAGAAATACGAGTCCTAAATTAATGAGATATTAGAGATATTATGGATTAGAGCTGTTCAACCTTGCCAGCTAGAACAATAGCAGGGAGACTATGTCTGCTTTCTCCTGCTTACATTAAACCCATTTTTAATTAAAAGAAACAGATTGAGCGGAGAGGAAAGCTTTTCTTTCACTCCCTCTCCAGTAACCTATGATTTCGTGGTTTTTTCCTTTTTCTGCTCAAGATGACATGAAGGATGTTTGCCTAGCAATGCAATCGGAGGTGACAGGAGAAAGCCGGCACTCAAAATTACCAGGTTTGACTTTTTAATACATTTCCTTTTAACATCAGTCACAAGCTGCCTTCCACACCGCTGTCTTACCCCCCCAAAAGACGTGGCTGGTTTCACAGGTGCTCTCTCTCCCCTCTTCCCCAGCACGGGGCTGGTGGAAAGCAGAAGAAAGCCGGTGCCCCGTGCGTGCTGGGCGGCAGCACCCCACCAGCCGAGCCATCCTTTAATTTGGAGAGATACATGCTAGGACAGCAACCAATTTAAAACAGCTCTTCCCGACTACAACAGATGATGAAAGGTAAAGAGAGAAGCCGGGTGTGCCTAAAGCCACCTTGAGAAATGACAGGGGAGCTGCTTCTGATGTACGCATGTGCTGGGAAATGACAGTGTGAATCGCCTTGCGCTTCTTCTGCGGATTGAGAAACATGAAAAAAGAACAAAGTAGGTTCTTGAAAGATGCAGAATGAATATGAAGAGAGACATGGCCCGTACTTTGACACCTGGTTTTAATGTCTCATTCAACAGTAATAATAAGTATCAGACTAGAAAACCGGGGCATTCTTTTCACCGTGCAGAGATGGATTTTTTTGTTTTGACTTTTTTCTTGTCTTCTCTATATTCTGCCCTTGTGCAGCATGCTCCCCGAGACTTACCTCTTTGCTGTGCAAGTGACAACAAGCCTATTACTATGGCAGGTCAAATCTATTGCTTCCTGACTAACATATCCCAAGCGTAACCTGCTCAAGACATTTTGTAAAGCTTCCAAGTCTCATAGCTGAAGACAGTGAAATTCCCTGGAAAAAAAACCCAAACCCACAAGCTGATTCATCTCTCAAACCCATCATACTGTGGGGTTTTTTGGTGTTGTTTTGGTGGTTTCCCCCCCCCCCCCCCCCCTTTCGTTCCCCCCTTCTTTAAATACTTAAGAAAAAAGGATCAGGAAAAAAACCAAACCACAAATGTCCTCCTTTTTCCTTTTTATTTGGACTTCACAAGACTGCCGAAAGGTCTAATTCTGTCTACAGGCATTGCGACACACATGCAACAAACTCCGTCTTGCAAAACTTATTTCACAGATTGTATTGGGGACAGCCCTTTTGTATTTTGTTTTGGTACTACCTGCAGCAAAATAATCTCCAGTATGTGACTAAGGCTCCTGCGTCCTACAGTGGGAAATAAGAAATATTGGCCATGGAAGTGAACTGCCTGTCCATTAGCGTATCACTACGTATGCACACCCAGAGCAACATGCGCCTTGCATTGGATGAGTAGCATTTTACGTGTTTTGAAGCTTAGTTCTCTTGATTTCAGCTAAGCTCACAGAAGAAGGAGGCAGAGTAAAAGCGCACACATCCCATAAGTCTTGGTGTATTTGAGCTTTACCTTTTTGGAGGAAGAAAATATTTTAATTTTGAAGTGAATCCAAGACGTCTTAGTGATAGGGGTGCAGCCAACATGAGAGGTCCAAGCCTGCAAAACTGGAAGGCCAGGATACTTCTGATGAGTATCAGAGCGCAGCATAGTGATCTTTTCACAGATTAAAGGTTGGGTACGAATATTTCACTGTACAAGAACCTGGGAAAGGGAATAATAGTGTCAGTAAAAAATTTATGACTAGAGAAAAGCCTTCAAGTGCTCCTGTAATAGTTGTTGATTGAATTTGCAGCCTGGCAGCACTATTCTCTACTGTGGTGTTTGGTCGGTTGGTTGTTTTCCTCCAAGATCACTAAGATATGCTTATCATGTAAAATATTTCCAATCCCACTTTAAAAGCTGATTTTTGAGAGATAACAATCTTATCACTCGGCCTATGATTGCCTGCTTAAGTCTGTGTTATTACACTACTTGCAGTGTCTCTACTGTATGAAGAGTGGAAAGGTTGGTGGGTGAGTGTGCGCACATGACTTAACGAATGTATTTATGAATTAAAAATAGACTGCAAAGTATAAAAGAAACGTTTAACTTACTTGTACATATCTACACTTATGTTTCAAAGTTCTTTTCTATAGTCCTTCTAGCTTCACGGAATATGGTAAATAGATTAACACTGAAAGATGTAATACACAAAACCCCTCTCTTTGGTACCATGAATTAATCTGTCCTTACAGGTGTCTAATTATAGGAGCAGTTGAATCTTTCATGCTTTTTTGCTTGCTATAAAAACTATGTCCTATCTGACTCCCAAGTGAATAAACCGCTTTACAATCTTAAAAGAAAATGTTCTTGTTATGTTAAGACCTGCATATTCTGAAAAGAGCGTTGAACTGCCGACAGCCCCGTTACCAACTGCTACGGGAAGAGCAACACACGCTTTTTTCCTCATTGCCGTGATGTAGCATTCTCCTTACCTGGCTGCTTGCTAGAAGGACTAGACCTGTATCAATTGACAAAACAAATACTTTTTCTCAAAAGTCACTGTCCAAATTATTTTCCTCACTTTCAATTGTGAAAATAAAAGGCAAAACAACTCTGTAAAATGAATCCAAACTCATTATTTTGCATTTCAGTCATTAAAAAAGTAGGATCACTGAGACATTGTCTACATCTTCTCTCCTTTACTCTTCTTCGTTCAGCAATTAAAATTTGGATCTGTGAAAGTTTTGCAAACCCAGGGAAATAGGAAGATTTTCTCAGCCATTTTTTTGGTTTTGCTCTGGCAGGCTTTTCTGAGTTAGTGAATTATTTTTCTCTACATAATAATTCAAACGAGTATATTTCCCAGCAGATGTTCATTTCTTTTTTTAAGCATATTTTTTCCTAGTTAAAATGGTATTGAAAGAGGGAGAAGGAAATGAGGAAAGGAACGAGACAGATGTATCAATCACTGAACAGTTTTAAAGAGCACTGACTACATTATTTCCAACAAATACATTATGTCCTGATTCAGGAATAATAAGAAATTAGATCTCACATATATTGCATGAAATAAATCCAGCTTCAACCTCCTTTTTGATCGCCCGGGTCCATCAGGAGATGAGAAGGGTGGAAAGGTGTAAGAAAGCACCTTCAGGGTACTGCAGGATGCAAATGCAGAGCAACATAAAAAGTAAAAAATCAGGCTTATTTCAACAAACTTTGTAATATAGAGCTGTCATACGTGCACCAAGGACTGGCAAGGAAAAATTCATTTCTGATGCAGTACCATTTGCCCCATCAAAGACAGTCCTATGGTTACTATACCCTGAGAACAAGACCCAGCTGGCACCACTAAATTTAGCTGAACATTGGGCCACGTGGGAATTTCTTACAGATGGCAGTCATCTCATCTGCACTGGAAAAGGTAAAAGCAATATAATTTCATTACTTGCAGGGAGCCTTTGCCTTTCACATTTGCAAAGCGATGACACTACAAGAAGATTTTTTTAAAGTGTTAGATTTTGCTCAAATAACAAATAAAGGCTTCACTCTGCGTGCGAATAACCTAAGAAATGGGTCAGTTTATCAGTAGCTAAAGCCCAGATATTTGAGTGTGTTAACTTTGTAGAAGTAATGGATGTTTTATTATTAGCAATCACAAATGTTATCAGAGCTGTAAAGCCATTCTGTAGCTTAGCGCTGTTCATTGATTAAGAAGCACTTTTAATTAAAACTACCAAAATTCTGGTCTCCTTCATTAGTGACATAATGGAATTAAGATGAAAAGGGGTCCATTTGGGGGTTATTTTGTGAGTATTAGTGTTCCTCAGGGCTCGGTGTTGGGGCCAGTTCTGTTTAACATCTTTATCAATGATCTTGACGAAGGGATCGAGTGCACTCTCAGTAAGTTTGCAGATGACACCAAGTTGTGTGGGAGTGTTGATCTGCTGGAGGGTAGGCAGGGTCTGCAGAGGGACCTGGACAGGCTGGATCGATGGGCTGGGGTGAATTGTATGAGGTTTAACAAGGCCAAGTGCCAGGTCCTGCACTTGGGCCACAGCAACCCCATGCAACGCTACAGGCTTGGGGAAGAGTGGCTGGAAAGCTGCCTGGCAGAGAAGGACCTGGGGGTGTTGGTTGACAGCCAGATGAACATGAGCCAGCAGTGTGCCCAGGCGGCCAAGAAGGCCAATGGCATCCTGGCCTGTATCAAAAATAGCGTGGCCAGCAGGAGTAGGGCAGTGATTGTGCCCCTGTACTCGGCACTGGTGAGGCCACACCTCGAATACTGTGTTCAGTTTTGGGCCCCCCACTACAAGAGGGATATTGAGGTACTGGAGCGCGTACAGAGAAGGGCAACGAAGCTGGTGAAGGGTCTGGAGCACAAGTCTTATGAGGAGCGGCTGAGGGAGCTGGGACTGTTTAGCCTGGAGAAAAGGAGGCTGAGGGGAGACCTCATCGCTCTCTACAACTACCTGAAAGGAGGTTGTAGAGAGGTGGGGGTCGGTCTCTTCTCCCAGGTAACAAGTGATAGGACAAGAGGAAATGGCCTCAAGTTGCGCCAGGGGAGGTTTAGACTGGATATTAGGAAATTTTTCTTCACCGAGAGGGTTATCAAGCATTGGAACAGACTGCCCAGGGAAGTGGTTGAGTCGCCATCCCTGGAGGTATTTAAAGGACGTTTGGATGAGGTACTTAGAGACATGGTGTAGTGGTGGTTTTTGGCAGTGTTAGGTTTATGGTTGGACTCGATGATCTTAAAGGTCTTTTCCAACCTATGTGATTCTGTGATTCTGTGATTAATTAATTCTATTAAACAACATTACTTAATAAATTCTGTCTTGGAAATGACAGTTAAGTTAATAGAGAATTATAGCCAAAGTAGGAATCTCATATTTGTCTGGTTTGAAATTTAGGAACCTAAATTAGAAGCCTGATTAACAGGAGGTAGATTCTACCTGCCAAATTCACATTGAATTTTTGAGTTAGTTGGTGTTCAGATTTTAAATTCTGCCGCTTCTATTAGTAAGACATAGAAAAATACCCACCCAGGAAATCCTGTTCTGTCTTTGATGACCCATGATGAAGACAAACAAAGAAATGAAGGAAGGGTTCCCAGTACGCACAGTTCTCCAAAATCAAAGACCTCTCTTACTCAGCGATATAAACATCTAAGACATTTAAATGGTTTTGTTTTTTGTTTTTAAATCTGTAAACCCATATGTATTAATCTGTAACAGTAAAACCCCCATTTTTTAATGTTACACATTAAAACACATTGTATGGTTTTAAAATAGTTTGAAACTGCATTTATATGATCCAGTTTTGCTCAGTTTTGCCCACATGTAACGTAGGAGTAAATCTAACATGACTGTTTGTGAGACAAGATACTTTTTTTGAAATGTAGTGTGTGTACACACACTACATTTCAAAAAAAGTATGAGGCAGAGGAATTTCCCTTCTCTTTTCTAAAGGTTTCTGAAAAGTGGCAGCTTTCTTGAGGGCTCCTCTCCAAAGTGAGAGAGGAGCGTGGTCTTCCAAACTATCCAAATCCTCCTGAAGTTTCTACTGAAATCAGAGAATTGGGAATTTTTTTCTTTGGGAAAAAAGTATCATAGCACCAAATCCAGGATAACTGTCATTATGAACGCTATTTTCTTTAAAGGTACTCCTTGCTCTGAAAAGTTTTCTTCATTTGCATTACAACTCTGAAAAACTGTAAGACTGTAAGCTGCTACCAACTTATTCTGGGCATGACTACAAACATCCAAAAATTTGCAAACTGTCTTTCAGTTTGAAAAACTGCCACTCTGCCTAGTGGCTATCTTAATTAGTAACCATTAGATGAATCTTAATTCATTTTTCTGTATATAAAATCAAAATCTCAGTGGTGAATTTCAAAGGAGTGGAAACATTGTTTCTTCCCTGGGGTTCTGCAATAGCTACAGCAGTGATCCACCATTTAAAATGCTTTTTCACAGTGAAAACAGTATTATTTCAGAGCATGCTTGGAAATCAATTCCTGGTTTGTGTCCTATCCTGTTTATTCTGACCAAGCAGAGTTTGAATGTAATGTGCAAGAAAGAGATGTATTTACTCATTCACTCATGTGAATGAAAGAAATCATCATCAAACAGCTTGACATGCCAAATGTCGGGCTTTACTTGTCCTCACTCATAATTAGCAGCTTTGAAATAGTTCTGAGCCAGTCTTAGCATGAGTTTTCCCAAATAAGGAATAAATAACCCATGTATATGTTTTTCATCGTTTTATTTAAGAGCTGCATTTAAACTCATTTTTTATATCTCTATATCTATGTACATATCTATATAATAGATATATATATAGGTACAAATATATAAGGAAAAGAATTCTTGATGCTACACACTATATAAGAATATGTTATGTATACTGTAACAGAATATACTGTCTATAATATAATATAATATAAATTATGGGTGGACATATATTATGTATTATTATAAATATATAACATTTATATATAATCTAAATTATGGATGTTATATAAATACTACGTATTATAGTATATATGTTATATTACTATATACTAATACATAATATAAATTATTGTTGTGTATATAAATATAAGATGTATAAGTTAATGCTAATTCTAATGCTTGTACTTCCCTTCAGCTCCTTGCAGAATGTGTGTTCCCAGAAGCTTCACTGAAATTATACGGTTAAGAAATCATCTGGCCCAGGGATCCTAAAACAATCTTGAATTTTAAAACCTACTTGATGCAGGTCCTATTTCAATCAGTAATCAACTCTTTCCTTGACATCAATAAGTCTAGATTTTATTTGGGGTTTTTTTGCTTTGTTTAATTTTGGTCTATTTTTTAATTTTTATTCTTTTAGATGATATCTTCCGCTGCATTTCTCCAAAATTCACTAGCTTGAACGTCAAACTGAGGCCGTGAATCCATAAATAATAGTTTTTAAACAGCATGTTTTCCCATATCACAGGAAAGATGTAAATAAGTTCTCCTCGTTTAACAGGCACTAAAGAAAACGTGTTGAACACTTTTTGCTAACTTTGCCAAGGCTTACAGTTCTGCAACAGGCAGTTATGTTGAAACAGGCAGTCGATGTAATTTTAAAGGCCTTCATAGAAGAGAACAACATGGCAACTACCGCTTGCCACATCCAACTCTGTTTAACGTTGTCTTTAATTCCAAACCAAGCGCCATAGCTATATTTGCTCAGAAGTATGCCTGCCCCGGCACCCGAGATAACGCTGGGGTTCCACACTACCAGCCTGACACGATACCTCAGCCAGCACGTCAGATGCGCATCCAGCACCGTCGGTGCCAAATCAGCTGTCCAGGTTCAGTGGCCTGAGGAACATGAATAAAGGTACCTGCAGAAAATGTCTTTTGTCAATGGGACGTGACCGCTGTATTGTGTTAGCACCTACTGTAGCAGGATTTAATAGCAACATAATCCTTGAAACCGACACTTCGGCCGACAGATTGACAGTAGAAAAGACAGAAAGATGGGAAGAAGAGAGAGGAGATCATCCGATGCATCAAATGAAATCCTTTTGAACGTGACATCACTTTATACTACAGGTCAATATTTGACAAAGACAGATGTTTAACCAAGTGTTTCTTGATATGCCAAAATATTATTTGCTTGTCACCGCGCTAATCAAAAGTATTCCTATTAAGTTGCAGCTACAAAGTGAGACATATACATGACAAATATCCAGGTTTCCATGTATTTGCTAACTATTATATAGTTTTAGTTAAATACCCTTCAACTGAGCATTGTATAGAGCAAGGCAGCAGGTTTGCAGCATGCACGCATACACACCTGTGTGCAACGTTATATCTAGAACGTTGCGCATCTGTTTTCAGGTGCACCAGTGAACTGGTAGGACTGCGTGAATAAAACAGCAGACCTGATATTCACTTGATCTCCAGTCCTTGGGAGTGGAAAAACTGCCTGTTTTAGGAGCATTTATAAAGCTCTGTTTTCAGAAGCTCCTAGCTTTAATTATTTGAATTGTTATTTCCATTTGGACTTCTACCCCAGGTACAACCTTTCCTTTAATTTCAGCCAAAATAATTTAACTCATGTCCAATGTAAGCTCAGGGAAAACAGAACTTTTTTTTTTTTTCCAGACTTAAAAATAATTAAAAAAATCCTAATGACCTTTCAGTTCTATACGTTAGTAATGACTGCAAACATGTCAAGGATATACCTTTTGTCACAAGTATGTTGTTGGGGGGTTTTTTTGCCACATCTGCAAGACTGGAAAATTTACACTTCAAAACCTGTGGCTGGTGGGACCCAGTCCACCAAAGCGGATTTTGTCTGTGTTCGCCTTTTGCGATGCTACCGTAGATTATGCAGAGTTAAAACAATTTACTGAAATAAAGGCTGCCCTCACTTTCCTAGAGGAGAAGGGAGCTTGGCGAAGCTTCAGCAGTGCCAGCTGGGGGAAAGCAAGAGAAGAAAGAGCGAGCCGGTGGGCTTGCAGCCGGTCTGCAGGGCGGCCAAGGAGAAGCCTGCTGCAACGCCCGGGGAGCAGCCCGCAGCACGGCTCCCGGACGCCAGCGGACGGGTCGGGGCGAGCTGCAGAGGACGGCTCTCCGCGTTTCCCCGTTGCCCACGTATCGACGGAGAGCGATGGGCTGAGGACAAGCGCAAAGGAGAAGACACAGCAGCAGCAGACAGACTTGTTTTCAAACTCTTTCTCATTGTGTCTTATTCAGGGGGTATGATTTTCTGTATTTTCTGTACGTTTGGCTAATTTTCATCAATGGTTTCTTCCGTCTGTGAAGTGTCCCCTATGTGTACGTAATCGGCAGGCTACCCCCCCCAACCACTACGTACATTTCTGACAATGATTTCAAATGAACAGTCACTTTTGTTTACTTTCATTTAGTTCAACGTAGCTTGGTCACTAGGTACCAACGCATAATTCTAATCTCTTGCAATTAGCGTTAATTACAGTACGCGAATCTATAAAATTGAACTATTAATCATGATAAAGTACAGAGAGATCACTACATCATTGCTGTAGTACAAGGCTGAACGCGCTGTGGAAAAGTAAAATTCTCATTATCTTTCTTAATTTTCTGAATCAGCGTGTAAAGAATTTTGGGACACTTGTTTTACTGTGCAAATCATGGTGAACGCGTTGAAGTAAATCTCTAATATTATTGTGCTTGAAAATAACTTACAGAAATTTAAGGAAAAAATATTTTCAGTTAGAGAACACAGTTAATGACTGTCAGGACAGTTTTGTTGGTCTGATAATTTACATATGTGATTTACTTTAGGCATGAGTTGTTTCATGTCTTGAATTAAGGCAAAAAATCATGAAGTTAAAATATTACAGTAAAATCAAGTTAGTGTTTTATAGATCATTCATTTCACAGAATCACAGAATCGTATAGGTTGGAAAAGACCTTTAAGATCATCGAGTCCAACCGTAAACCTAACACTACCAAGACCACCACTACACCATGTCCATAAGCACCTCATCCAAAAGCACCTCATTTGTGTAGTCTTGACTCACAGCACAATTAAGAATATTTTGGAAGAAGTTGTTAGTGGTCTCTGGGTATAGCTAATATTTAAGGTTTGTTTGGGTTTTTTAATTCATTTAAATAAATCAATAATTCTTGCATAGTAGTGCATTTTAATATATATTTAGTCACAAGTGTGCCAACTGCAGGTGACTGCTTGGTCAACTTTAAAAAGAAACACTAAAAGTAAAATAAAATGGCAACTACCAAGTAGGATTGCAAACGCAGACTTTGCTATCTATTTTCATCATGAAATGGTTTTGTTTTGCATTTTTAAATGGAGCCAAAATAGAAATTTTTCTTATAGACACCTTGTCAACATATACAGAAAAAAGAATGCTCAATATACATAAAATAGAAGACAGACAAATAAAAAAGGTATTTCTAGCTATTATTAACCGTTTTGACATTTTTCCAGAAATCCACCTATTTCTGGAGCTTCCCTTTAAGAAATCAAATTTGAATTTTTTTTCAACAAGCAAAGAAAATGGGCTAATATTTCATATGCTTCTATAACATTTTTTAATCTGAGGATCTGACTTTAAAAAAATAAACTATCTTATCCCATATTGCTAGATATGTGATATATATTGATATATTCACATTATAGGAAGTAGCGTATTATATCATTTGTACTGAAGTACTTACGGAAGTGAGAGTGAGACAGCTTTCCCAAAGCCACAAGGTCAGGCAGAGACACAGAACTCAATGTATCTTAAGTTTAATGTTCTAAGACTCAGTGAGAGCATCCTCTGTTCATATTGAAAGAAATTGTTTAAACGGAAAGGTCAGTCCTTCTGACCTCTTTGTAACATCTGCAGCTGAACTGGACTGCCATTGTAATTTTTGGCTTTTCGTAGTCCATTATTTCTGAAAAAAAATGACAAACTTCATAGGTTATCGTATAACTGAACGAAAAACGCCCTACGTATATAAAATTCAGTATGAAAGGTCAACGATGGGCCGGATTTCACTATCTTAATTCTTAAGCAGGGAAGCACCAAGACTTATTTTATGCATCTTGACGATTAAAACAGAAATCAAATCTAATGAAATTAACTCAAGCAAAATGATCTACCATGTTCTACTGCAGAAAATGACGCATTTTAAATACAAACAGGCTTAAACATTTTTCTAGCTTTGCAACAAGAAAATTAGAGGAATTTAGTGCTCTATTTTTGTAAACAGGCATTGCCTTGATCTTTGTCATTTTAGTAAAGTGAACACCTCTTAGTTACAAATTTTATAATGCAAAGTAAAATCTCACCATGGGTGACATTTCACTCCAGAATTAATTTACATACACACTCATATATGTATATGCATATTTACATGTACATTTATGTACAGACATACATAATATGGATGTATGCTTACAAATACATATGCACACAGATACAGATGGATAGAAAGAGAGATTAATTCGGAGAAGTCGATTATGCAAAAGGAAAACTGAAAGGGAAGTTTAAAGTTTGAAACAATCTGAAATCCACCTCATTCTCTTACAAAAGAGAATGTGTTTGGCCTGCTCTTAAACTGGAAATTAAATTGCTTTTAACTGCTAAACTTTGGAATAGCCAATAGAAAAGCGTTTTGTCTCCTTATGCGTAACCCTGAAGGAGAAGGATAGGGTCCGTGACCCGGCTGCCCGGAATCACAAACCATTTTCTGAAGACGTGCTGCCCTGCGGTATGGCGAGCCCGCGCAGGGAAGCGGACCCAGTGACACGGCTCGCTCTGAACCTGAGCATAAAAGAGTTTGAGAGTATTCTAGGGACACCGAGTAAGTGTGGCTGCGACTTAAATTGTATAAACTGAAGTTCCTTTATGACCGTGTTCTCTATAATGTTGAGTAACTACAAATCAGAGGAAACAGCGAGGTCTGTTCAGCTTCATCCCAGCGCTGGGATGTGAAACTACTCACTCTCAGGGCTGGAATGAAAGAATGGTTATTGATCCACTGAGGGAAAATATACACACCTTTGCTAGTGACAAGCAACCTTAATGCTTGGAAGCATTATTGTGAGGTGCTTTTCTTTCTTTCTTTTCAAAATCCTTGACTTTTACCCCACAAACTCTTATACATTCCAATGTCCTCTCTAATTCTTTTTTTCTTTTTTTTCCACGTATAAACCGAAAATAAGTTTCCTCTCAAACTGAAAAGATTTTAATACGTTTTTGAACTGTAGTTCTCTGAGGTACAACCACCAAGGACAGATTTCATTTTAGATGTGTACCAACCTCTCGATACAAGACTAGAATCTTCAGAATAGCAATATTTGTTAAGCCATACCTACAAAATAGATCAGATATAACTACACCATACACAGATAGAAGATTAATTTGTCGATCATTATTCTTCTTAATTCTGTATCATGTGGAGTATTCTAAAAATAGTAGGTATGAAGATAAGCAGGGATTCTCCCAGTTATCATCTTCAAGAAATTAACTGTTAATCACGCTGAAAACGAGTGGCAATCAATGTCCCATCTGAAGGTAGTCAAGTAATCCTCAGACCAGACATAATTGATTTCTGCAGCTTTAATCAAAGCAAGAGGATTAATTCTCCCCACCAACATGGCTTTTATTCAGTTCTGTCTCACCTGATCTTCACCGTCACCTAGGAAAAGGGACAAACAAAAGTGAAAGCATACAGGCATGCAAACATACCCCAGATCACGATCCCATGGCTAGAGGAAAGCTTCTAAAAATAAACCTTTTGGAAACAAAATAAAACAAAAGATAACCTCACAACACCCCACCCACCCCAATATTTTGGGTTGTTTTCCTGATGGTAAGCAGATTTATTACATTAATTATCTGGTGGTGAAATACCAATGAAATGATGCACATTCTCAGAAAGCAGAGGGCTGTTCAACCATTCACTGGCTTCATGTATGTTAAAAAAAAATTAAAAATTAAAAAAAAAGCAAGCTGGATTGTTGCTGACTTATAAGGTACAGTTTTTTTCATGTTGGGGACACCAACCCCAAGCCATCCCTTGACACAGCAGTAATAAGCTGTTATAACAGTAGTAGAAAGGCTGTCAGCACCGCTGAATTCTTTAGAAAGGTGAAACGAATGCTAGGTAGAACCGCTTACCTCATTCCTCTGGGAACGTACGTGAAGATCCACGTCCTTTCTAGACAGACGACTGAAACTGTTTCAGTGACCTTTTCAGCCCATACCTCAGATATTTCAGTTAAGGTGTGTCACATGCAAAGAAATGTTGGTTTTGACATAACTAGAAATTAGCGCCAGCTGTAGATATGACAGGACCACAAGTCTCTTGCTCACTGAAAATTTTGAAATACAGCAGGCTCTCTTCAGCCAGGTTTGTTGTGCCTATAACTGAAATGCAGCAAACGTCTGCTATGTGGCCCACATGTGCCTGAAACAAATTCATATTGTATTTGCTAGGTACAATTTGATGATGATTGATTTTAGGGTCAGATGTGAAAAGCCACATGTCTTTTCTGATTATTTTTGTGGCCAGGATTTCACTTCTTTTGACACGTAACATTGATAATCTTTTCCTTGATAGTAGCGTGACTTTGTTGAGCAGTACTTTGCCATCATTTGATCAGCTCATGAGCTTTTCTTTTTTAAATTGTTGTAACTTCTCCAGGCAGAGAAACCTACCATTCTGCAATATCTCCCTTGGAGCAGAGGAGCATATACAAGACATCAGGGTGAAATATTACTCACACCAGCAAGGAACAGACAGCCATTGGGTGAGACTGTTGAAGGATAGGTAAAATCTTAAAAGCTAAAACTGAAGCAGACAGCACCACTAAACAAAAGAAAAGATTTGTCTATTTGCTTTTTAAACTGATTCAAAAGCAAGGAAAAGCAAAATAATATAAGTAAACTACTTTTAATCTAGTAAAAGTTGTAATGTGCTGCTGTGCGTAGTAAGAGGAAGGTGGGAGTCTACAAGTTACAACTGCTTAAAACGCTTCATGCTAGAGGAAAGCATAAAAGCATTGCATCAGGCAATTATCTCTGCCTAAGGCACTAGCTCTTGAAAGATCTGCATCTCAACAAGATGGGGCATATGAATTCCTAAATTAGACCAATAATGACATACACACAAAGAAGCAAAAGCATTCTCTCCTCCTTCTCCTCCCCTCCTTTCTGCTTTCTTGTCGTAGTGTACGTGACCCGTGAGAAGCTGGAAGAACCCTAGCAGTCAGAGAGCCTACCCCAACCAAAACGCTCCTCTGCTGTAGTGACCAAGGGCCACCTGTAGTGGACAAAGCGGGGTTTTACCATTTAAAGTATATTTACCCTCTTGAGCTCAGCACAAATACAAGGGATGGAACTGACTTTCCATGACTGGTACCCAAGCTATACAATTGTAACTCGGTTCCACCTGCAAAAATTTTTGCTTGAATCCTAAAAGCATGACTGACTCTATCTCCATCCCTTTAACTCTGCATTTCTGTCGACGCTTCAGTGCTCAAAAATGGACTAGTTGTGATAGCAGTTAGAAAAAAAAAAAAAAACAACCAACCAAACATCTTTTATTGTTTAAGTAAGCAGATTTGAAATGATATTACTGAAAGTTAAGTATACACGGACCCCCACTGTTCTGTTTTTACAGCTGCTCTTATGAGTTGTATTGTACTTCAACTACGTTTACACAGATAATTTTTTCCCCACGTTAACTGCCCCTTAATTCTTAACTTGATTTAAAACCTAACCTGCCATAAAGGTACATGAAATAGAACAGACTGAGAAAATACTTGAGAATGGCTGTTGTTTACAAACAAAATAATTTATAGTACGCAGTTACTGATCAGGTAGAACAATAGTTCAAAAACCGGACAGTATTACAAAGCACTTCTTCAAACATCCATTTTGGATTATTGCTGAAAGGTACTAATTGGTCTATTCTAGACTAATTTACAAACATTCATAAAATAGTGAAAAACGCATGCTTTAGAAACCTGGTACATTTCATGCCTCTGGACTAAAAAGAACATGAAGATGGAAGCAAGTGATGGGCATCTTTAATGTAGATTAGTAGTGCTTAGAGTTTTTTTTCTTTTGTACTAACAGACTCTTCAAATTTTTTCTCATTTCTTTCAGGTGATTTTTTATCTTCGAGTTTAGTTCGCGGAGGGCTGTGCGACTTCTGTTGAAGGTGAAAATAGCATTAGTGTAAGCATTGCATACGTGATATGCACATACATAAGCAAATAAAAAAGTATATTAAAATCCATGGCAACCAATGCACACAGAGCTGTATTTCTGTTAAACTGATGTGCCAGTCTTAAACTACTATGACAGACCATGATATTCGCCAACTGCATCTAGAAAGGGATTCTGATCTCTACTAAAGGAAGCATATTTGACAATCTTTGACAGTGCAAAACCATACAAGTCTGATGCTGCTTTATAATCATGGTGATTTTTATCTTTTTGTCTTGGTCCATCAAATGAAGAGCTCAGGTGTACAACTTGCTTAAGACTTTTTCGTTGGTAACATGGCTGAACACAGCTTCACGTAATTGCAGATACACAATTACTTTGGAAACCTCTCCCTTCTCCTGTTCCCAGTGCTATCGACATCACGTTATCAAATCGAGTCATTTGACTGCTAGGCTAGTCCAGTTCTTCAAGTATTAAATAGTTTTGCAAATTGTTACCAACCAGAAGCCATTTTGAACAGATGAATTGCAATCAGGTCCAGTCAAAGTCTGAACTGAGTAAGCAGTTCTGTTTCAAAAGCATTAGCGTAGAATGTGTAAATATACTTCAAGTAATTGCATGCTTTACAAGGCCTTTTAATAAAACCCCGAGAATTCCTCAGAAACAGAATACCTGAAAGCTTGTCTCTGTTTCTGCTGTCTTCAAACGAGATGTTGAATTATTGCGATTCCCCAAACATGTCTTGCCAACCTGTCAATACAGGATATCTGTCAGAGATAACTACTTCATATTTTTTCCTAAAATATTTGTGGTTTTCCTAAAAAAAAAAAAAAATCACAGTGTTTTTTTTAGCCTAGTTGATGAAATGGAACAAAACAAAATTATCGTAGCTAAATGAATCCCATACTCCCATCATCCCTATAATAGTCTAATGTGGCTGTAAATTTAACAACTTAACACTTATCTAGCTTTTTTTTTTTTTCTCATCACAAATAGTGAAGTTTATTCCTACAGTGGTCCCATAAAAGTAATTATAGTTGTCTGTAATGAGTGAGGAAATACTAACAAACAGCTGAAAACTAGCATTATGGTTAGGACTTCTCTATTACTATTCCCTTGTCTAAACTACTAGATCTCTTATGCACAATAATCCCTGAGTGGGGATATGTATAATAATTCCCTGAATGGGGAATTCAGATGACTCTCAAGGCATGGAAAAGCTTGTTAGATTCATCGCTGTCATTTTATTCCAGCAATAATGTCATTTTCTTTGCCAATATGCTTTTTAACATGAGGGAAAACAGAGTTGAACAGCATAAATAAAATTAATTACACAGTAAATTTTTGAACCAAAGAGACCTCATGTTATGAGTCTTAAGTAGAGATTTACCCAGCACTGAAATTTCTGCTGTAATTAAATTAAAATCCCTTCAGGAGTGGGATTAATGATGCCACAGGCGAAGAAATTAAAATGTGAAATACAGTAAAATATTGATAATCTTTGGTCATTACTTAAAAATGTGTTCACACTGGAATGTCTCCACTTGTTTTGCTATCAAAACTGATACATTTAAATGGAGTGAAAATAAATGAGGCGTTTTTTTAAGTTTTAAGACCCATCAAGACTCTTTCCAACATGACAGTAATGTTGTTTATTTTAAATTTTAACATAATTTTTCCTCTGAAATGTTTCCTGTTTAGCATAAGCCCTTGAAGATTTTTGAAGCTACGTCAAGCCTAGATTGAATATTTTTTACACATCAGACATAATCCAACATATTAATGAAAAAAGGTGAAAAAATCATTAGTATATGGACATGAGCTTTGCTTATAGGAATATGAATTCAAATGTGCCTTCAACAAGAAACTCCAAATAATATCCACTACAAGGTTTGCTGGCATTTCTGCAATTTTGGGGGCTTTTTTTGTTTGGTTTTGGGGGTTTTTTTTGTGGTTGTTTGTTTTTTTGTTGTTGTCGGTTTTGGGGTTGTGTTTGTTTATTTTTTACAATAAGGTATTTGTGTCTAGGAGAGCAAAGGAATCATGGAAAAAAGAGAAAAAACCCTCTAAATGGTATGTTTTGAGGCATTTTTTTTCAGACAGACTTTCTTAAGAAAATGGAAAGTAAATCTGAATTCATCCTACAGCAGCTTAAATCACGACATGATAAAAATTACCTCACTCAGCAGAGAACACTGAAAATAAACACCCTAACATGCAAAGTAAATATCAAGAAGTTTTATAAATATCCTTTCAGTAGAAATGACATGAGATTGGAGTTAATTAAAAAGCACGAGATTGACAAGGGGGAAGAAAATTAATTAAGTTTTTGCACTTGAGAAATTCTGACAGTCCCTGGCCTGTAACAAAGTTGATCTATGAACAGGTGTGAATACGAAAATGAAACATGTTATTAAGAGAACTACTTGGAGAGGAGACGGCTGCCTGCCTCCTCAAAGCTTCTAGAGAGATGCCGGCACTGCCAAGGATTTTATAGTACTTCAGGGGGGTTTTAGTCATGTTTAAACTACTGAAGAGAGCCTCTGAGATGGTGCAATTGAAGTGACTGATGGCGGGGAGTCTTTTTCAAATATCTCCCCCTCTACACAATAGCTAATAAAAGCACCTACTCCTCCTTTTATGAAAAACATGAAATAACAACAGGTGGTTTACGTTCTAGATAAAGGCTAAAGAGGGACATGACAAAGAGCAGAAATGTTTAATACACTTTTAATACTTCAAAATCTAGATTAAAAAATGTTTTCAGCTTAGTCACGTTTAGAAAAAATTGAGGGTTTCAGAGACTTCTAGGTGGGCAGATTGATGACAAAAGATGTTACAGGTCAAAAAAAAAAAGAACAGCATTTCAGGTTGTGTAATGAAAAGGACAGAAATAACGCTAATGAAATTTAAGATCATTTACAAATCCATAATTTACTCTAACTGTATATACTAAAAAAATTCAGGTAACCTCTTTCACCAAGACAATACACGGGAGATAGGAAACCAAAAATATTAATTGAAATTCATAAAAATATGGGAGGTCGACCATGTATATACAACCATATACAAAAGAAAAAAAAAAAAAAAAGGTTGCCTTAGAGAAAATAAAAGCTAATGATAAAATCAATGCTTTATAAGTGACTAAACTTTCATACTCTTTTCATAGACCAGATAACAAAGGCCATCTTGGTAGGAAAACAGAAGTGAAGATTTATGTCTGTAGTATTTCATATTTGTTCACTCACGGTTGTGTTATTTTTTAGTAACACACCTATGGATCCCTGTTGGAGAAAGACAGTAGAATGGGACACTTTTCTAAACAAAGCAACCCCTATGTCTTTATGTTGTTAAAGCATAAAGCATTCATTATTGATTCCTTGTCACAGTGAAACCTTGTATATCATTAACAAATAAATTACAGATCGAACAACGGCGATGACTTTCAATATGCCATCAGTCAACAGCGGTTCAATAGCCAGGACTGGAACCAGTCACTGTGGATGAGCTCTATCCGTCCACTGGCTCTCAGCTTTAACTCCGTTCAGTTCCTGAAACTGAGACACATGGGTACAACAGCGTCTGCTGCTATAAATATAAACTGGGTTTAACACAACCTCAACCGAATCCCCTACATATACACCCTCATGCATATATACAAACACATGCATATATACACACACACCTGTGTGTATATTTACGTGCACGTATATGTATATATAAACACATAAACATACATACACCCCCCCCCCCCCCTTACCCTCAGCGAAAGACCACCCCAGACAAATGGGGAAATACAAAACCAATGCACTAGAATACCTTTCACAGCCGTGAATGACGTACAGACAAAAAAAGCCAAAGAGTAAACTTGGTTTTTTTTTGGCTAGCTCCCTCTATGCCAAGTGGTGGCAAGATCGTTTTCTTTGCTCTTCTCTGCCAGTCTCTCTCTCTGTCAGATTGACTCCTGCGAGAGGTACGCTAATTACAAAAATACAGAATGATAGCTTGACACGGTGCAAACTAGCAAAAAGCAAAAATAATTGCTTTCAGAAAATAAAGGGGTGGAAATGTTACCAGCGTGGTTTTTCTATTTTACGAGGATGAGATTTTAGAAGTGCCTGTGGGAAGAGTTACTGGGATTTTGCCAAGCTTTGAATCAAGATTTCAGCGTATCAGGGACACGAGGGTGAACTCGTACCTGTGTGTTTCTCCCACAAGAGCGGGCATTCCTGCTGCCCTGTTTGGAGACGTGAGGGTGCGGAACAGGAAGATGCCAGCTGTGAAAGCCTCTGTGCAGGGCACGTTTCCAGCTCACGCACAAACCCTCCAACGCCACGGAACAGAGCAGAGCACCCTTACCCCTGGTAACCCACCGTCTTCACTCCGTGCACCACCAGGGAGGGGGAAGCTCGGTACAAAACGATACCCCCCTCCACGTATGCTTGGACAGACATACATATAGCTGGGCAAAGCAGCTTTCCCCGTTTCTCTGAGAGAAGATCAATTGCTTTTCTTCCAAAGAATGAACATTTTTTGAAAGATTATTACTAGAAAAGCTAATAAAATACTAAGTCCATGACAAAAGACTAAAAACATCCAAGTAGAAAGAACATCCAGAAGGTTAAAAAAAGGCAGTAAGTCCCAGAAAAAAGGCCTCAAGTCAGTCTCGTTAGCTTAGTGCAACTCCGTTGACTCCTCTTGTACCATCATAACAAAGCAAGCTGCAATGTAAAATCTTGCCGGCAATACTTCAAGGATGCTCTGGTTTTCATGCCAAGTGTAACACCACTTTTCGCAATACGGACTGCTTCCCTAGCTGTCGTGCAGAAAGCCGTATGGAGAGGAGTGGGAACATCGCACAGAGGATGAAAGAGTTTTCTCTGCACACAATCTCCATTGGCCACAGGCAAGTTTTAAATCTGTGCTGGCTTCATGGGAGAGCAGGGAACAGGCACTACTGTTCTACCACCATCTGAACACGTCGCAGGTAACTCAGCAGGCAATGCAGTCTCATAACACAACCTCAGTCTAATGATTTAAAGTTTGGAATAAATATGAAATCATTTTTTGCCTGTCCCCCTTCTTAGTGCTTCCAGAGAAGTTCAGCTAGGCTCTCAAGCTACCTACCGAAACTTTAAAAAAAAAAAAAAGAAAGAAAAATTTCTAATACCCAGGGGAAAATGAAGGCACCGTATCTAGATGATTGCCTGTTGTCCCTTTGCTAATGTCTTTCCGGGAATCCAGAAGTGTAGTATGTGGCTCTAGGGTCAACATAATAATAGAGCTTAATAATGTTGGTTATTTTCTTGTTTGTGCCTGAAGTGACAGCTGGATAAAGAATACAAATCAAAAGGCAGAGGACATGGCAGAGGTGGACAAGACTAAATACCTGGGAAGCTATAAAGTAAGGAGAAGATAATTCAACACACGTGCTTTGATCTAGTTGAAAAACACTGGGTGACCAAAATCTTGCAACATTTTAAAAAGTGCAAATTATTGTTAGCATGGTGAAAAGATGTCTTATAGTGAACTTTTTGTATCAGATTATAAAAAAATTCAGCATATTGTTTTGCATTTATGAAACCATCAGCAAAAAAGCTAATAATATTCTCAAATTCCAAATTCATTACCTAAGTTTATTCCCTACCATTGGCATTTAGGACAAAATGAGCACTTTATCCTTAACTATGTTCTGTGCTTTCTTCTGCCCTCCTCTAAGGAGCCTGAAGCTGGCACTTTCAAAGGGAGCGGGGATGGTAGATTAACTCCCAGTCTCACTCAGAAGCACAATCCCCATGTTCCCTATATCAATACGCTACTGCAATTCCAAATATTTCACAAAAAGCCCATACACAAATGGTGTATGGGCATTTAAAACACAATGCAAGCTAAATGCATTTTTGTACTAAATTTTCAATTCTCCAATTTCTTGTTATACTTTGATGTTTTGGAGATTCAGTTAGTATTTGCTCTATTCATTGGCCACAAACAAGGCTTACCTCACCAAGTTGGAAGGAGCATTCAGACTATTTCATTGTTTTCCTCACCCAGCAAAGCTTAACATTTATTAAAGCTTTAACTGCAACCATCACATTTATAGGTTCATCAAAGATGAAGAGGGATTCCGCTACAGATATTTTCTTCAGTTCCTAAAGACTTCTCAATCAAGCATATATTGTCCCAGCTTCATTAGCATGTGCCCACACAAGCAACCCCCTTTTTCTAGATTCAGGAAGCAAACCCTCAATACTTATAATGACAGCCAGTATTTATCCAAGTACATGGTTATTAAGTAAATGATAACTAGTCCTTGAAGTAGTTTTATGACTCAGAGCAGTGAAACAAGACACAAAGATGGATTTCTCTGAAGCTTAGATTCCTGCCTTCTCTCTTTTTTCCCCTTCCCTAATATTTCCTTATTTTAATAAAAATGATAATAATTTAATGTGGTGTATCTAACCATTAGTGACAGATCCCAGAATTTCATCCATGAATAAATTAGTTTTACAGAATAATCTCTATATATTTTATGGGTGGAAGCATTCTTTACCTTGCCATTAAGTTGCTCTCACTGATATTCCCAGTATGTCTGCCATGCATTTTGTAATTATGGGTATATTTGTAAGACAAACATTATATTCATTAAATTACATATGCTGTATTTTTATCATAATATGTCAAGAAGGATCTAATGTTTGAGCACCGAACTTTAAAAGCTCTAACACACAGCAGTCAGAATTCCAAGTAGTGAAAGCTAAACCTTTCCCAAGGAAAAGACTTCAGGAAAAAGAAATTCTGGAAACTTTTATTCAAGTGTGTTTGATAGCTGGCCATGCCATTTCACTGTTTTTGCTGTTACTGACTCTTTTCAAATTGCATAGTTTCTTCTTAACATCTCCTTAAAATTTAGTTTGGCCAACATTTAAAATTTTTATGACTAAGCACAACAGAAGTCTTATAATGATTTTCTTCTACATGGTAGAGAAACAGACCAAATTTACTGATGTTGAAGGCTTGTTACTTGTCCTACATAAACTTTAAGAAACACAGTAATGATCCATTTGTGTTTGTAAAATAAAATTTTCATAGAACAAGTGTATTTTGCCTTAAGCAATACATTTTCTATGTACAAGAGGAAAAAAAATATCTAGAACTGTGAGAAATTTAACAAGATAGGAAAACTGAGGTGGGGCATATGTCTTGAAATACTGTGCCACCTTTATCAGTTTAGTGTGCAGTTTGATTAACAAAGTACCTTTGTGTGAAATTCTGGTTATAAAATATGTAGCTTGATCAGTAAAGTACTCAAAATTTCAGAAGTTACGGTATTCAGTTCACCTAGTGAATTATACAGCGGAGCTGGAGAGGTTCACAGCTGGATGTATAAATTACAAAGGTGGATCAGCCAAGTGTGCAACTTCATTTAAAAAGAATTTTCAAAAAGCCAGTTAAAATTCAGCATGTCCCTTGACTATTAAACTATGCAATTTGATCTGCAAACTGCTGAACAATGTAACTAGAAGGGTATTCCACTGCATCAACACAGCAAGTAAGAACTGGCTTTATTGCTCAAATAATCATCCAACATATCACAAGTGGACAAAAAATCAAGACGTTTAAATAAGTGATATTATATCCAGCTTTTACGGTTAGAAAATAATTCCGCCGCTGGTAAAGGGTATCATACAGATTTAGTAGACCAAGCATTGCAGCTTCAGCATTCCTTTGCATCACTACAGACCTCCTTTTGGCTTCAGCAGGCACTAAAGGAGATATGCAGGTTGGTTGTGGAGTATGATGGAGGAGAAAGTACTGAGCTAGTTCTGAAGAAACTAAAACAGGTACCGCAGAAAAGGATGGTATGGTTACGTCAACTGACAAACTAGATATCTTAGTCGTCATTAGCCAAGTTAGGCCCACAGTTTATTCAAGGACATGTTTTATCAGATTTGCTCATGAATTTATTACAGATCTGTATTTCAATCTCCTTTGACCCTTATTGTTCAGAAGAAAGATATGGAACAAGATGTATGTGAAGTGTGCATATATGTTTTCATAAGAGACTTCCGCAGCTTTTCATATCCTTCTCACAGAATCACAGAATCGTATAGGTTGGAAAAGACCTTTAAGATCATCGAGTCCAACCATAAACCTACCACTACCAAGACCACCACTACACCATGTCCCTAAGCACGCCATCCAAACGGAGGTATTTAAAATACCTCCAGGGATGGCGACTCAACCACTTCCCTGGCAGCCTGGTCCAATGCTTGATAACCCTTTCAGTGAAGTAAAATTTCCTAATATCCAGTCTAAACCTCCCCTGGCGCAACTTGAGGCCATTTCCTCTTGTCCTGTCGCTTGTTACCTGGGAGAAGAGACCGACCCCACCTCTCTACACCCTCCTTTCAGGCAGCTGCAGAGAGCGATAAGGTCTCCCCTCAGCCTCCTTTTCTCCAGGCTAAACAATCCCAGTTCCCTCAGCCGTTCCTCATAAGACTTGTGCTCCAGACCCTTCCCCAGCTCCGTTGCCCTTCTCTGGACACGCTCCAGCACCTCAATGTCTCTCTTGTAGTGAGGGGCCCAACACTGAACACAGGATTCGAGGTGCGGCCTCACCAGTGCCAGGTACAGGGGCACCATCACTGCCCTAGTCCTGCTGGCCACGCTATTTTTGATACAAGCCAGGATGCCATTGGCTTTCTTGGCCACCTGGGCACACTGCCGGCTCACGTTCAGGCGGCTGTCAACCAACACCCCCAGGTCCTTTTCTGCCAGGCAGCTTTCCAGCCACTCTTCCCCAAGCCTGTAGCATTGCATGGGGTTGCTGTGGCCCAAGTGCAAGACTCAGCACTGAGCCTTGTTGAACCCCATACAATTGACCTCGGCCCATGGATCCAGCCTGTCCAGGTCCCTCTGCAGAGCCTTCCTACCCTCGAGCAGATCAACAATCCCGCACAACTTGGTGTCATCTGCAAACTTACTGAGGGTGCACTCGATCCCCTCGTCCAGATCATTGATAAAGATATTAAACAGGACTGGCCCCAACACGGATCCCTGGGGCTCTGTGTAGAGCACAGTGAATGGTTAAACTAAGATGATGTAACTTCTTATGAACTTCATAGTCCTCATTTAGGGAACAGAATTACTGAATTCACTTTAAGAATTTTATCAGGTTGAAATTTTGTTATAGTGGTGATTTCTTTTTTCTCTTATTACTCCCTTGGGAAAGCAATGGGAGAGTACGATGTGACCAAAGCTCTGCAATTGAAACAGAGAAAAATGAAGCAAAATGCTGTGGTTGCTTAGAAACATGTACAAGTTTTGCTCCAATACTCAGTGTCCTTTGTCACTGAATGATTAATGAACATGCAGTGTTTGTTTACTGCAGGAAATTAAGGCAGTAAATAAAAGCACTATCACTTTTATTTATCAGAGAAGACTCTACAAGGACAAAGAGCAAGAAATCCAACATGAGAACAGAGAACAAAGAATCACTTCATAAATTGTTTCATGTTTTAGCACTACCAAATAGGTGGTTTTAAACGACGTGTTACACGCATAAGAATTATTTGATATGAAAAAGGGGAAAGTACATTCTGGTGTAAAAGCCAAAAAAAGCTCCCAAAATCTTTTGGGAAGAGGGAAAAGGGAAATGATACAGAGAAAAGTGCTCTGCAGAACTCCGGTTCTGCACAGAGACTTTCAGGAGCCAGTCATAGGGAAAACATCTCTGGACAAGACTAAGAAAAAATAGTATTTACAAGATTCCTCTAATAAAATAATAATAATAATCTAAATAACGGAACCTTTTAAAAGAAAACTGAAGTTAAGACTTTTTTGGCCTTTGACAAATTTCAGGTAACTTGAAATAATCAAAGTGATGCATTACAAAATGTCCTACCTACTTCTGGCTGCTACAGGTCCCATGTCAAATTTCATGACAACAAAGGTGTCAGCAGTATCTCATTTCAAAATCAGCTAATGGAATCTGGCCTGCCTGTAATCCGTTTGTAATCAAAAGTTCATTGTATTCATTCCAATGTAAACTCCATTAATAATTATTATGAACATGTATAAAACCAGAAAGAAAAAAATTGCAGTGGGATTACAAATTTGAGAAAGAGGGGTGCTTAGCCATACAGACTAAAAAATATTGATTGAGACCAGCAACTAGCAATTTCCCTTTATTTCTTGCCTTAAAAACTGAAACATTGCATGTTCTTCTCTACTCGGTCTTTACTACAGTAATTCTTCCAAAACATAAATCACATTTTATCAGAGAGACAATCAGAGGATCTTTGCAAAGCTCTGACAAAGTGTTGCTGAAATAGGTTTCTAAGCAACATCTTAGTTTTAAGCATATTCATTAAGGTCCTGGTCTTTTATCTTGGCATCAACCTTCATTTATTTTTCTCAAACAAATGGCACATGAGAACCTGTCATCCAGCCTATGCTTTCCTCATTGGGAGTTTAGCAGCTGCAAAAACTTCTGATAAAACCACACACAAACATGCATCCCCAAATAACGATAAAATTACCAGAAAAACTCTAATATATTCCCAAGTCTAGAATTTTCTCAAAATGACAGTATTCACAGGTACAAAGCACAGCTTTGTGCTATTGAAGTAATATGAACCTTTAGGAAAATAAATTGGTTCTAGTTCTTTCCGGATTTAAGGTGGTTATCTCTAAAGTCATCATATAAAGGTTAATTGTGGAAAGAGACATTTTTATTTCATTTCTCAAAACTAATTAACTTGAATTCTTCCTTGTCTCTAAAATATATATCTATATATCTGTTAATATAAGCTATAAAAAATAATAATAAAAGGTGGGAAGAGGTTGCTAGCCCAATGGCATCATCTGCACTATCATGTCCCATGCAGGCTACTTTCAGATGGACAGCGCGTCTAAGAGAAAGAAAAAAACTTTCAACTTAAACAACAATCAGGAAAATTATTTTACTCATCACTGTGAGCAATCCACAGGACAAAAAGTGGTCCAGGTAGACTTAGACTTGTAAAATAGTTGGAACAGTTTGTGAAAAATATATTTTAATGCTTTAGTTTTCTTTGAAAATGTTACTGCCTTTCTTTAATCAATCCTTGGGTTTACAAGAAAACTTTCCCATTTTCATAATTGAAGTTTGTGGGGTATTTAATGTGAAATCAGGGCATTCTGACAAGCTGAGATGTTTTATTCTCCCTTGATGGGCTCCAAATGAGCCACTGTCGAAAATTCAAGTGCGGAATCCCGTGAGTGCGGCTGGATTTCTCATAAAACTTCAGGTCAGTGTGGGGCTGGTAGCATATAAAGGGAGAAAATTCACTGTGAGAAGAATTATTCAATGCCCCTCTGGCAAGAATATCCAATATTTTGAGTGCAGCCACAATCTGAAAATAAGTATTTTTCTAAAATATTAGGTATATTCTGTATTACCTGAGCTATATTCGTAGATCTACTCTTTCACTTTCAGGACCGGACCGTGGCAGTTTGTCCTGCAGGCCAGAGGCCACGCTGCTGCGCGGTGCAGGCTGCTGCCCTTCCAAGTAGCCCCTGGCTGCGTACTGCTTTGCGGCTATCTGCACAAAGAACTAACTCCTGCAACTCCCTTCGAATCAGACCAGTCAATTGGGTTTGCATTAACAAAAAGCAAAGCGAACAGTTTTTATTTCCAATGGAACGTGGAAATAAATAAAAAAAGATATACCTTAAAAGTCCCACTTCATGTAAAGAGAACACGTCTGCCTGTATCTGTAAGCTTTCTGATTACACTGGAGATTCTGTTTCTGATTGGGATAAATACCACACTATTTACGGCTTCCTTGCTGGGAGGTGTGGCTGTCCTAACAATCCTTTTTTGTAACTTGGCTCCCAAAGCCGTTCCTTCAACAGCCACCGCAAGCACAGCGCAGTGAAATCTTTGTGTATTAGTGTGAATCCTAGATTGAGTTTTTTAAAATGTGAACAGAGTGGAACTACGAGTATTACGTAATACCCATTTTTCAGTTGGAAAATGAATTTATAGCAGCAAAATGTTTAAAAGCACGGTAAGACTGATAAAACTATTGCCTCCTTAATTTTGCAATAAGGAACATTATCTAGCAAGGCACAGTGAATCTGAATATCCCTATGGTATGCTTTTTCTAATTTTACTACTTTTTCCTCCATACAGGAGGTTTTGTCAAATACAGATTTAACAAACCTTAAAGATTTAAAATTCAAAGGAAATGTGAGTCCCATAGAATATAGAATTGGTCTTAAAATATGACGATTGAGAGATTAAATGATATAAAACTTAATCCTATTCCTCAAACTTAGATATAAAGCCTCATTTCTTTTTCTTTGAATTACAGTGCTACTTAGACGAAGGCAAGGAACAGGATTAGATTTTAATTTAACTTGAATAATGAAAAATAGTTTGACTCCTCAAGACTTCTAACTCCAGTTGGAGTCTTCCTCTGCTTCCTCAGACAAATTTTTCATACCAAGCAGCCTACCATGCTGACTAAATGGCTAAATATACTAGTTGCTAGAAGCACAAAAAGACACCACCCCTCCCCAATCAAAATAAATAAACCCCTGATTTTATGGAAAAGTGTATCTTTTA
Source organism: Mycteria americana (assembly GCF_035582795.1). Classification (NCBI taxonomy): domain Eukaryota; kingdom Metazoa; phylum Chordata; class Aves; order Ciconiiformes; family Ciconiidae; genus Mycteria; species Mycteria americana. The sequence goes on along the minus strand of NC_134369.1, from coordinate 6,445,936 downwards.
GGTGTCTTTCTTGACACCTGCATTACTTGATACAGAAATTAAATACTCTCTTGATTTGTGAAACGTGTTAACAACTTTTTTGGTTTTGCTCTCTTCTTTAATGTATTCACTTCTGTAAAAAGAAGTTGCTTGAACCACAAATATTCAGCCTAAATAAATGCAGCCTCTACCTAAAGTAACCTATATTCCATCAAACTTTCCATAAATTTCCCAGGTGGTAACCAACCTCTAGTCACAATCTAAATGGAGTTCACTCCGACTTCAGAATTTGAGATCATATTCTTTCTTCTCCTTCTTCAATTTTTATTAATAAGACATGAAGTTTCCTTCTGCCAACATTAAGAAAGGTGCAACAGCAAATTATGCACTCTTCTCCTGGACACACAATTTCTCCTTGTCTCTGCCCTCCTCTAGAGGATGCGGCAGAGGGAAAGTCACTTAGAGTTGAATAAACCGTAACATATTTGTAATAAATGGATAATATATTCCGCTTTTTACAATTTGTTGGATACTGAATTATCTAAGATTTGTTTTCCAAACTTTTGTTCGCATTGCTACACATGGCTATGATTGCTACCCCGAAGCTACCCAGTTACCTCCATAGGAGTTTGTTATATTTGGAGGAGGGTAACATGTTCAGTAGTTCATTCAAGAGCCGTTGTGACGGGCTTTTTCCTGCTATCTTCTATATTTCACCTGCAAATTAGTGAAGGTAGCACTATACTTTTTGGACTATTGAGCAGACAGTAGACTCTCTCAACAAATTTCGTCTCTCATTCTTTCTGTTTTTTTCTGTTTTATTTGTATCGTTATAATTGCAGCTACAATACATACATCTGGGGCTTCTGTTAACAGCTCCCACCATGCTGTTTGGATGAGAGTTTTGCCTCAGTAAAAGCAGCAGATTTAGCTTTCTGTCAGACGTGTCATAAGAAAAACACAGCTTGCGGCTTTCCTAGACTGGCAGTGGACGAGATTACGTACTTTCAACGATTACACTGTCACCTCTTACATCTCCCCGAAGGTTTTGTTTTATCAGATGAAGCATCCGTGACAGCTCTGCCCGATTATTAGTGGAATCGTTATGTAAACAAGGTTCTGCATCTCGCTGTAATGCAGCAGCACTTCAACCAGGACCAAGCCAATTCTTGAAATGGTTAAACATCAAATCCTATCTTTTCCACTGCTCTTCTTCCCACAACAGCTCTACAAGTTCCAGTAAGTAGTCTTTAAAAGAAACCCAGAGAGTATACCTGCATAGATTGACAGCGAAGAGCATTTGCTCCTCAGCACTTTAATGCAGAATATAGCTGGCTTATAAAATACATGTACCAGCTTGACTAGGAAAAGTAAGTCACATCAATAATCGCCTAAGGCATTAATGTTTTCATACAATCTAGATTAGACCTTGATTTCTAGGAGAGCTAAGCTTACATCTTGAGAATCGCACTCCTGGATGCTCTGATTTTCTTCCTTTCTTGAGGCCACGTGAAGATTCTCTTTCTCTGCTGAGGCATTTCGCTGGACATGGGAAATAAAAAAAAGAAAATAAAATAAACAGTTAATATAGAAAAAATTTCAGAAAAATCATGTTTGAAAAATCAGGATGACGACAAGAAACCAAGAGGTCAGATATTGCAAACCGTTAACTACTTTATACACTGCATTTTCAGCAAATTTTGTAAAGGGCATGTTTTAATATTCATTCTTATTAAAGCACTCCCTTGTAAAGGATTACTTCCATATAAGTAATCAACACTTTCTACCTTAAAACTGACCACACAAAAGTGACTTGATGGTATATTTTTTTGTATGTTAAGCAAAATCAAATCAAGTACTACATTTTCTCTTGTGCAAACATTTGGATGGGGGGTAAAGGAGGAAACAAGAAGCATTTTCAGAACTCCTGTTTCACTGACTCTTGTAGGTTCTGGGAAAGATTTAGGTCCTGAGTTGAAGCCGTTTATGAACTGCTTTAGCTTACTTCAGCTGTCTACAGCCTCTCCCTGCTGGGACCTCACGTCATTGCGAGCTGGCAAAATGTGTTCCATTTCAAGCCTTTCCCTTACCTCCTGACACTCAAAACGGACTGCTATATGGGGCAGCTACTCTGCAGTCCAGGCTATCACTTTATAAGCAGTGAATTTCCTTCCACTGAAATATTGACCATTTTACACATGTTTTTCCATATTTCCCGCAACTTTTAAGACTCAAAGAGATGTGAACAGGAAGAATACGCACTGCTTTTTTTATATACCTTGCACTGTATTTATACCTCAGTATTTTTTAATTTAGCTTGATAACTTCACAATTTTGCAGCGTTAAATACTAGGCCATGACATAACATGACAAGGAATTATTCCAAAAAGAAATGATCCATAAAATCTGGAGAATATATCACTAAGTTAACTGGATATCCAGATACACGCATCATTGCCTGTACACCACAACTGCATACTCTGCTGAGACATGAAGTAACTAAAACAGCCCGATGCACCGTAATTTGCTGATAGTCATGAGATGATCGTTATGACCACCTTGTTATTCTTAGTTCTGCAGAATTATTTGTTTAAAAAGCATTCATCTTCCAGTATCTAATTCAAAGTCCACTGAAATTCGTGGAAGGAATGTAAATTACGTAAGATTTATAAGTGTTTCCAAAATATACTTTTGCTACCCCCGCAACAAACAAACAAAAAAACCCCCACCAAACCCCAAACCAAACGTAATGACTTATGCTTACTCTGATACAATATATTCCCAGAAAATAATCCAATTTAAAAAATGGCATTGATGAGCCTCTCTTTTTAAGTTTCAGATCATGAAGAGTTTGTAACTATCCTTAGGGATTTAGCTTCCATCAAATTGTCTGCAAGACATCTTGAAACTCTTCGGGGGAATGGGGACAGGGAACAAATCAAAGACATCTTGAAACTCTTCGGGGGAATGGGGAGAGGGAACAAATCAAAGACATCTTGAAACTCTTCAGGGGAATGGGGACAGGGAACAAATCAAACTAATTTCTCTGCAAAGAAAAGTTAGGACTTCAGACACCAGTTCTGCAAGGTTGAACCATCCTTTCCTCATGTCACTTACACTGCACTGAATTACTAACGAATACAAAGTTTTCAAAAATGATGGAGAAGAGGAGAAAACAAACTTGGCTGGTTACTATTTGCAATATAGTCTCTCTTTAACAGCTCTTCAGTGAGGAATTGTTAGTTTTATAGAGCAGTTGACTACTAGAAAAAAGCGATGAGGAGGTGAACAGCTTAAAAAGATCAATATAAATAATTGTTTTGTTAAATAATGAATGTCATTTCATACCTGTATTGAGTGATTTGCCTGTTTGGACCGACAGAATTATTACAGTTCTGCAAACTTAAATTTCTTCCCATTGAATAAGAGAAGCATATGTACAGTGAATGACAGTACACACGTTCACCTGATTTCTTGACTACTTGAACCAGTAAATCCACATGGGATGCCAGGAAAACCAGCCAGCTTGAAGCCCTATTCACTCGGAGAATAAATGTCTGTGCATAGTGCCTCTAGTTTCAGAATTTGATTCCTGCTCAAGACCGTACCTTAGCAAATTATATACGCAGCATATATACCTGATTTCTCAGCATGTTGTACTCATTTCTACAGAACAAGGGGAAGTTTGGGATATTTAGGTGAGGCTGTCATCAAGAAAACACTTTCCCAGTGTCACATTTTCAAATGCTTACAGCACTTCCTACCTCTTGGAAAATGGAAAACAGAAAATTTCCAATTCTCGTCCTCTTTAATATTCAAAATAGTCAAGTGCAATATTATGCCATAGAAGTCTTCCCCTTTTTTCTCTCCCAAAACAAAATATAACATTTTTCAAGGTGTTTCAGTTTTCATATGATGGCCTCATAGGACCAAATTCTGTAATAGCCTTTAAAAATCACTTGCCACAGCTGCACTGCTCAGATGCCGGCCAAGCTAGGGAGCAGTGATGGGTCTGCTTCATTCCCTGCCTGGTATCTAATTGATAAACATCGCAACACTTCAGCTATTGTATAACCATCATCTCCAATTATTTTTCGTATTGTCACCCTAAGCTGACAATGATCGGCATGTCTTGAGTTCTAGTTTAAAACACCACCACACTTCTTGCAGAGACCAAAGGAGGATAGCAGAACAGAAGGTCTCTTGCCAGGCCCTGGCTGGGTCCTGTAGATTTGAGTTCTGTCCTTATGGCCAGAACACCACAGGGCTTTCTTGCATCTTATGTAGGTACTTTTAATCTATAACATTTTGAGACAGTTCTTACATGAAAGAAAAAATCAAAATAAAAATTAATGTTTTTGAAGGCTTATCTGTTTGCTGATGATATGGGAGTCTTTGAGGTAGACTTTGCAAACAAGATCCTTTGTTATTAAAAATAATCTCTCCTAATAAAAAAATGAATATGCTATTATTTGTCTGGATGAAGCCTACTTACTAGACTGACAGCTTACCTAATAAAAATGCCGTCAAGTATTCCAGAGTGAAATGGTTTGGAAACAGTTTCTGAACTCCTTCCCAATTTGCTTAAAGCTTTCTGAACCCTCCTCAAAGCTTTTCAATACAGGATCTTGCATGTGAACGTTTTTTCAAGGATCATCAACACTTTTATCTTTTTTTCTTTGAAATAATTTAGAAATTACAGCATCTTCCTGGTGAGACGTTACAAGCTTGACTAAGAACCAAGCTTTGCATTTCGGATACTTGAAATAAGCAAAATTGTTTACAATGCATTTAATGTATATGCTCGCAGATGAAACTAGACTCCGTTGGTGTGCGCTTTGCTTGCAGCAAAACTTCCAGAATATTTATGACAGAGAAGCAAGCCAAACTCATTACTTCTTTGCGTTCTCTTCCAAAGTCTGCACTGGAATAAATGACAAGAGCACAATTCTGCTTCAATGCCTTTGAAATTTCCTTCAGTTATATTTTATATTTTTTTCATCTCCTAACATCATACAAATTTTCTTCGCAAAGCATGCATTGTTATTATAATATCCTCATCCTAACTGCTGAATAAAACTGCAAAGCTAGGTCAACTGTATTCCGTCTTTCATAACGTCTTTGGAGTTTGATATGTAGTTCAATTCTTTCCTATATTAGAAATAGTCTTATCAGATTCTTTCTTCTTCCCACATGGCTTTTTGGCATGACTGCACAACTCTCACTCTCTCTAGTCAGCGTTTGTTCATGTGAGATGCCAGAGTACTATTGACAGGACTGCTCACCAGGTGACCTGCCAACACACATACGAGTTCCATCAATGCATTTATTTCCCGTTACTTAGACTCTCACAGATTACAGTCTTCTACACTAAAGGTTTCTAGTGATATTCAATATCCATGTTAAAAAAAAAAATAAGGATACTCATACCAATCTAACAAGAAGATTGCATGGCATTTTGAATGTAAGCAAACAAACTAAGCAGTTTCTGGCAGAGTGCAAGCTCGTGATACCCAAGGACCAAAAAAAACCCCAGTTCTATGAGAGCCATGATGATTTTTCTCTAATGATGGGCAATGTCCTGATATGCATATTCATAGCCTCTTTTGATAAACTTTAAATGCAGAAATCATTGGAGTTTGCCCAGAAACACATTTTTTTGCTACTGAAGGCTCCACTGGGCCAATCTACAAACATTCAAACCCTACCTACAGCAAAGACTTGCTAGCCTGACTTTGGTGTGCCTGCTGCGCCTGGCCGCACACCGTGACGGCCGTCTGGCACCGAGTGAGGCCAATCCCAGAGACCCCCCCTGGGCTGGGTTGCTTCTATTCCCCTGCCTCCAGTGAGGTTACGAAACAGATGGTCTGCAAAGGGGCTACAAACAGGAAACAACCAAGGCCTGATTCGTCCCCGCTTCTCAGCACACTCAAACAGTATGTATTCTTCTGGGAGATGTCTTATTCCTTTGGGATGGGAATGGCTTATTGTCACGTCTAGGAAATCCAAAATTGCTCAAGGATTTGTAGCACTTACTGCGAAAACCTAGAGCAGTTTTGTATGTAGCAGGTGTACGAAGTTGTCAGAGCTTTTCTGGGCAAGGTGCATAGTGCAAGAGCCAGAAATATCTCCTTTCCAAAGTCAGTTCTGTCTGACTGCTCCTGGGAGCCAGGGAATTTGCCTGTACATCACACATGCACACAGGCCAACTGCCACATAATGCTTCACATATTTATTTCAGTCAAGAAAAAGCTGTCAATCCTATCACATTTTCCTTCCCCCTTCTTTTCTGAGTAGCACCGTTTGCAATTACAGATGTTCACAGCTGCTTTTTGGACGGTATGATAGACTTTTGACGCACTCTCCTAGCTCTACAAATTCCAGGCATTTTAAAGTAATTGAGTATCTATTATATCTTTCCACAACAGAAATCACAGATAAATATGTATTAATATCTACGTATAGTATAAAGGAAATAATTGTATCGCATTTCATTATATCCGGACTTGAAAATCTTCCACAGTTTAACTCACATGCAGAAATAAATGAGAAGTCCAATTCCAGTAACAGTAATCATCCTATATATTTCTATGACGGTGATGGTCATTGCATAAGTATATACATGTATTTGTCTCTGTATACGGTAGAGGTAACTAGCTTTTCTCTATTGTACGGTCAATATTATTCAACAATAACTGGGAGAGACATAGCTCGGTTTTTATTTCTAATTAATGCACATCTACAGGGCATTATATTTATATAGGGCAATTCTTCTGAAAGGACTGCAAATCCTACAATGTACCAAATCTTTAAACTTCTATATACTGTTACTTAAGTAAGCAGAATTGCCCTTGATTATTTATGTTTTTTTATTTGCACTATATTCAAATATCTTTAAGGTAGAAAATAGCTGCTTACTGGTATACATTATGCCAACACTGAGCATCGAGCACAACAATCAGAAGTTTTGCAAGGAATCCAGGACAACCTCACTCCCATTAGAAGAGAAAATTGTTAGGACATCTTTAACATGGATACCAAAAGATCACATTTTCTTTTCTTCACATTTCACATGCATTTGTGTTGGTTGTAATGGAATTTCTCTAAGATGAATGTTCACAATAATCTCAAATGGCTGAACATCCATCAGAGGGAAGGATTTGTTCTTTCAAATAGATCATTTGGGATGATAGATGACATATTTAGATATTAATTTCCTGAATCATCCTTTTCATAACATCACTACGAGTGCAGAATTTTCCCTCACACATGCAGCCGCCTCCCAGCAGTATATTATGTTGGACATAATATGGACATTAATGTTTTTAAATTTTTCTTTGTTAAGTGTTCTGGGGTCCTTCCTCTCTTGAAAAAACTACTCTATGCTCTAAAAGAAAAAAAAAAAAAAAGAATTCAAAAAGTCTTGTTTGTCAAGAGCTAGGGATATCTTGACGTTTTCAAGCGCTGTTTGCAGTATTTCCTACTACATAATTCTTCCAGTTAAAGTCAATCTCCTTGGGAAAAAACTAGTTACTAACCACCTCAAACCAGTGGAACTCATCTCTAACTTGAACATCCTTTCTCCATGAAAGCCAGAACAGTGGCTCTGAACTCCAGGGAGCTGGAGGATGATAGTCTACTGTCAGAGACCAGAGCAAAGCACCCTCTCTACAGGAGCCCAGCACAATGCGTAGCAAACTCATAAATGTGCTTAAAGTTAAGAAAGAAGCACAGAAAGAGAGGATGAAAATAATAATAGGTCACCTTCCTCTGGTAATATACAAAATGTATTTGCATTTACAGTATGGAGTGGAACTCCATGACCTGTGCTCAGGCATCTAGTGTTTAAGTTGTTACCCAAATGCCTCCAAGACAGCGGCGAGGGGCTGGTAAAGGAGGCAGGACTTGCGGGAGAGCAGTGCCCTTCTACAGAAATAGCTGGAGAACTATTCTAGGGCATCTAAATAGGCAACGGATGCCAATTTAAAGCAATTCCCAAAATACCTAGCTATGCACGAACAAAAAGAAGCCACACCTGTTTATCATTGTGCTCTGAATTCTGCTGTTTTTTTCTACTATAACTTATTTTGAAAGTGTTGCATATTTCAGATCATTTAAATACATGTTTTCTAGGAGAACCTTAAACCAACATTTTCAGTTGCCTCGCTTCCTTGTAGCGACTGCAGTTTCTTATTTATATTTCCATGCAGTTGTGGGGGGAAAAACCCTCATGAAAATGCATGCAATCAGTTTTCTCAGGATCAGTAAGAGCAGCTCTGTGACAATTCATTGTACCTCAGTTTTCAACACGCAGTCCAAGTGATGTATTTACTTATACTTAACTGCAAACAAGATAGAGGATATCCAAGTCACATACTTAGAGAAGATTAAGCAAAAGTAAACAAAACAAAATTCTGGTGAGATTATACAAGAGAGAGAGCTAAAATTACCTAAATTAACGGAAAACAAAACTTAGAAATACTTTTCCTTGTACTGACCTTGTGAAACCCATAAATAATAATCTACATTAAACTGAGGACAAAACATCACCATCTCCTTGTCACATAGTAGACATGCATATGTTTGTCTGAAACATATGAGACAATGAAAAACTAAAATTATTGGAGTCAGCTGTTAGGCTGTTCAGGAAAATTAAACACTAAAGAGAACCCCATATATCACACAATTTTGGAACCTAGTGAGGCTAAACATTTACAGTCCAAATTATACTTTAATCAATAATGACCACCATAAAAGAATCTAAGTAGTTCTAAGTAGTGCTTAGTGCACACATACCCCACACGTGCGCATATATAATTATTATATATGTATATATAATTATATATAATATGTGATATCCAATATATAGCATGACACATAATCTTGATATAACTAATATATTAATTTAGGTATAATTGCACATGTGTGTATGTGTGTGCACAAGATTGAGATTAAATATCAGCAGACTAATTACAAAATTCATTTTTTAACCAGGTCATGCTAATGTCCTGGTTCTTATTCTTCCTAACTGACAAGATAAAAAGAAAATTCAATAGACTATGATATTAAAAGTATGTTTCCAGTATTTAAGGAAAAAACAGTCTGATCATTTTATAAGTCCCACAAGGGGACAATTTCATAAGAGTTAAAGAAAGTGATGGCTTTGCTCTTTTTTGTATGTGTTTTCCTATGTTTTCTTCCAGAAGACACAGTTAATGTTGAGCAAACTGTTACTACACTTGCCGATGTTTAGCCTTGAAGGTCACTGCAAGTTCTCTAGAGCATGCATTATGCTTTTATGTTGGGTTTGGGGTTTTTTTGACAGTACCCATTTTATATTTTCAAATACTTTGTGGTTAACAGAATAGACGTTCACTTGCACAAAGGACAGTAAGGAAGCAACTTCCTGGTGGTTTTTTTTTAACAGGAGTTGCATTGGTCCTAATGTCTTGGAATATTTCCTAATAATAATAATAATAGTACCAAAAAAAACCCCCTACTTGTAGATGGCTCATGATGGCTTACAGGAAAAAACAGAAAAATTAATCAAACAAACTATTCACTGTGAAGCACTTGTTCCGTTCTAAAGTTGTACATGTCTTGAACAGCCTATGCAGTAGTTTCCAAAGTAAATGTTTATAATGCCCAGGCTATCAAGTGCTTTAAATAGAAATAAAGCAGAGAAAAGAATGACAATTCTACTCCCCTCTTTGCAGAGGGTGGAACGATAGGATTGACACTGATACTTTTTGAGTTTGTATAAATGTGTAATAATCTGAGAGCGGAACATAAAAAGCTATTTGATGACCTACAACTTTTTTAGTCTTTACTGGTTCACTGTAGCAATTCTATGTTCTCTTTTTTTATGCTTCACTCTTCTATTACTAGAATCTTTTGTATGAAAAAAATTAGAAAGAAAGTTAAAACAATAAAGGTATTTTAACCTTCCATAAAATGGTTTATTGCAGTTTACATCTGTTGCTATCTCTAAAGTAGTGAATACCTCCATATACCATATACCCCAGAACATTGTTGGTCCTAAACAGCTTATGCTTAGACTAATTTTACTTCTCTTTCATATTAACAGGGTGGAGAAAATCACAACTGGCCGAAGAACAGCCTGAAGTCTAGAACTAATCAGACAGCATTTCCTTAAGGCTCTTACAGCCATGGAAATCTTTAATCATTCCCATTAGATCTATATAAGACCTAATAGCAAACCAGCAAAATTTCACTTTGGGTACATTCTGACGAGCTAAATTTGCTCTATAAGATCATTCTGGCTGCCAGATTTTTCTAGCTTGCATTTTTTTCAGTGTGCCTCCTTATGACTTAAAACCAAACTAAACAAACAAACAAACAAATAATATAAAATGCAGCTTGATTCCAGTGATAAGAGAACTAACCTGTATAAGTCTGCAATTTATTAATAGTTTACCATGGAGGATATTCAAGCATGTTCTGTCTACAGGGCAATTCTTCTACTGCCATACGCTTTTGAGTGATGAGAATTTGTGCAGTTACAAGAAAGATTCTTAATAAAAAAGACGTTTGTAATTTTCTGCAGATAACAGAACTGAGATCTGCAGCTAAATACATAAGTAAGTCTTCTGTAACGTAAGAAAAACTATTGAAATGTGAGGACAGATGGCATTCCGACATTACTCGCAATAGCACTGCATCATAACACCACCACAAAAACCAGCTATTCAACTTTGAGGGTCACTGAACACTAACATTTTCCAAATGAGTCCCAATTACAAAAGCACCTGTGCCCAGTAATTTTATGCTAATCCAAGGAAAAATGCAACATATTTAGCATCATGAGTCTACATAATTTCTCATTTATTACCTGTAGTAATTTAGCCTATTGTTTACCCGCTGTATTTTAGTAGAGGACATAATTGCAAAGTGAATTTAAAGGACATTTGGCTTACATTCTGCCAAAACCAAACAGATCTTTCTTTGCTAAAAATATCCAAACTTGTTATTAATATAGCAAACTTAAACAAAATATGCTAACATAAATACCAGACTAAAAATTGTATATATGTAAGAATCTGTAAAATGAACCCATGGAAATGGAAATTACATCTTGTCAGTAAAAAGTAATACGAGATTTCAGTATTATCATCAGCAAGTGACACTGCATAAAAGAAGCCAGTGGAATTGGTAAAATATTTGCTTTACATGATTATCTGTTGGGATTTTGTTTGTAACCAGGTAGGTGTTCCCACAGCTGTCTACTGCTTCTGTCTCACTTTATTCATTTGGCTGGTATGTAAAGAGGAGAAAAATCTCTTTCGAAAAACATCTCCTATTTTACGAGTGTATACCAATATATGAAAGTTTGCACCTTAAAGAACAAAAACTAAATTACACTTCATATAATCCAGTTAGGAAATTTAACAAGTCCTATTAGATCTCTTGACTTCATCTGTAGGCGTAGTTTTTGTTAATCCTGACTTTTACAGGGGAGAGAAATGCTCTACTGCTGTAGAATTTGCTTTCTTTGAAGTCAACTGGGCTAACGATACAAACATTTTCTGAAGGCTAGTGCTGCCTCTAATGATGTAGTGAAGTGTGAGCTGCCTACACGTTACGTATTTTGAGGACAGCTGACTGCTGTGGGAAAGCTGTTGATAACACATTAGGGGTTTGGTCCTGCAAACTCCTAGGCACCACCATAGCAACTTCAGTGGAAGCTGAGCAGGCCTAGTGCCTTACAAAAAAGGGTGGCATTCCTATAAGATGTCCCTTGCCTCTTTTTTTTTTAATCCCCAAATGCAGCCTTTTTCTATGACCTTTCTGTTCTGAGATTTCCCTTAGATTCATTTCTTATTCTGTCACAGATTTTTAAATAAAATGTTTGTGTAGTACTACAGGATTTCAGTCCTGAGTGCAGATCTCATGGCACGACAGTTAGGTCACTGGGTTGCCATTAAGTTATGCTGCAGACATTTTTATAATTCATCTGATAGTGTGTTGTTAAGGTCCACAGACAGCCTTTGCATAAATATCTCAAGAGAATTGGATCCTAAACCCCTTATTTATATCATTTAGGCGTGTGTATGTCGCTGGATATATTTAAGAGCATAAAAATATCATTGCTAAACTGCTTTCAAGGTACTTTATTGCACCCAGTACACCTAAACCTACATTTCCTAGATAAAAGGAAAAGTAGAACAACCTCTAAAACGGCCAAGGAAAGAATTACATTTGTTACTGAAGGCTCTATGTAGCTGGCCTAGATATATGACTGAACTTGTCACGTAACATATCAAGACGTTCTTGAATTAGTGTGCTGCTAAAGGAGTTAGTAATAGACTTCTGGCATCTGTATCATTAATCATTTGTATTTCAATTATAAAGTTTCAATTTGTTGTTTCTCTAAGTCAAGCAAAAGAATTGGGGGCAACTTGAGAAATAACGGGGTTTGGACATAGTAAAAGCTATATCTACTTTTCATATCCCGTCATTATTCAAAGGATCAGTTCTGTGGAATATTATCTATGCCACAGACCTGATACAAAGCACTTAGATATCAATATTTTTGTAATAATTTTTTAAAAGGTAGGATTAGCTCTACTACGTTTTGCTGTCTTATATGAACAAAAGTGTTCTTCAAATCTTATTTCCGAGTACATTTTTGAAATCCAAGAAAGAGAGAATAAACTTCAGCGTGACTTTCAGGGTCTTCTGTGACTGGCAATGTATTACATGAACTTTATTTCCAGGAGATCTTTCTAAGTATAAACAACAGATTTTAAAGTGTTTTTCCCCGGCGCACCTTGAAGGTAACAGTCCTGAGTATGTACCTTGAGACTGCAGAGTCCCCTCCAGCTCTTCTCAGTACAGCCAGAACACTGTTTCTGGATATTATACTTTCTACCTACTTGCACTGTCACCTGCAAAGACCGACCCAGATTCGTAAGCAATTTAGCAGTTAGAGTAGCTGAAGGATTACAGAGAGATACAGAGCACTATCTGACTTACGCAAATCAGAGCCTTAGGGGAGCTGAAAATTCATCACCTAGATAGTGTTGCTCATTAAAAACCAAAAACAAACAACCCCCCACCCCAAAACCCAAACCACCCCCCTCAAATCCAGAAATTAAGGACAAGATGTCAGAAAGCATATAAGGAAAAAGGCAACGAGTGGAATATTAAAAAAAAAAAAAAAAAGGAGGCATTAGAGACAAATGATAAGTAAAAAAGAGCAAACGTATTTTGATAATGTGTCTGCATGTCACTAACGAGAGCAGATAGAGTTATTTGCATGAGATTGTCTCCATCTCATCTCCCTATTTTTAATTCTTTCTTGTCACATCATAAATTGAAACTTATTTGGAACAATGAAAAAGTGTGGATCTGATAACAAACAGCATGCTCAAAATAGGCCTCCTACCATGTTTTGCAGTAGACAGTGCCCCTTATTTCATAGATGAGAAAACAGAAGTACCGCATGGCAAACTGCAGGATCACTTAATTAGTGGAAATAATAGGAATAGAACTTTGTTTCACACTGCATTTTACACGGCTTGCCCCACACAGGGACAATAAGTGAAATAGCAGACCATCAAAATTAAGAATATTTTGGTAAAATACAGAAATAATTCCATCTCCAAACAAATACAAGTATTCTTTTAGGCCCTAAACATGTGCAGTGAGTGAATACACTTTAGGCTTCCTGAGACTTCACATGCATTTAAAATATGGAGATGGGAACAGATATAAATCAGGGTGGCAAGTAAACTGCAGTTTATGTTCTGCATAGGAGTATCGAAACTTTAGAAATATGCTATATTAAAAGGTTAAAAAATTAAAAATACCCACCTGCAGAGCACAGGTCGTACATCATTTGTACAAGTGCTACACTGCATAGCAGGGTGAGCCGGGACTTTCATTTGTATTATGTTTAAGATATCTACCACATCAATATTCCACATTTCACTAGAGCTCCTAGCGCTTTGAGAAAAAAAAAAAAAATAAAACCACCAAAACTTCTTCAGTAAATAATATATAAATTTTAATCTCTAAATGATGTATCTGGAGATAAGCCGGGTTTTTTAATGTCTTCCTAACAGAGATTTAGGCTTGCTTGCTGTGATTGGAGATCTCAGATCAGCATGTGTGATATAGTACACTGAATATACTGTCAATATCTAGGCACAACGTTATTGTTTGAGGACGAAGGCTTGGTCCCCTTGACCAAGTTTAATTGCTTTTGGAACTTATGTAACCACTCTACTGCCTTTCAACAGAAGTTTTATGCAAGTCGGTAACTTTATTTTGCAGATTTCTTCAAACAAAAGCTAGCTGATGTGTTTCTGCTATTTTTGGCTCTGAATTCATTCAGACAATTTTATGCAACTCTACTGAGGCTAGTCTAATCTTCAAGTCATGCATTTGAGATGATGTTTTTTCACTTTTTTCTCCCACCTAGGTTAGACATTAACCTTTTCTTTCTGTCTTTGCAGATCTCTTGGCCACTGCTCTGCCACATCGTGACAGAAACACGAAGGAAGATGAACCATGGAATCACCAAATCGCATATATTTTTTTCAAACGTCTCATAATTTGGAACTACAGCTGTGCTAAACTTCGTGATGGTCCAAACTATGATATTACATTCACAACTGGAAATTGAGAGGAAGGCGGTTGGTTCCCTCAAGGTTAACATTTGCACAACTGAGCTCAAGTTCTAGCCCAAGTACTGAGCTAGAAGTACTCCGGCTCAGAGTACTTCTCTGTACCCTGGCATCTGTAATTTATTGGATAGCAGATGATGCTGACATGTAAATAATTAATTTGTAAGGTACTCTATAGTCACTGTATCATCCTCCGTGCCTTTGGTATTCATTCAATAGTACAGCAAATTCAAATGAATAAACAACAGAAAACAATTGACTAAACTCTGCAAAAACTGATGCGTGTGACATGCTACTAAATATACTAAATATCTCCTTTAAAATTTTCAAAGGGAAACAACAGCAGCTATAAAGTCATCTTAAGTACAGACAAATCAAGGGTTGCTGCTTCTGTACCCACGCTTTCAGCTGATCAGTGTCAGAAATGTAATCGTTTTTCCACGCTGTTCCCAGCGAGACCTGAACCTGTACAATTACTTGAGAGCTGGAAGAATCGTGGTATTCTGACTCGGATCCTTAATATTAATAAAGAAATAACCTGTCACCTAAACAGAGGAATATTGATATGAATCAGCATAGATATTGATACAGATCAGCTGAGAAGCTGGACACTGTTTCTGTAAGATGTGCTATCAAGAAAGGACTATGTTCGAGGACTGTGCAGTTCTAATGCATCTTCAGAATGAGTCTAAAATCAGAAAATTATCCAAAACCACAATATAAGACCCAATCAATTGTAGCTATTCTAAAACAACTGGAAATCTCAGTGGATTTTTAAAATAAAGGAATAAAATGTCAGAAAGGTAAAACTTCCGCGTGGATAAAACACACCCATAGTTTTGATTGTGTATAAGACGCTTCCAAATGCTGTCAGGCTGTTTCTGGTTTTAGTGTAAATCATTTGAGGAATCCCTTACGTTCGAAGAGCTGTGGAGTACATGGAAAAGAAACATCGCAAATTGTGTTCTCAACAAGAAAAAAAAAAAATCCGGAGGGCTGTAATCAATTTTTAACAGGTTTCCTCAGTATATAATGAGCACAAGGTCAAGACCTAGAATTCTAAAAACATATAATAGTCGTATATAACCTTCCTCCATGGGAAAACTTGTGAGTGAAGAGTAGCATTCTCAAAGTTTAAGAATAGGTATGGTGGATTTTGGTTACGCTTCTTTTAGTAGGGAAAGCGTTTATAGATGTATATGGATGTGCTGCAAAACATCAGAATCCTGTGTTGTGGAGCTAGATTTAATCCAAAAGGTTTTCTTATTTCTTCATACTGGTGCTGTACACCCTAAGACACAAAATACAGAGGGGCACTGGTTAAAGAAACCGCATCGGAAAGGTACGTGACAGCACACGTAAGTGTCTTCTTCAGCGCTTCTCCATGAATATCCTGCCAATATTTGACAGAATAAAACTGCTAAATGTAAGGAAGGACTACCTTCAATTTTTATTCTCCTACCTTCGTAAGAACAGGGGGGAGCAGGCTTCCTTCGGTTTTTGGCCCTCCCTTAGAAGCACTGAACGGCAGGAGCAAGGACACCACTTGCAGCACAAGGCGCAAGGAGAGAACAGCTCTTTTCTCTCTACAGGTAATACACCCGTGCTGGACCAGGGACAGCTTCGGCCAAGTTGTCAGCTACTACAAGTGCGCTGCCTTACAATCAGCAAGGATTTACTCCTTGTCCTATTCACATTTCTGCAGCGATGAGGTATTCCATAGCCCCCCATTGATCGTTTCATGTGCAAAATAGTTTACAAATAAGAAACCAAAGCTTTCATATCAGCCTTCTTGTGAATCATGCACAACGCTTACCCATCTGAATTCAAAGGCATCCTTAAAGCTGAAAGACTAAAAGGTTTCTATCCCAGTGTTAAACTATCAAGATTATTTCACTTCTTTCCACACTCCTACATGGTTTTGGTTTTTTTTTTTTTTTTTTTTTTTACTTTCCTGAATCTCCTATCCCTTTGTTTAGATTTGGGGATGTGTCAGATGAAATGCAATCTGCTCATCTGTTTGTATTTATCACTTTTTTTGTTGTGACTAGACTAGACTATCTGCTCAATACAAATGTAGATTTTCTTCAGGTAACTGAATAAATTTGAGCAATTGCCTGTGTAAGCAATCCCATTCCCATCTGCAAATACATTTTATTACTCTTCTGTGTTGGATTCATCGAGCAGCTAACAGAATTCTGACCGAAAGATGAGGCATGTCTAACATTCATCGATTAAAACAGTGAGTGTTAGTAACAATGACCAAATAAATTTTCCTCACATTAACTTTTTCTGCCAGATAAGCTATGAACAAAAACCTCATGACAAGTTTGTTGGCAGTGGGACAAACAGATTTTCTTTGTGCTGTGCGTTAATCACCAATGTTGCTTACTGTATAGGCACAGAAGAGCCTGCTTGTATACAAGCACAGAGGAATGGATTGTGAATTTTCAGTAGTCATTGAAAGGTAGGCTATTTGATCAGGAAAGAGAAAATAATATAAAATCACTACAGATAAATGCATATAGTAATCAACTTATCTCTGTATAAACACACATATAACTGTTGGTATTTTCATTCTAATTGTACTTCATTGGTGACGGAACAGGGTAACTCGATGAATAGACAATCTTTACTTTGGACCAAGAATATGACCTTGCAATACAAAAATAGAGAATAAGCAGTCTGTTCAAAGCCCAAATAATTTCAGTTTAACCTAGTGGTTCATATTTCAATTACAGATGTTTCTTCACGGCAGAACGTGTGACAAGAAATTGTAGTAGAAATCCTATATTTTCAAGAATAAACAGGAAAAAATATGATAAATACTTCTGGACTTCATATCGGGAGATACAGTATAGGAGACGTGATAAATAAAAAGTTCAAATAAGTAAACGAGCCCATACTTCATGCACTTAAAGTAACCTCACTGTAAAATAGAGTAAAGAAACTAAAGGTATTAGGCAAAAATCTTTTAAGTACTCCACAAATGTTTAGAGATGGGGACGGGTGTAGCAGTCGTAGATGCACTTTGCAGCTGTATTTTTATTTGAGTTCTTTAAAGAGAGTAGAAGCACTAACAACAACGTTGGCAATACCAGGGGTGGAGGAAGCGATGGCAAATATAGCGGGGGAAATAGAGGCAAAAGATGTTATACTGTTGTTTTTTGCATTATAACTCCCAGGTCTGCTTGATACAAGTGTGCTGGTATCAAAGAATGTGCATTTTAGAAATGCATCGAGTTTTTTATTGCACTGTTTAATTAAAATATAAGGAAGCTTTCCTATCTAAAAGCAATTCATCCCTTGATTGCCTGTGAGCTATTTGGTTGTACTTACAAGCAGAGTTTATCACCTGCTCCTGGCAAATGGGGCCGTATGTCCCTCACAGGTCTGCTGATATCACGAACAATCATCTACATTCCTGTTGAGAGCTTTTCTAATCAAGTAACTAACTATTGGAGAAATCTAAAATAGTCCTTAAAACCAAACCAAAACAAAAAACACCAAAAAAAACCCCAAAACCAAGAAACAGCAAAAGCCACAGAACCTCCCTGCAAAACAAGGAGGATGAGAAAATACCGAGCGGCATGTCGCTGGGGTTAGACAGAATTTGCTTTAAACCAGCTTGGCTGCTAGTTCTCCTTCTTCAGCTGTTTCTGCTGTCTTTTCCTTTTCTATAGCTGAAGCTGGACTGCTCTGGATTCTCAGGACAGCTAAATTAAAGACAGCTGGGGTTATTGTTTGTATTGTTGTATGGGAACATAAATTTATGAAGAGAAAAATAAAAACTGTAAGCTCCTTATTATTCTCTAGAGTTACGCCAGTGTACTAAGAATTATACGTTTCAGTCCCCTTCTACTCAATATTTGAAGGGTACTAAAACCGCAGAAAATGCATTCCTGCTAGAATGCCATCACATATTTCCAAACTGACTGGTACACGGTCATGTTAGTATTATGATGCCTGAATAAACAGCACAGTAGTACTTGTACATAAATTCAGCCATGACAAATGCCATTATCTGCAGCTTACAGCACTTCTCTTCTGGAGGCTAAGTGTATTTTCTGACAAATTATAAATACCTGAGATGTATAGTTGTATTCCCATAAATACAAAGTGTTTGTAAAGCCATTCTACAAAATACACATAATCACCTAGTCCTCCTAGGACCCTTTGCATTAAGTGATTGGTGAAATATTAAGCAGGTAGTCGTCATTATAAAATCTGAAATTAAAGGAGAAAATGAAATAAAAAATAGGACCATAATTAGAAGAGCTTAAGTTTTAACACCTCTACCTTTCAGGGTTTTCCACAATTTTTGATCCTATGCCTAATGATTCCTATGGGAAATAATTGAGAATAATGAAAGGTAGTCTAAACCCAAATTTCATCAAGATAGTGGCAATCTTCATAATAAAGAACAGGCAGGACTTACAAGGGAGAGAGGCAGCTATTGGACATACTGTTTACTAATGCGTGAATTTGTTTCCACATCATTACTTTAATCACACTTTTTCCTAGTAACTTTTGACTCAGTAGTATGTCACGTGCTTATCGGTGTCCCTTTTCTTCATCCTTGTGGGCCGTTGCCTGGATTACATGCCAATACGTAATTTGCCAGGGCTGCACTGGAGGTGGTTGTGATACACTGGCTTGACAGGGAAAGATATTTCCATGCAGGCTCTTAAAAGTACAAAATGCATCAGTCCATGAGTTTGGAAAGAGCTTAACTCACATTAGCCCAATTTAAATAATAAATAATAATGGCCTGGACAGCAAAGTCCTAGAGCCTCAGGTGGCATTTTCCTCAGTGCAGTAGAATGCTTCTAGGAGCACTCAGCAATGATGATACAATCTGTCAGATGCTAAATTATTGTGTAATGAAATTTACTGCCCTGGTCTAAATTTTGTCTGTTCAGCTCTTCTATCTAATATCTAAACCCCAAAATACGCTTAAGGGTAATAGAGAATAAGGGGTGGTTATAATTCTGCCCAGCTGAACTCGATTACAGAGGGAGAGTCACCTAGTCTTTTTCTTCTAAGGAATGTTCACGTCAGAACAGGCAGAATCTGGACTTCAGTTATGCTGGATCACAACA
Organism: Mycteria americana; assembly: GCF_035582795.1. NCBI lineage: Eukaryota > Metazoa > Chordata > Aves > Ciconiiformes > Ciconiidae > Mycteria > Mycteria americana. The sequence goes on along the minus strand of NC_134369.1, from coordinate 6,426,204 downwards.
TGCAAGCTAGGAAAGAAGGTCTGAGTTATGCGTTTATAACTCTTTTTTGCTGAATTTCTGGTACTGAGGATGTGGATGAAAGCATTATTAAGGAGTTTTTATACAAGTGGTAAACCGGTAAAATAAAATTTTCAAGGTATACATCAAAATTTACACAAGAAAAAGAAAACACATATACACAAGAAAGAAAAAAGAAAAAAATATACACTAGAAAACCTTTGTGGCAAATATGATGCCAGGTGAGACTAGATGTCCACAAGAGTTTCTTCTGTCATTAGAGTGTGTGACGATATAATAAATTCACAGTGTAAAGCAACTTTCACTGATGTCAAAATATTACTCCAACATGCTGTCAGAGACTGGGGGTAGACAGCAGAAGTCTGTTTTTTGAGTGGCCTAGTTACTTGTAAGCACTTATGTCTAATGCCAGAATGCAATTAGCTCACTTGATATGGATCATTTCACTTCAAATTTCTTCTAATAACCATTCGTTCAGCAGTAACTCTAGATGTCTATTGTAAGTGTATCTGTAGCTAAAACAATAAGAAAAGGAAATAGAATTAATTAGGTTTGAAAACCAGATGTTTTTGTTGGATCATCATACATATAATAAGTATTATTAGAGAAAAAACTTGTTAATATGTTTATACAAGTCAAGTACCTATATTACATTATATCTAAACCTATAATTTCACATTCCCTTAATAATAGCTAAATTTTACCATCATTTTTTCTTATAGAGCAGGCAAGTCTGACTACCTAACATTTTGTAGTATGCAAAGTTCAAGGATGGCTAGAGAAATGGGTATATACTCAAGGGTACAACTACATGTACAAATACACTTTCTACTTCGTGTATAAATACACCTTCTACTTCTCTTCATTTTTCTACCATTTCTAAAGTTTTAAAACAAGCTATCCTTCACTGCAGAGAAGAAAATATCAAAATTTTCTTTTATAAAACCATTAAGATACTTAAGCATCTTAAGGTGGGTGTTTTTTTGATGTTGTAATACTTAAACTGAAACAACCAAATAAACACATTCCTTCAATAAGAGTCTTGATTTTCTACAGCCATCACAAAGGAAAAAGCAATTAGCTGTGGGATAACGAACATTGTATAAGACTTCTTACACGTCAGAGCAGCAATAACACACACAGTCAGAATATGCTTTATAGGCAATTACAGTCTTCCCAGATGAAAAAAGCAGCTACTGAAGTTACAGTCACAGACATCAAATCTGTATTTCAGGAAGGCAAAACCAAAGGTGCCCAACCCCCGAAGAGTTACAGACCCCAGGAGGACCAACTCGGTGAGGCTGGAACCCTTCGGAACCACGAGGTGAGTTTCATAAACGAGGTCACTTGGAGAAATGCTTTTCCTTTGGAGACTTTGACTTTTTTTCCCCCAATCATGCCTTACAAGAGGCTTTCTTACTGATTTAAGAAAAGGTAGGAATCCTGGTACAGGAAGCTTTTCCAAAATAAACTCTGTTTGCTTCCAATTGTCTGTTTCTTTAAGTCCCTTTTTATAAAGACAGTTCTTATAAAAACCGCCCTGACAGTACGATTACCATCATGACCACAGTTCCATCAACAAAGGACTATTATTTTTCAAAAGTATGAGAAAATAGGATTCCATAAATAATCCCTAAACTATTTAGTAATAAAATCAAAATATTTAGTAATAAAAACATTCAATAGTCATTTATTATATGACTCCATTTTTCACCACTTCAAACATTCATTTTAAGCACCATGCATTTAACTTTTAAGGATTTGAACAAATATAGGCTTGATACTAAAAGGTTTTTTGTTTTAAGTGAATGTCTGCTTTTCCATTATATGAAAGCACATTCCTTCAGATTGTTACTTTCTCATTGACAATAAAATAACATTTTATTTATTTTTTTATTTTACATTTTATTTATTATTATTTTAACATAAAATAATAAATGTAGAATAAGGGGGAGCTTAACATTTCTGGAAGATGATGAGACTTCAGGTGTAGGCCAGTAGGTGATTTCTTAAATTGCTCAAGACTAAATTGAACTTGAATGCCTTGGGTTTATCACCAGTCTATTTTGCATTTCTTACGCTTTATGATTCAATGCAATGTTTTTAATCAAATTGCTAGAAAGTCCTATTAATGGCCAAAATGCCCGGAATCATTTGCCCAAACGTTTTCTTTGTGAATATTTTCCAAATCACGTCTTTGCTCAAACCAAAGAAAAAGATCACTTAGCTATCTCTAATGTTTCCCACTTGGCTCCATATACACATATCAAGTGAAACTTTGTAACAGTAGATTAATAATACATATTGTATACACGATACCTGCATTAACAATTTTCAAATAAATCTTTAATATATCCTGGGTAGCAAAATTCCCTTGGGAGTATTTTCACAATTACATTCAAGTTTGTAAGCCACTTAAAATGATTAATTAGATCCTCTGCACATTTCATGTCTTCTTTTACACGTAACATCAGTAGAAAAATGTGCTAATACTAACAAATCTTAAAACCGGTTTACTAATGTGCAACTGCAAAGGCACATAAATTCAGTTTCATTTTCATTGCTCACAGACATATTTTTTAACAGACCATGTAACAAACACGTCAGCTAGGAAAGTCACAAGATAGGACAACGCGTTACTGTTTTTCTGTTAAATGCAACTTTAACGAAAATTAGAAATACTATACATTTCCCCAATCGTCTCCACTGTCACCGGGGCGGGGAGAGAGAGAAACATTTAAAAAAACATGACTTGATACGAGTAGGTGAGGAAAGAGATCTCTAAAATAATATCTGAAAAGGAATTAAGGGGATCTTCCCTTTCTCCCTTTTGATAGAGAGAAAGACAAGTGAGCTTGTCCGGAGAGCTGCTGAACGTCACAGCAAGCCCGAGACTGCTCTAGTACAGGCGCCTGGTTTTAGACTGAAGGAGAATTTCAGAAGATGGATGCGAGCTGTCCGTGCTAATCCCCAGGTTCACACGAGACCATTAGCCATACCTAACAGTCCAGAGTTTTGATGTTATTTAAAACATCCCTTAAGAAATTTAAATTTTATATACTCACATCCCTTTTCAACCACTGTCAAGCAGTAACCCACAGTATTTTTGAGACATATTATGTACTAGATTGTGGGAGACTTTATAGAAACATCTGATAAGTAAAGACATTAAGTAAAAAAGAGGATATTTGGAGTGAGACTTCGGAGTATTTTTCGTATGCAGGCAAATTGACCTGCAGTTAACAGCCACCCAAGTGCAGTAATAAATGGTTACCGGTTACCTCTTCAGCCCATTAGCCCATTGCTAATTTCAGAGTTGAACCCTGGGGTAATGGGCCAGTCCAGCTACTTATAATCTGTAACGAAGAGGAATGAGGTCAAATAGTTAATGAAATGAAGGCAATTATAAAGATCATGTCACTAAAACTTGAAGGAGAATGATACTGGTTTTGGGTTATGGACTAAATAAGAGATGCCAGGTGCTTTTTTTCCAATTTCCCTTGATTGTACTCAGCTGAAAAAAAACCCTCTGAAACTAATTTACTCTCAAGATAATGTGCTAATAATGAAGACTTCTTTAAAGTAAGTAATAAAAGCAAAGGGCTTCAGCTTTCAATTTAATGATCTCTGGTGTTAAACGTTTTCCAGCATGTAATAAAATTTTATTAAAAATTAGTCACTGAAGAAAAAGAGCTGTAGAAAAAGTTCTGTGGAAGCTTTCTGAGCCAACAGCAAAAACATACTCAATCTGAAGTAAACTTGGAAATAAAAGATATGAGGAAGACTTGCCATACTCTTATGAATCATCATTAACAATAATACAAGACTATGGTTGGCATCTAGTTGATCATAATGAGAATAAAATTCTATAAGCCCAAAGAGAGCTATAAAAAGCAGAACGGGAGAGACTTACATGAAGAAATAGGTCATGCTAGTCATGCTTCTGCAATTAAATTACCTTTTATCTTTTTAAAAACAAATTTCTTACTACATTAGCCTTACAGATACTCATAGTACCTGAGATTTCTATGGTACGTACCTTAGAAGGAGGCACATATTCCTTACTCTCTTTGAAATTAAATTCTAAAACAATGGATAGTGTCATTTTTCAATGCGATTTTATTCTCCTAATGTTTATGCATTAGGAAAGGGTTATATGATTGTATGTCATTACCGCGTATTACAAAACATGGCTGAATCTGCATTTAGTAATTGCCTTTTTCTTTTTTTAATTACGGTTTTCCAATCCCCGTGCTGAATGCAATGATCTACAGGTCACTGAAACTGCAGGTGTCAGTGATATCTCATTAACTCTGGCAGAAGCAAAGTCTGAGGCAACAAAAGTAGAAAAGCACTGAGGTACCACAGAGGCCGACTTCCTAAGGCTCTAATGGAGCACAAATCTATTCACTGCCCTCAACGCTCTTGCTGTTTACTTATAGCTGACCACGGATATTATATTTTTTGCCTTTAGGGTCAACCTCTGTTTCTTCTGATAAAGTTATGAGGATACATGGTATTTTTTTTTCCTCATTTGTGAGCATACAATTAATTTCCAAATAAATCTGAGCACACCATGCTATATCTATATTGGTTTGTCTTATCCTGGAGCTCAATTAAATAAAAATTTTGCTCTGTGTGTTTTTCAATTACGTAGAATTTTCATTTACCATAGCAGCCAACAAAACAGGATTAATTTTTGTTTAAAACCCATCATTGTTTCAAGTCTAACCTTATATTTTACGATCTTTTAGAAACAGACCCTTTCACGAAGCTGCCTCAGACAACACTGGACCCACTGCTCTCTGAGATCTGAATGCTTATTTTATAGGAAAAGAACTAGCCTAATGAGATTTATTATTCTTAAGTTTAAGGAAGGAATAAATGTCAGAAGGGAATACTTAGCAGACAGAATGAGAGAATAATGCTGAAAAGTAGTAAGTTAGGAGAAAAGATGAAGAGTTTTTAGCAACAAAGAACAGGAGAATGAAAGCAGGGAAAGAGGAAAAAATCTGACTACCGGAGCCTTTCCCTATCCTCATGGTCTGAAATACCAGACAAATGCAGAGAATGATTCAGGCAACAGCGAGGAAGTACGCAGCCATGGAACACTGGAAAAGAATAGTCACAAATATTTTACATTTTAAAGCTTTGGTTTTCCAAATCCACAAAACAGAGACTATGTTACCAAAAGGCGTATATATATTGTGAATTTCAGATATCCAGTTGATTTCACTAACATCTTTTTAAATTCAGCCTAGCATCTTTTATTTTTCAGAAGTCCATCTGCCCATCTTTCAGTCTCTGGAGTGGGGTTATTACACACAAGATTTGGGGTGCTTTCTGACATAATGCCATAATGTCAGCCTGAAATGTAATGCCTAAAGAGAAATAACTTCCAAGCTATGTTTTCAGCATGTTGTACAGAGGTCACCCTGAGTAAAGATAATCAGACACATTAGAAAAGCTTTCAGCATCTTAATCTTTCCTATAAGGACAAAAATAAGTCCATAATTATATTTGTGTTGTTTCATAGGTTCTTGAGCAAAGAATTTGCAATTGCTCTGTTCCAAGGGTCAGAACCTTCATTTATACTGGAATATTATGATAAATTATATGAACAGTAATAGCTCTGATTTTAGAAAACAGAAATTATTTCCTTAAGTAATTTGTTCTGATTTAGGTTTCTTTCTTGACCTACAAAGGGAGAGAGATAAGATGATACATTGCTACATTCAGCTGATTAATTTTTCATTAATCTGAAGCTATTCTGTTAGTTTTCTAGGATCTACAAAAACACTCTTAAGACGGTTAAAAAAAAACTTTGTTCAGTCTTCATAAATATGGATTGGGTCCACCCTACACATTCTAAACATTTCTTCATTCCTTCAAAGTGTGTATATATATTTTGAAGACATGTACACATATAACTATAATGTTTTTCAAATTTCTAGTCAATTATATAATTATAATATCCTACAGTATTATCAGTAATATGATAATTGTCTAACTAATATTTAGTACAAATAATTAAGTATTATATTATTATTTTACATAAATATTTATATCAAACATTTCTACTTTTGTAGAATGAAATGGATAAGGTCTAGAGCCCAAGAAATATTCTGGCTTCCTAGATAAATCATAGATCCTTTACAAATAGGTTTTTAAAACAACTTCAAAACCCCTGATTAAATTAGTGAAGAAGCTAAGACTCTTGACACTATGATCATCTTATTTTTTCAGCAGCCTTGCTCTGTGTCTGCAGTAGATGCTCAATATCTGTGCACTCAGACTAACTGTGAGCTTAAATTTAACCTAAATGTATTATTTCTGTACCAACACAGAAAACTTAGCCTCTTAATTTCCTACATGGCTATTTCAAAATGCTTTTCAGAGTCTACTTTGTTTCTTGACCAGCTTTCCAGACTTGTACCTTCTTTGAACAGTCTCACAAGCTCTCCTCATTCCTGCTCCAACAAAAACACTTTCTTGGGCTTAATAAAGATATAAAGTTCCCCAGGCTTACTTTCATGGGGAATGAATGAAGTACTTATTTCCAAATAAAAGCAGGGTGGCCCACAGTACTTTAACTTTTCTGAATTTTTACACTGATCAATATACTCTGGAGTCCACAATATTCACAATATATGTGAGGCAGAGGCAATGGCTCCTTGCAGCAGTTTTTACCACAGAAGTGATGCATTTCAGTGAGATCTTTTAAAAATGGAGTGGCAGTTCCCCTTTCAGTCTGTACTGTACGTTGCTACAGAAGGATAGTGCCCATTCTAGTTCACCCTGTATTTCCTCCATCAAGGCTAGGACACTGAAGTGGCATTCATAGCTGGTCTTTCCACCTATGCTATGTACAATATGGGAGGGGCTGTTATTCTTCACAGTTTGAAAGGCATGTGTATTTCCACTCTTAAAATAGTGCAGTTCACAAAATACACAAAAACCACAGGGCATTTATAATGAAGGAATTCATTTGGGGAATACGTGAAACAATGTTTTTGCGTTAGGCAAAACCACTCTAGAATCAACTAGTCGCTATTATTCTGGTTCCTGTGTCACTGTATTCCCCGTCATTTGTGTATTCAACCTCACTATTGGAAATAGACTTTTCTTCCGTTTCACTTCTGATTTTGGTTTGCCATTAATTTTCCACAGTGTTACTAAAGCTCATTTTGTTGCAAATGGAGCACAGGTATCTTTACAGTGCACAGCCAAAGATATTTGAATGATAGCTATTATTACAAATTTTTTTTTTTTTTTTTACAAGGTATAACGTTAACCTTTTCCAGAAAGAGGAATTAAAACAAATGGAGTAAGAATGCATCCCACCTACTAACTCCATATAAATTCACGGAGTTGTTGCGCCGAACACAGTGAGTGCAGAAAGTGCCTCCATAGGAAGTCAGTAGCAGTGCTCTGACTCCCGGCCTATACCAACCCACATTTCCCACAGCAGGTAGCCCAGTAAACGTTATAGTTTCCATCCATTAGCAACACTCTTTAAGTACCCAGGTCCTTAGGCACTCGTCTGGAGATTAAAAAGGAAAGCAGAGCTTCAGTCCTCCTCCTTTCTCTTCATTTTCCTCTTTCCTCATCACCTCTGTAATGGGAATGAGGCAAGGAAATTGCTACAACAGCCAGATCCGACAACTCTCAACTAGTTTGGAAGCATTTTCCACGGGCAGAACACAGGATGGTTATTGCTGCGACATTACAGTGCAAAAGAAACTATATAATAAAAATAATTGTCAACAATCCAGAAAATTAAAGACCTCATAGTTCAGGATTAACGATCAGCCTTCTGGTTATGCTTGGTTTTAGCTGTTAGTGTCATTAAACTTGTACGCACAGAGCCCTAAATCCATTTGTAACGGTCAAGGCTTTCAGCACCAGTATCGGTGCTATGACAGGTACATGACAGGTAAAATAGTTTTGCTCTGAAATATTAGTGCCAATTCAAATGGTAAATTCTGTATTTTACATTCTTGTACGTTGTAAATATTAACTCATTTAAGACATGTCACAAAACACACCTCGGACTGATACTGCTTTTAATCACTGTAAGGGAACTTTTTCTATGATTTAAACGTAAGAACTCCCCGTTACTACCCACTCTTCCAAATTACAGCGCTATCCAGAACAACAACTTTTTTGTACTGATTCTGGCACTTCTATGCATGATTTGCACTGATTTTTTTAAACCTGATTTATGCTTCTTTACATCACATTCTCTAGAAAGACCAAAATACCTCACTAGGAAATAAATTTTTTAAATGAACCATCCTATAGAAATTTGGCAATTTGCTTTCCTAATTATCCTTTCTACACCATGTTTTTGTGTTAAATCTAATCTCTAACAAGCACTCGGGTATTATGGTTACCAATTATGAATACAAATATACAGCCTACTTATTTGTACCCTTTTTTTTAAGCAGGGAGCACCCCAGTCCCAGGGATGATTGTCCCCAAGTGATACAGGTACCATACGCCATATGACGTACCCTTCAATGGATTTAAAATAAGCTTGACATTTTTAGAAAGCAATTTTTAGGCTGGATGAGAATATCTTTGAAGTAAGATATTTACCAGAGAAATCATCATTTCTTTCATGAAGGTGAAACTGCTGCTTATCAGACATGACAAGATGCATAACTGCTGCTCAGCTGAAGTTCCCATTTTTACATACGAAAACATATTTAAGTAATCACACACATTTATATTCTAAAAAATACTAAACCGCTATATCAAAATGTTTACGCAAATCTAATTTAAAAAAAAAGCAAGCTATACATCTGTAGTTAGAGTTAGTTGGTTTGTAAGAGGAAGAAAAAGCCAAGGAAAAGATAAGTAAGAATGGATGTCATTATTAAAAAAAGCCTTCTATAACACAGCTCAAGTGCAGAGGGTATAATTCTGGACTGACTATGATTCTTTGACAACCTATTTCACAGTAGCAGATTTCAGTGGTTTTATAATCACAGATAATGCACAGATTTATAATAATGAGGTGTCAATGTGTGGAAGAACAGGATTGCAGACCATTATTTTCTCAGACATTTTCATGGCATATGCCAGCGCAGAGAAATGTGAGCGATGTCTATTAAAGAGGCAGCATAACTTATTCCAGCACTTTTGGATACAGAGGACTAAATGCTGGTTCTCAAAAGACCGGAGCGCGGAAATACCGATACATTTTACAAACAGGAACATTAAACACAAAATCTATATAATCACAGAAAAAAGAAGGAAGAGTATTCTCTGTTTCAGTCAAATATCAAAAATCTAATTCTAATCTCTACGCTATATTCGCATTTCCTTCGTCGCACTACAGTAACCCCAGTAAAACCAAGGAGGCCTCAAATGCTTCAAACCTCTGACCCTATACCAATCCTAAACACAGGCACAGTGGCTTGTTGGGCCCTATCCTTCAGCACACCAATGCTCTCATGGCAGAGGCACAAACACTTCCAACCTCGAGAGAAGGACAGTAAGAACAAGATAGACGATTCTACAGCCACATTAATTGGGAAAAACGTGCTCCTGAGATCCCAGAGTGACGCTCAGTCTGCATGACCTACAAAAGAAGAGTCCACTCTCCTGCAGAACACAGAGCCAGTGATCTTAATCTAAATGAGCACTAACATCCCCATGTGCTGCTATTAATTAATACAGTGCTTTGTTTCCAGAGGTAGTAATTTTTGGGAATGAAGGTTTCTTCCTATAAAACAGTTATTAAGGAACCGACAATCATTATTGTAAGAGTAGCAATGTGAGATCCAGTTTTATAATTATAATCTGCTTTCTGAAATTATATTTCAATTTTAATTACATACAGAAAGATTACTAATTTTTGACTTCAGCCTCTGTACTAATAGTGAATATCAACAGCTGCCGTATAAAAATTACAAACTGCCTATGAGTTAGCAATTCCTATTTATGTTTCAGGAAAGAGTTTTGGAATTTAAAGAGGACGTTAATGTGTCCTTCAGTCATTCTTTTGTAAAACTTCCTTTTTAATTGAAATCACAGATTTCTTCTAGATGTATTGAATCAGTTGCATACATGAGCAAAATGCAACCCTGGAGATGAAAATTAGCAGGACAGTTGTTAAACACTGTAAATCTTGACTGTATTAAAATGCTTGAATCTGTTGAATCAGAACACTTTTCATCACATTTTTTTTCTCATGCTTTCTCCTAAACTGCCCTTCCCACCTTGCATGGTTGGAGTATTCCCTATGGCCTATTATCAATTCTACAGATCCCTTTTGGCAAATTTGATTTGGGTGTCCCAGACTATTTTGTGGTTTTATATCAGTCTTTTTCACTAAAAAACCACGATAAGCAAAAACTGCCTTACTGTTTAGTGCTGTATTGCCACAAACTCGCTATCAGTGCCTGACAGGTAAATAATCCTATGAATTAGCATCCTCACTTATTTTAGATGCAAATCCATCTTCCTTGTAGATTTGCTATGCAGACACAGTCCATTTAGCAAGTGATAGACAAAATTTTGTTCCTCAGCAAAAAAAGTAGCTGCTTCCCAACTTTCAAAAAAGTTTACTGACATCAGAAACAGGCTTAGAATTACCCTCAAAATTCATCCTAATCTTTCAATGAATTTAAAATCCTCCTTAGTTCTAGTTTGATGCTCTTACGGGACAAACTTTCAAAGATGTTTTAAAAAAAAAAAAAAAAACGAGAGAGAAACCATACCTTGGTGCTTGTCACTTGAAATGGAACTTTTGAGCCCTTTGTAACTGGGGAAGTCAGCTTCTCAGCTGGTTTTGAAGGGATTAGATTCGTAGCGGGAGGCTGATTGCGCAGAACGGAAGACAGGCATAGCTGCACGGTCTCCTTCAGAGCCTTCAGCTGTGACTCCTGGGGAAAATAAGAAATCATCAGTTCTCTAAGATGTGTTATTATGAACAGAACTGCTTGCTTTCTCTCTCTGCATTAAACCACACGTTTATGAGCAGCTGCTGTTTTTTCTTACTAATGGAAGAAATTAAGGCTGTTTAAAGCAGCTTTTTTATATGATTAGGTTACTGTGCATTACACACCAAACTGCCTAGAAAGTCATTGCACTCTTCCCTTTCCTCCATGCAGTTTTATCCACATTGATTATTGCAAATAATTATTACATATTATTTTATCTCAAAAGAAACAAAAATACAGTACAGCGTCCAGACTTCTACATATAATAGTTAGGGAGAAGTAGAAGTTCACAAGCATTGCAGAGACACAGACTTAGCATGGAATTTTGTTTATAACGTTCAGAATAATTAGTGTATTTCCACAGGTTATAAAGATTGATTTTAATCCAACAGAAAGATGACTTCCCTCATGAACATACATGTGCATATTATGCTGTTGCACTTTATAGTAAATAAATCATAGGTCTTTCTATCTGTTAAGAATATGATTGTCCAGATCCATTACTGTCCATCAAGCTGAACTAAAACTTTTAAGTGGTGAAGTGCTTGCAACTCCAGCAACTCGGAACACTGCTACGTTACTCACAGAAATACAGATGGATGTATTAATGAAAATAGCAGTCTGTCATTGAAATAAGCTGAGACAGTAAGAACAGCGAGATAAGTATGGCACTGAGGAAATCTCGTTTTAAATCTTTGCTCCATCACAAGTCACTTAGAGTCAAATGTTAGATATCGAGGTAACTTCCTTACACTCATTTCAGGTCGAGTTCGGCAGCATTTGGCCTTAAAAAAAATCTTGCTCTTATTCTTTATGTTAAGAATGTGCCTATAAATACAGGCTACATCAGCATATTTTGACCTTTAAAGATTTTTTTTGAAGATACATAAATGAAGGATTGTGAGGTATACCATGGCAAAAGTTGATGGAAAATATACGTATATGTAACGTATTACACACTACATACTACGTATGTGAAATTATATATGTGGTATAAAAATATTTCACAGTTATATGAATCCTAAGCAATGGCATTCGGTATACACCACCTTATTTTAGTTTATTTGCTGAACAAGTGTTTTTTAGAACCTGACAAATATTCCATGTTTTACATCAGATGATAAACTTCCACTGAACTGGAACCAGGGAATCTATCTCATAACTGGGAAAATCTGAGTGTTTCTTTAAAAATAAATAAACAAAACCAGTTAGTAGGGTACATTTCAATGGTAGGATCAAAGACAACCATAAAAAGACTATTAATGCACAGCACAATAAGGAAAATCAAAGGAATAGGAGATGGAATGGAGTTTGGTTTGTTTGCAAACAGAGAAAATTCAATGTCTTTCTCTTAAGATGTGTGCAGTGAAGAGGAATGCTAGATTATCATCAAAGAGGACAGCACTTTGTATGAATAACTACTTATTAAAATGTATGAACCTCGAGTCAGACTGATATGTCACTGACCTAATGGCAGTGTAAAAGGGAAAGGATTACTTTATCCATCTGACTTGGGGATCTTTTAATTTCTAATTGACAACAGAAGATCTTAGCATACTTCTTTTCATGTAATATGTCTTTTCCCCTACCTTTTCAAGAAGTGACAGCACAGAGAACTTAAATCACCATTTGACATAGTCAAAACAAGCTCAGACACCAAACTGGCAGAGGTAGCAGACTGTCTAATTTTGCTTGAAGCTATGGACCCAGCCATTATAGCACCGTATGACCCTAGTGCTCCCTGCAAATCACACTGATCTGAAACCACACTCGTCCCGTCTGGAAATCCCTCTAGATAATTTCTCATCCTCTCATCTCCCACCTCTGCCATCCAGTGCTTGTTCTGCCTTGGCTACAGCCAGCCATTTTGCCATTCCAAAGGTAAAAGCGGAATAGGTTATTTTGTTTTCATGCTGTGGCTAGCAAAATTCAATTTTGACTTTACTGGTAGGAGACGCATAAATGGGCAGCATGAGAGTACAACTTAAGGAACCACTATTGGGATCAGGGATGCAGTTTGACCAAGTTCTCGATAACCTTGCATAGATGTGATTGTGGTCAAAATAGGCCGCTTGCTGGTCAAAATACTGCCAACATATGACGCATGTCTTCAGATTTCCCAGATCTGTTTATACTCTTGTCATGTGGTTGGATTCAATGTAGAATAATTTGGGCTGTGATAATGCAAAATTTGTCAGTCTTCCAAGGGTCCATCACGGGAACTAGAAAAGTGCTGTAGCGTGAACACACTTCTGAGAGACACTAAGTCCACTGTCAGCACAAACTAATATTTAATAGAACATTCTGATACCCTCCCAAAAGAAAAATACCAAGTAATGCCTATTTATAGACACAGTTTGAGGTTCGATCACTCAATTATTCATTTCTAATGCAGCTCATCTTCCAAAAATGCACATTGCATTACACATTGCTTCCATTCCTTTAGCTGAAACTATGTGTGCTAACATTGTCAAAACAGTTAAGGCCAAGTCTTTGCTGAAGACATGGATGGACCATTGGCCGTCTCTAACTCTTTTCAGTTCGTTAGTTCATACAGAAAAACTCTTAACCAGGGGAAAAAGGTACCTACAACTTAAACGGTCTTATTACTCTGAAGTTAGAACTAGTCAAAAATGGGTGTTTCTAGTCTCATAAAACTGTCTCACAATTCTCACTGGCAAGAACTTTGCCTTTTTCCTTCATTTGCACTGCTTTTTTTACTCCTGCTTGCCACTTCCACTGCACTTTCGCAGCATCTAAGCAATGATGCCATCCAAAGACTCCATGATGATTTGCAAGAAGATGACACCAGGCTCCTGGTAAGCCTATGGAACCATAACTGAGCCCTAAATTAAAATTCTATCATACTTAATAGGAAAGAAACAGAGGGTCAGAGAAGTCAGTTGGGTGTGCTGCAAATCCCCTTTTAATTTGCAGACAGAATCCCTTAATAGCATTCTCATTAAAAGTTCCTGATGTCAAATGTTCTTTGCCTTCTTCTTCACAACTGTCTGCATTATAATGAATAACTGCATTTGGAAGATATTTACGGCAAGCATTGCTCTCTTGTCATTGCTACAGACAGTATACTGGCACTAGTGAGAGGCCATGTCTGCGAGTGTTATACGAGCAAAGAAGGAACATGCTTAATTTTTAAATTAGTATGTGGAGCAGTTCAGTTCAGTGCACTAACAAGAAACACATGGTATATCACCAGACGCGCACACAGGTTTGAATAACGCTGCTGTGAGCATTGCTTACATAGAGGACATTTTGCAATGCTGGATGCAGATCCTCCGTCAAGAGGAAGATGTCAGTGATTGCAATATTGAAGATTAAAGAAAAATGCTTTTAGTGCAAGGGGCATACTTTTTTTTGCATGTCTAATGGAACCTGAAAATACTAGAAAACCAAACCAAAAAAGTAGTCTTTGATAGAGTATTGAAGCTTTTTCCTTTCTGATAAACTGCATTGCATGATATTTTCTTCCCAGCCACCCTAAATCTAGAAGAAAGTTCCCCTGTTGCCCAGCTGACAGGAGCGATCGTGTCTTGCTTTGTCCCCTCCCTGGGATTCCCCACAGCCTCCCGGTCCTGAGCGGGCACCTCTGCCCACAGAAGGGTTAGCTCTGTCACCTCAGTCCCTCCCTAACAAGAGGCTGACACGTTTCTATACTGCACCCTACTTGGAACTACGACTAAACCTCAGATAAAAATCCTATCGGTTACAGGCACATTCTCGTTAGTGTACTTTTGCGCATAAAGAATTGTAGCATTTAGCTTTCTGTGGGTTTTTGAGATGTTTGCTTCTAATTTGATTGCCCTCCTCTGAAATAATTTTGCAGCTGTACTTAACTTCATGCATCATAATTAGTTCCACTGACTTCAGTAGCATTACACCCAGGTACATGCAATTAAGGATGTATCTAAATCTTTGCAAGACTTTAATTCTTTTTTGTCAAATTACACCGAAACATTCACAGCTGATAGAGATAAACATGCTTACATTACGTTACACTTCTTACTTTGTCAAGGGCTGCCTTTTCCAATTCATCTTTCGCAACTGCTAGTTTTTGCTCCAGATCTGTTAGCTGTTGTGCCTGTGGGAATAAAGAAGAAAAAGCTGATGCAATCTACAATGCATTTTTTTCCCATAATTTTTCATGCAGTGGCTGTGAGTGAGGAAAGGATATAAATTTTACAAGTAATATATATGAATTGGGTCAGAATTCCTTGCAAAAAGACCAGGCCTCGAGGGATGTTTTTTTTCCTGAGAAAAAAGTGTATTTTTATGTGGGAACTGGGCTCAAATCTGCTCCATTTATGTGAATGCAAGTTTACTCTAATTTCAATGTCAGTAGCAAAAGTAATTCCATACTATAAAGTATTTAGAATTATGCCATAAAGTCCTTCTGGAAAACTCAAAGTATTCAAACAGTTTTTATTATTATGTTCATTTATCTGACTTCTGTTTGCAATTTGAAACACTGTTTTGTAGTTTTAAACGTTGAGATGCTAACATTAACGTAACTTGGCATAAACAGAGAAATTAGAAAACACCCAAACGTTCATGCATGTAGACACCTTATGAAATGCTACTATCTGCTGGTATACAAGGGGCTAACTCCAGATTTGTTTCTCCGTCGCCTTCCCTGGAGATATGAAAGGAAGATTCGCAAGAATAGCTAGTTATGCAACTACATAGTGAGAGAGCATTTGGGGAGATTGGCGTTTGAAGTCAGGGTCAGGCAGGCAGCGTGCACCCTATGCGGAAGGACTGTCAGCTTTTTATACGATGTAACGTTATTTCCCTGCGTAGTCCTTCAGGAGGAGATCTGGCTTTTTACAATGTATATGCAATGCATTGAGTGCAGGGGTTCAGGAGATGCTTTTAAATCCTCAGTAAATAAAGACCATGGTTTTCTCTCCCCTTCCCTAGGAGACTGATACACTCAAAGAGACTGCTCGCTGTAGGGAAACACATTCTCTGCAAAACCTTTCCATTTTAGGGAAGGAGGAGCTCCCAGATTCCTGCAATTCTCAGCCCTGTCATTAATAGCACATTGCTATGCAACCAAAAGGATTAAGGCACAGTTTTCTTTTACTGTTGTATTTGCAAAAACTGCCCAGTAGTTGTTTTCCCTGTTTATGAAAGGAACCATAAAGACACTGGAATAACCAGTTATCCTTTCTCTCTGAAGTTCTCATTAGGTAACGTACATTTTGTGCATAGAGAACAATTGGCTCAAGTTCTCGTTTCTCAGTTAGAGAGCAATACATTTGAATTTTGACCAA
This sequence comes from Mycteria americana, assembly GCF_035582795.1. Taxonomy (NCBI): domain Eukaryota; kingdom Metazoa; phylum Chordata; class Aves; order Ciconiiformes; family Ciconiidae; genus Mycteria; species Mycteria americana. The sequence goes on along the minus strand of NC_134369.1, from coordinate 6,409,940 downwards.
ATATTTGCAAGCGCCCTTTCCCTCAGCACCACCCCACGCTCATCAGGTTTCTGAAGTCCATCCCCAGCCAGATACTATTTTCTTGCCAGACTTTTCAAGACTCTGCTGACTGTAAGCGTAGCTTAATGTATAGCCATGCAACATAAATCCTGTTTAGCGTAAAGCCCACAAAACATGGTTAACTTGGTCTCTGTGTTGGGGCAACGACAGTACTTCCAGCACGTATCATACCTGATGTGTATTAGCTTGGGCAAGCCTGTAGTCCTCAACAGATACCTCAAGCGATGTTTATTAGCACTAGGCATAGGCTGTACTGGCTGATAAAATGACAAAAGCCTGGCATTTTCAGCCCCCTGCTCATGTAAAGAACTACTTAGACGCATTTTAAAACAGGATTAGGCATTTATCTGCGGATTTATCAGAGCAGCCACAGTTTCATTAGTCAAAACCACGTACGATTAGGCAACCTTGCTTCAAAGCAAAAATCAACTGCTTGCTCAGATGCAGGGAAGCCTCTTGTGCATGCAGTCCCTAATTTCCACTGCATCACGTTCCTTACACCTGATACCAGGCCCTGTCACACACAGAACACACAGATCAGACCACAGGTTTGGTTCCTCCGTCTGGCAACAGAGGATCCAAGACAGAAACAATTCTTCCATTTCATTGGAATTTGCAAAATTTAACTGGACTTATCACTGACTTATTAGAGAAAAAACTTACTAACATATAAGAATTTTTCTACAGTTCAGTCACATTTGCGCTTGTTACTAAATATAGTACATAATATCACTCACAATAAACATGGTCCCAGTCAACGTCTGAAAGACTGAACAGTAAGCTTGGCTCTATCTGACACAGACAGTTCTCATTAGATACTAGAACTAGACCAAGTAATTTCTCACATCGTTAACATTTTAATTATTGCTACTTATTAAAATATTTTTACAGTACAGTTATACAAATTAATATATTTTCAATTCATGAGAACCAAGATTTGAAAAAGCAGTATATATAATTAAATAATTTGAATTGCCATTAAAAAGGAAATTATACAAAATAACGTTTACATGATAAATGAGAGGCCAGGATGGCATCTCTGATGGCGTGCACTGCTAAAGGATTAGAATCCCATGGAAGATGATGAATTGCCGCACGGTGTGGGCCAGACAACTAGGCACCTTCTCCATCTAGCACCATCTGTGTTACAGTTTAAATCAGCGCAATACCAGAGCTAAAGTTATGAAATTCGGGATGCCTGGTTTTCTTCAACACATGCATTATGTAGGCATCTGAAAATCTGGGTAGTTGACAGGAAGCAGGTAATGGTGGTTACAGGTGACTGCTGCTGCTGTCCTTGCAGGGGAATGTCTGGTGCTATATCATACATTGTACTCAAGGAAACCGCAGCCATATTAAAAATCAAGTCGGAGGAAAAGCGTTTAATTTCGTTAATTGCTGCCTACCATTAGAAAGAATTAATTAAGCTAACGTATTGTCATAACACTGCTCACATCAAGTAAAACATTTTCAGTTTATGGTGAAAAGGTATTCTTCCAGAGGACAGGCTCACATGTGTTTATAAAGTCTTTCTGAATGCATCATTTATCAGGCCTTATTCTTATTTTTGGCAATATTGTCATATTTTGATGGACTAACTTTTTCTGTAACTTTCATTTTTATTTATTTTATTTCATAGATTACGGAGCCAATAGGCCAGTGATATCAATCCAACTGACATCAAGTGAGAATAAAATCCTGGCATTAAAAATGCATTTTCGATGAAACACTCACTTGAAAGTAGTGATATTTCTCCCCAAACTGCAAAATAATATTTTTTTTTTTTTTCTGAAATTTTTTTTCTATCAAGGCTGTATTTGTATTGCAATAGTTTCACTGCTGTTTTAATTTAAAAGTTTTTTAGGGAACCTAATTCAATTAATGTGTCTTGGATAGTGAATAAAGAAAAAGGGGAAAATACCAGTAGGACTACTCTGCCCAACTCTACAAGTAGGACTACTCTACAAGCCCAACTCTGATAAGGAGTAAAGCACCTTTAAAAATCATAGCCTGGAAAAACGTAAAGGTATTAAGTTTCTCTTAGGCATTCTTGTAGAATCAGGTCTTACCGAGGAAACAGCGAGATAAATCATTTTTCCATCCTCTGAAAGACTGCACTGAGCAATTACTGCCAGTGAAGTACACTTTTCTAACTCACTTAAATGAATCTACTTAACTTTACTCATTGTGAATTACATTACACAAAATGCCCATATTTAAATTCTTCCAGGCATAAATATAAAAAGCAAAAAGACGACTAGTCTATTTTCAAGTAGTCAGAGAGAAATCCAAATTGACATTGAATTTTTTTACAACGAGTAATTCAGACCAGAGAAAATTTCTGCATATAAATAAAAAAAGAGAAGGTAATACCTACATGCCTTTGGGATGATGACTTTGAATGCTCAAGAATTTATAAATATCATATCAATATAATATAGGTAGTTGAGATGTTCACGTTCCTCGAAGTCACACAAAAGCAACAAAACAGGGGGGCGAGAGAAGTTTTGTAACCTGAAAAGCAGTGGCCAGAAGCTTTACACTTCTCACACTTCCTTCGTCACATTAGAAGGAAAAAACCATTCACTAGTGGTCTTTTGTGTACCTTTGGAGAAGTTCTAACTTTTGTTTGTTCTAAAAAATTAATCTTTTCAATGACCTTTCTTGGGACAAACATACCCACATAAACACAATGAATAAATTACTGTTGGATTATGTATTGTTGATAACAATGTGGTACTTTACAAATTGTTGGAGCTCCAAATACAGCTCCTTTTAGTGTTCTTGTTGGTATTTTACCCTGAAACGGTACATCTAAACTTTCTTCCCAAACCTGGCTAGTCCATAGGCTTTTCCCAGACGCCTCCTCCTCCAAGTCCTCCCATTTCTTCTCAGGAGTCAGACAAAACCTAAAGCTTCTCACCCATGAGGTGAGTTACTAGACTTTTCCTGAAGGTACAGGGCAGCAAAACCAGGCTATGATCCTATTTCCGTGTACGATTTAACAAAACCAGTAGCACAATGACTCGTTGGGGAAAAAAAAAAAAAAAAAGAACCAGGACCAAAAAAAAAACCCAAAAAAACCCAGAACCAGGACCCCTTAGTACAATCAAACACTGCGTGCGTGGGTCAGAGGGAAGACAGAGGCAGTGGTGCCCATCCTAACATTTCAGTCTTATTTGACCCCAGATCTATTCCACGATAACAGTGGGATACGAGTTCCACCCCCAGAGTAATTAAGGGCCAAGTTTCAGGTCAGGCGGGTGACGGGGCTGCGCAGCTGTACAGCTATTACAAACACTGCACGCTCGTTAGCGCAGCCAAAAAATGTTTTTTAAAAGGCTTTTTAGCATTTCTCTCCCAAAAACTTTATACAGCATGTCAACGTGGAATATAAGATAAATGGTGATGGCTTTTATTGTTCTTGTAGTTGGGTTTTTGGTGGGGTTGGGGGGTATTTTGCCTTTTTTTTTAAAAAAAAAAAAAACAAACTCGCAACTGCTTAAAACAGTCAGGAAAAAAATTACTCCATTCCCTTTCTTTTCCTTATACAAGATTTCAAAGGGTTTTTTTTTGCCAGAAAAGGCTAGGTCATGGCTTCACATTAGAAGGATTAGTCACACGTGCAGAGATAAGCATAGTCATGATGGGGTTTTCTTCACTTCAAGACATGATAAATTGGTATTTTATTTGGTTATTACAAAGCTTGTAACAACTTATTGTATTTCATAACAAGGATTCCTGTTTATCAAGGACAAAATTATCACACATTATACTTAATTAAAAAACGTGATTGACTAAGTGATGTTTAATCACACGTTAAATAGATTGGATATTCTGAACTCCATTTTTTCCCACATAGGCCTTAAATAAATGTTTAAGAAAAAAAGATAAAATATAAACTATTTACTGTACAACGTTTTATTTTAAAAATGATTATATTTTCTAACTAGGACAACTTTTTAATTGGAAACCACTTAACCGGAAATTTGAATACATTATCTGGTAAACAGCATTCTACTGTGCTTATTCTGTAAGCATTATTTGTATCTTAGAAAAACAGAGACTTGTGCTTCTAGATCGTACTGTTTACTGTAGCACAAGGTGTTAAATGTCCCCGAGAATAACACTTTTTGGCAGCTATTCCATTTAATCAGACGTGCAGCAAAAACCAGACGTTCAGCAACATCTGAATTATATTCCAAGCGCTTACAACAAGAAGAAAAGTCAGTTAAAAACATCATTTCTGCAAAGTCTTACAGCTTGTACATTTTCTTAATGCTCATTACTGCCACAATGCTTTTCTCTCTCATTTGTGACTATTCTGGATGGCCATTAAAAAAAGGAAATAAGACCTTTGTGCTTTTTGATTAGCTGAAATTTCACTTTTCCTTCCCCAGCTCTCATGCTTCTCCTTCACATAAAACTCATTACAATGAAAGCAAAACAGCAAGCTTGCTAGGGTTTTAGTAAAGCACTCGACCGCTAACTGAAGGAAAATAACTGTTTCTCTGCAGAAACATGCTGAGACGACGCACACGGAGAGAAGAGCCACGTCGCCCACCTTTGTGCCCCGTCTGCCTTTTTATCTCCCGGGGGGGATCCTCCTCCCTTCAGGTCAGGCCAGAGCACCTTAGGGTTTAGCACCAGTTGTTATTTCCGATGGATAACCGATCTGCATGATTACAACAACCTGCTGCTCTTTCTCTTGTAAGCCTGTCTTCTTTAAACAATTGTACCGCTTATTTTAGCGGCAAGAGAACAAGCACTGAGGGGGTAAGCATTTTAAAATGCCTGCAAGGCATACCAGAATGCTCTACAACTCCGTCAGTAGTGCGCTGGAAACACGTACCTCCTCTTGAGGGATGATTCGTTCTTTGGGGGCTTCTTTCTAAGATTTGACCATTCCAGTCAAGAGCATCATTCAGCCAGGAAAATACAAACCAAAGAAAACAGAACTAGTATATCTGGCAATATCACTTAACTTAAAAGTGTTTCCCAAGAGATAACTATCTTAAAACTTTCAGTTTCAAAAACATTACCTCATATTCAGCTGATGAATAAAGCAAAACCTAAAACTCCAACACAGAGAATATTCATTAACACTAGCGTATCCACTATTGCAAAGTGGCTCCAAATCAGCCAACAATGAGTGATACAGAAATCTCAAAAAACCTCCCAAAATGCAGATTAAATTTATTGTCTTTATTTTGGGAAATTCATGCTGCAGATCATCATGTAGGTGGCTCTGAATTTGCTGCCAGAAATATCCCAGAAAACAGGATCAAGCAAGGGGAAGACTAAGTGGTGCAGAACTAGCCTCTCATATAATTTTTATTTCTGTCTGATTTGGAACAAATGCAGAGGTATTCAAAATTGCCTCTGCTAGGAAGCACACCCAATTTGAGACATACGTGCCAATGTGCTCCAGATACCGATTGCCCGGAGCTGGGTGATCTCCCAAGCAATCACCCCACAGCCCGGTTCATCAAGGAGCCCCAGGGCCAGGAGAGCGCCTGGTTCTGGATTTCAACGTGTGCCAGGTGCCACCAAGGACCTGGTGCCCAAGGCACCGCCGTGGCTGCTCCTCCAGCCTCTGTGGTTCCAGGGAAAGCCAACGCGCGTCAGCACCGTGGCTTGCGCCTGCTCTTCGTTTTCACAATTTGTCATGTTTGTATCTGACCATTCTCTCCCTTACTGCACAGAGGCTGACAGCACGCCGTGTCCTAATATTCTCAGCATAAAACGCCTTCAGATCTGATATTTCAGAAAAAGACATTTTTCTCGGCAATTTCTACAGCACCTACCACTGCAGAAGCTTAAATGTTGAAGAAAAATCATTGTGCCAAAACAGTTGCTCTCAAAGCGTACTTCTGGCATCAGCACTACTCATACAACATCTTGCCTCCTTTTGCCATATAGCACACGCAGATCCACGTCCACAGTTTTCATAGGAAACATTCCCTCTTTTTCCTGCTACATGTTTACACAAGATGAGGTTTTGACTAATCTTTCAGTTTCTTATATGTCTTTCCCTCAGTCTTTTTTTTTCTGACCTTTGGGCAGTTTGGAATTTTTCAATACTTTCTGTGAAAAAGTTTTAAATTTTTCAACCCTACTGGGCACACTCAAAATCGGTATTATAATTAAACTATTTGGAAAATGTCAGTCAAAGTCCCAATCAATTTCAGTTTGATATCAATAGTAAACCTCTCCTTATTTTAGCAGGAGCTGGACCAGGTCTGTAAGTTGATTGAATAGCTGTACGCTGCCAGTTAAACGTGGAGCTGCTGCTGCTAGATTTAAGTAACCTCGTCTCACGCTGGCTATTGACTAGCCTTGCCTCACACAGTAACCCAGACCAGCTATTTAAGACTGCATTACCATCTAATGAAAGTCCATATCCTTAAGAACACATCCTCAGGGCCATACAGAAACTTTTAAAATTGGATTTTTCAGTTCATTAAAAAAGTTACAACAATTTTTTCATGCTCAAAACTGTGTCGTAAAAAAAAGCACTGACAATAAACTCATAGACCTGAATTATAAAACGATACTCACATTTTGCAAATCTGTAATTGCCAAAACTGCATGAAACCATTTAAAAAATAGAATAGTAGAAGGATATTTGTTTCAACAAAGTTATCAATGAATTATGTTGATACATAATCCAATGTTCTTACTGGGAAATATATATGATGACATCCCTCCACCTTCTTGTATGTCATTTACCTCTTTATATTAAAAAAATTCCCATGTCTGCAAATAGCTTGTAAGTATTTTTCAGCAGCTAATTCTGTCTAGATCTTCAGGCCCCTCCTGTGATGCTAACATAATGTGCTAACGCTAACACGTTACTAATGATTATAACATCATTGCAACAATATACAAAATGCTAAAATATGGCATTTGCAATGGAAAATAGGCACCAGCAAAAAGATGCCAAGGTAAACAGTGACATCTACTTCCTAAGCAAAACACACATAATCTAGATAAGACTTTCTACATACATTTTTGTCAATACACTATACCACCATTCAGGGGAAAAAAAAAAAAATCTTGCCTACTACAAAAGAAATGAAATAAATAAATAAAAATCTTGTGCTTCATGAAAACAAGAAGTACTCGCTTACCATACGGTGATAAAAGACCGTGCAAGGTGAAAATGAGGAAATGAGGAAATGAGGAAATGAGAAGATGAGGAAATGGTCCCTATCCTATATTATCTCAACAGGATAGCTATCTGAAAAGTAATCATGCCATCTCTTACCACCCAAACATCAACCACAGATATTTATGCAACAGCCCTAATATAGTTTACAGAAATCAACTAAGCAAATTTCAATTTCCTGTCTCTCCCAGGGGCCTCAGTTTCTACTGAGAAAAACAACTCAATAATATCCTGTCTTGGAGCATTTTTCTACATCCAATAAGTAGCCAGATCTAATCACAAATAATTGGTAACCTGAAAACCAAAATTACACATCCAACAGTAGGCAACATCCAACTACATATCTAAAAGTGTATGAACATATGACTTGATCAAGAAAAAAAATCCCAAAATGAATAATCAACAAAATCATGATAAAACCAACCAACCAAAAAAAAGGGCATCATAAGCCTTCTCCCTTGGAAAGAAAAAAATCTAGCAGTTTCTAAGACCGAACTACCACATGCAGCAAGAGCTACAGGGATCCTAAACCATGAAGACTAAGTCCAACACTCGTTATACTACAGAGCAGAAATACCTCAAGGAAGACCCCACAATCTTAGATCTTAGGACTCAAGGAAAACATCAATTCTCACTCATGACATTAACCCATAAAACCCTGCACAGCCTACCCCGTCAGTCATCCACCTCAGGAGGCGACTTGCCAGATTCATCAGCAAAAAAAAACCTGGCACAAAGTTCGTATTCAATCCTATTATTCTCAAAACAGCAAAAACTGAATTCTGTAAAATTATTGCATTCTAGAAATCCACAGATAAACAGAATAATCTTCATATAACAACAATTTCTAACATGAATATAATCTACACTATACTTCCATTCCCTCAGCCATCAATGCAATTGCTTTGAGGAATATACTTACAATTTTCTTCCTGCCATCCTGATGACTTTCGACAAACAAGGATACTCCTTGAAGAAAACACACCTATTTTCAAGCACTTTGTCAAAGTAATAGTTGTACATTATCACACTGCAACATGAAAATTCAGCTCTCCCTAGCAACATGCTCCTGGCTGTCATACATCACCAGATACAGCAACGTCTGTGAAAAAGCATTAATTACTGATTAAGCTATTAAACATATAACTTTACTGATTTTGTAATTACCTTGTATTGCAAATGCTTTGAAAGAAAAATGTCATCAAACTTTCCATCTGGCTTTGCGCAAACCAATGTATACAAATGGCACCAGAGCATGAAATGCGAACCACTCCATAAGTTCTGGGTTTGTAGACAACCTGATCTGCATGTATAACCACCAAACCACTGGATCTGTTACTCACAAATGTGTAGTAATATTAGCACAAAGATGGTAATTCCTGCGCTAAGGATGAAGAAAAGCATTTTGCAATACTTGCAGCCATGATGTTGTCTCTTACACTCAAAGACCTTTTCTACAAGAGAACAAATCATAGTTTGAAATAATTACTCAAAATAATACTACTGAGGTCATCTCTCAAGGTCTGGGGCAAATTCCATGTGATATCTTTGATGCAAACTATTATTTAAGCCTTTCTTCCCAAAATTATTTTAAATTTTTTTTGGCGGGTTGATATATGATTTATTTCCACCACCACCTCCACCCCTTTTCAGCCAAATTTAAATGCTATGGTACACAGTACCTCTTTTTTTAGGTGTAGTCCTAAATTTTTAGACAAATTGTTTTAGACAAAAAACTCATTTTTCCCTCTAATATGACTCTGTCCAATTACAGATTGATAAAAGTTTTCACTTGATTGTTTTCTGTTAGTCATGTTTGTGCATCATGACTTTTACTGCTTTAGGAAGTGGTGTTAGGCTCCAAGTTCCTTACAGACTCAGCAGAGTGGATGAAGAACCTGAAGACTGGAAAAGAGTATGTGTGACACCCATCTTCAGAAAGACAGAAATTGAAGAGGTCATGACTTATAGATCCATTAGTACAACATTCATTTTTGGAAAAGTGCTGAAAAGAATAATCAAACTACCTCTCTAGGGGACAGAGTTTAACTTGGTATATATATCATTCATGGACTGAGCAGTGAACAAAACATATACTCATTAAATATTCTGGTGACATCAAACCAGAACTCTATGTGTCATAGAAGATGGGATTTATCTAAATTTATCCTGACTAACTGAAAAAAATAGGATGATATTCACTAAAGACAAGTATAAGATACTAAATACAAAGAGGAATAATCAATAAAACAAATATAGAATATAGAACAGTAGGGATGAATGACTGGGGATGATATCACTACTGAATATGTCATGTTTTTGTGGAAAAGGCAAAGAACACTGTGGGTACAGACTACAAAAATCCTTTTGCTCTGCTCAGCATGAGTGCAATGTCCAGCTGGACCTCAGTGTCCATGTTAGGGCACTGCAAGTGGACACAGACCAAAGAAAACAAGTTCAGATGTGACTAACATGAAGCATTAATGGTATGCAAACATGTACTGATAAGCAAGACTGGAAAAAAAATTCTACATATGTTAATCTAAAGAACAACAACACTGTCAGAGACACAGGATAATAATCTCAAAATATGCAAAATATTGCTTTTAAGGAAGGGGTTTAAAAAAAACCCCAAATCTACTCTCCAAGTCTATGGGAGATACATGACAACTAATTGGCTTCAATTTCAGTAAGGAAGATTCAAAACATATAAGAAAACATTTTCTACTACTAAGGCTAATAGACTAGAACAGACCAAAGCACCAGAAATACACAGACTTTGAACTGCTGCAGGTTTCTAAAAAAAAATTAGAGGAGCATTGTGAAAGAATAACATGTATATAACCGAACCTTCTGTGGAGTCTGAGAATATAGAACACCCGTTCTATTTTCCACAGTCTCCTAAGAAAACAGCTTTTGCCAAAACTGAATCAGTGCTGATGGGATTGCCACATATGTATAAGAATTTTTGATCTCAGTAAATATGAAGTAACCTTTCTTATTTATGTATTTAAAAGTACGTAAGAATATTTTCAGGATTTTCATTTCAGCATCTATCGGACTCTGCTTGTGTTGTAGGCACTTTTCATTTCATCTTCATCCTTTGTAAGAAAAGCAAAGGCTTATAGAAAAACTAAACTCAATCCAAAGACAAAAAAAATCTCTTTTTTGCTAATAAAACCACCAAAGAATAATATACAAGCCACAGTAGACCAATGAGCTTAAATTTATCAAATAGAAAACATCATAAAATAAATAAACATATAGTTAAAAGGAGGTTCAGTTTGCTACTTTCATTCATTGTGTTATTTCTGGCAAAGTCCAGGGAAACTTTTTAGAGGACATTTTCCTAGCTGAAGTCTTTGATAGTTATCCTCTCAAAATAATATGCTTAAAAATGCTATACATTAAATGTGTAATAACCAGTAAGTCTCCTCTTCCAGACTCTATTCGGCTGTTAGGCAACGTGCTGAAGCCAGCCTGTAGCTTATAGATCATCTTATCCTAATAAAGTCACTGGTTTAAGATCTCTAAAAAAACCCCCAAAAACCCTACCTCTAATATTTGGCTTTACATTTATGTTTACAACTGATATTTTATACTAGCTTTTTTTTGTTGTTTTGTTTTTCCTAAGCAGCATTGCTAAATTTCCCCAGGGAGGTCGCAGAAGATCCAGATGCTGAAGAAACACATTGGATGAATAAACACAGCACCGGCTAGAGAGCCCGTCTGAAAGCGAGATGAGCTCTAGTATTCTCTCAGGGAAGTTGATACAACAGGCCCATAGGAAACCGTCCTCAGTTTTCTCTTATCATCTCCTTCTAACATTGAGCTACAGAAGTTACATTTAGCATTACAGGGCAATGTGAAAGCAACAACAAAGATAAGAGCATTCTTTTTGTGCTAAATAAATCAATGTATAAATAAAGTTTAAGGAAAACAATGTTGCTTTTCTTGAAAGCTTTCTTCAAGGAAAGAAGTTGTTTTACGGTACTTTGAACATAATGAAGAATCCTTTAAAATGTGGAAAATGGACTCATTTTTCAAACGTTCAAGGTCAGATGAATTCTGCAGTTGATAACAATTTTAATAAAAGCAGGTGCAAATCATGGGTGAAGTGAATGAACATTTATGGCATGGTTGGATTTGGGTCAAGCCTGACCTCCGACTGTGTATAAATAGTTAGAATTGTACTGGAAAACCCAAAACTTTTACATCTTCATACATGTGCCAGCACACAAAGCACTTCTGCAAAAAGTTATCAAAGATTTAAAATTATGTCATCAATTATTTCAAGCCCAGGCAACAAAGCCATTTATATTTTCACGTTTAACACAAGTTCTCTGCAAAGTCAGGTCTTCAGTGGTTTTGGGGTGGTTTTTTGTTTGTTTGTTTTTCTTCAATCATTTCACCTCTTTCTCTATAGGGAATGCAGAACCTCATAGTCTGCGTCACAGAAATAAATACTTTGCAACTCCGGGAAATAGGTTTACTGTGGCATGTAATTAACTACTGCTAATAAGGAGGAAAACACATACGGCGGCATCAATTTTACTTTAGAGGGAAGAATGGTATAAATATTTACCACATCCAGTCAGTATGATGTGAAAACAATTTCACATAATTTTGCTTTTCTTTGACTCTATTTACGTAATCAAATGCCCGGTTTAAAATTATTTTCACACATCCAACTAATGAATTGACTGGTGTAGTACTATGCGTTTCAAAGTATTTGGAAAATGGTTTTGACTATAAATGTCAGACTTTTAAGTACATTTTAAGTTAGGCAAGTCTTTAAAGCGCATCCTTTACCCCTTACATACAAAGTCAATTCAGGTGTTTCCCAAAAAGAAATACTTCCTTGAAACAAGTCCTTGAAAGAAAAAAAACCCACGTTCTTTTTAAACATGCCTTCTCTTTCTTATATAAGTTTGTGTAAGCAGTTGTAAGACAAGCGTAAATTGGAGATGTTGATATGGTACTGCTTAGTCCTTCAGAGGTATTAAACACTCAATACCCGAAACACTATTTAGGAGCATAAAAGAGAACTGAAGGTAAATCTTGCTCTTAATTCGTGATAGGGCACTTCACAGAAACGCCTGGGTTCAAGAGTACCACCGCGGAAACAAACTAGACACTGTGAGGAGCAGCAGAGGTTGCCAAGCATTGGGAGAAGCAGCAGAGGTTGTCAAGCGTTTGAAGGGAATGAGACACGGACTCCGGTGCTGATAGTAGGGGGGCCTTTATTTACCTGACAGCACTCCTTTTATACTTATCCCGACCGGTTCACACGAAGCACGCGCAACGCACGCGCTTATTCTAACCATCTAATTGGCTCTATAACTTTTATCACGCAATGTTTCATTGGCTTATAGTTATCTTGTTGTTCCTTCTTCTGCATTCTTTTGTTCATTCTTCTGCGTTCCTGGTTTTCCTTTTTTCCTCTGGGCCCCTCGCACATGATCTCAGTTCAGAGATGTGTTTATTAAATCAAGGTCATCGGTGTACTGGTCTCCTACAAGCATCGGGAGCAAAGTCCTCCTCTTCACCCCCTCCTTCCTCCCTCTTCCCTGCCCTGCTCCTCTCTCCCAGTCACCCCCACTAACCTCCCCGCCTGCCTTCTCCCTTTCCTCTCTATTTGAGCACCTCCGGCTTCACTGTTTCCTGATGCCCCCATGCCCCAGCCCTGCCTTCGTCTTCTCAGACATCCTCTAGTTTGACACTATTGCCTGGGCACCTGGTGGCTCTCAACGTGGAGAGGTTTAAGGACCCCCCAGGGCCACAAGCAAGCAGTTTGTTAGTGTAAGTACCCACCTTGACAGCTACGCCTCAGTAACCGGCCACAACTGTGTCCCCAACTGGAGCAAACGTGGCTTGCTCTTCCGAGGAAGGTGCATAATTATAAACCATCCCGCTCACCATAAGACCACGTACAGAATACTTATTAGCAATTACCTAATTTGCTGTAAGGCAGATGCTATTTACTTGCTTATTTAAATGTAAATTATGCTATGGAACAATGATTAAGTACATTGGTAGGCTAGGCTTTGTTAGCTGTTGCTCACATTTGAGCTTTTTGGGGGGTTTTGGGACTGTCTATCTATATACTGTGTCTCCGAATTTAAACGACAAAAGGGAAAACAGATTAAGCAGTAGATGAAATTCATACTTCTGAAACTCTGAAGCAGAATCCTTAGAAATCCATCGCAAAAAACCTAAAAAAGGGTATACTCAAGCCATAACAGAGAAGCATTCTCGCCTTGTACATTTAAAAGAATGACGATTTCAAAAATACAAGATATTTGTCTAAACTGATAGTGAAAGTTATTGCAGAATGTATTTTTCATCTCATATTCCTATCACACACACACATATGTTTGTGTTTCATGAACAAAATACCAAATTATTTTTAATTCTTTTCTAATTTAGTAAAACATGTGACTTCTAGGGCAGTATAGCCAAATGATGGGAAGACAGTTAATGAAGGAGGAGTAATTTGAAAACAAGTGGATATGAATCCCTGAAACAAATGTAGACCTTGATTTAGCAAAGCATTTAAACTTAAGAGTACTTCACTGAATCAGGGGTTTAGGACCACAAATTATTGTAATTAAGAGTGAACTCATTCAGAACTAGTAAGTACCTACTTACAAAGGCAGCTATAAAATTAAGAAGCTTGAGTAAAGGGAATTATTTTATTAATGATTCCTTATTTTTCTCATTATAATACAAAGCAAATGTCAACTTTTGTGAACTCCTTAAGGATACTACACTGCATGGTTTAAGGGACTGAACTCTAACAAAGACACAGGAGCCCAAATTCTAATCTCAGTAGAGATACTGACAACCTCTATAGCCTTGAGTGCATCACTTAATTTCTGTGACTCTCGCTCCTTATCTGTCGTATGGCATTGTATCACATATATATATAGAGAAGAATATAGATATACATACATGCCACATAATTAAACAGCTAGATTACAAAACACTTTGAAAACATAAGAGTAAATACATGCAAAATATGATGAACTCATGTTTTATTTACTACCACTTGTTAAGTTACTGTCACATATTGTTAAAAGCAGATATAATCTACCAGTTCACTTGAGCATTAAAGGAGAAAGCTGTCTTTTTCCCCCCTTCATCTTCCTCTCCCACTTAACCCCCACAGCTCTAGTCAGTACAGAGTCATTGACAATAATAGTTACCAGAATTTAAGAACTAGTTTGTCGACGTTGATTATGCAAAACAAAAAGCAAACAAAAAAACCCCTACTTACTTCACATATATCTTCACAATTAATTCCACCACAGAGAGGAATAGTTTAATGGGCACGGACAGAAGGCATTCCCTCATGCCCTTTAGAAACCTAACAGCCTGAAGTTTACATCCTTCTGGTGAACTGCTAGGAGAAGCTTGCAACGTTCAGAGCTATAGAGAGAACCGAATTCCCTGAAGTCCTCAGCAAGGCACAGAGAAAGCGTAAGGTTTAATGGGGTGGGAACGCGGCAGAAGGGGGAAAGGGTAGACGTCCTGTAACGTGACAGTAACTAGCAGCCAGGAGATTATCACACACAGCATTCATGCTCTCTGCTGGCAGAAGACTATCCATCCACCCTTTTGACCTTTTATCAGAAAGAATCAGAGCTTCACAAAACAGCCTCAACAGCACTGATAACATGAAATCTTTTTAGTTTCTAGTCTCAAAGCAACTAGAAATGAAATACCACCTGTTCTTGCCCAAACCTAGCAGCCTCCCTCTGATCAGACAGATATTTAAAAAGCTTTGTGCCCTATACCAAATGGCTTCTACTCTATTCAGTACATCTGTCTTCAGACCTGAAACACACACAAAACAGCACACTGAACCACATCTCACATGACTAGGAGGATAGCACGGTTGCTGTTCCGTTTTCTTCATAAATCAAATTTCCTTTAGTCAGGAAAAAGACCGACAAATAAACCTGACAAAAATATTTCTGACTAGACAAGAAGGATATATCAAATTAGCAAATGAGGCAGTCAATCACATACAGAATTGCACACGGTCAAGAGATGTTTCAGGTATCTGCACACGTAGTTCCCATTACGTGGGACTCTGGAATCCATTTCACAGTTCATTAACATCATCCATCTAAAGTTCTCAAGGCTTTTTTAATTACATTAGTTCATAATTTCCCTAAAAGGCAAGTAATATTTTCACTATTTTGCAAGTAAGTGCATTCAGAGCAGAACTCACCCTATGTAACTTGGGACCTACATGTGAGCTGGTGGCCCTAGAATTCCTTCATAATCAAGAACTATGTCTATTCAACGTAGGTCAAGGACTTTAAGGCATAATTCATGTGGTCAAATGTAGACATAGTCTTTAGGAGAAGATGTATTTCCCAGATTCCCGCAGCAGTACTGACTAACTCTCCAAGGATTAGAAATGGAGTCTACAGTGCAGACGTTCATACCCAGTCAGATGAGACCCACTTCTGTTCCCATCCACACTAGACCCATCGCGTCCGTTGTAACACAAGTAAACTCCTTCCCCTCCACCACAAACCCCTGATCTTTACATCTGTACCTTAACCACTAAATTGTCATTCCTGAGGGAAAGTCCTCTAAATAGTTTACTGAACTAGGATCAAGGGAAGGTGGATTTCATTCTCTGTATGACAGTGACTTGCCAAACAGTCTTTCCCATTTGTTCACTTCTTCATGCTCGTGTTTTCCTTCTCCACTTCTGTAAGCTGTTTTCAGGTGGGCAGCTTAGGGTAGGAGTGTTCCCTTGCTAAGCATTACTAGACGACCTAATAATTCAGATCCATTTTCAGTATCCCTGCACATTAGCATAATGAAAACAACAAGTAGATGGTAGTACTGAACAATCCTTCCGCCTCAGCCAAAGAAAACAAGCTTTCACACCCAGGCAAGTTTAGAAGCTATAATCTTTTCCTCTGTTCAAACTCTCAATTATAGCTAAACTGAATTTGAAGAAAAAAATGTGCTATTTTTCTTTATGCTGGCTGGTATTAAAATTTAACTGCCTAGATGTATAATATGCCTAGGTTTTATCTCTAAATCTATTCCTCTGGTTTGGGTCTTATGATGACCAGAAATCAGTGTTCCTGAAAAACCTTGGAATCAACCTGTGCATGAAAAAAAAAAGGGGAAAGGAAAAAAAAAAAAATCATCACACTGCGTATTTTAAATGGGCTACGTTATTCCATCTTTACAGTACTATGCATACAATAGAAAGACAGTCCAGAGAGTTAAATACTTCCAGAAGGCAATTTGGACCTCATATTGAGATGAATTACTTTGTAAGTAATTCTAGCTCTAGTCACTTTGAAGATGACAACTTATCTTCATCCTTTATGCCGGGAATAAAAGCACTACTCAATTAGCAGCCTCCAGTCAGGTGACCTGAATCGCTCTCCTCCTTCTTTAACAGGGATTAACTTCTCCCTGTGTTAACAAGGACTTGATGCCCTTCAGCAAAATGTCTGTATGTTTTGTCCTTCCCTCTCCGCCTCCTTTTTTTTTTTTTTTTAAATGTGCTAGCTAGACAGGCTATTCATGTGGATTGTATAAGCCACAGATATTTCATTTTTTTCTAGAAGCTTCACTTTTGGTAAAGATGTTTCAGCCTATAACAGGAATTTGGATGCAGGGACCTAAGGAACTTTCCATTGCTCAAGCCTTATCACAAACACAAAGATTTGCTTGAAGTGTTAACAATAATTGACATTGCCGTGGAGGACTGCCAATCAAAGAAAAAACAAGAACCATCTGTAAAATATTCTATTGTTCAGTCAGAAAGATGAAAAATGTGTTACAGAATCTATGGAGTAGGACATCAGGTTTTGGTCACCAGCAGGAAACTAGAACATTGCTTTATGTGAGTGTATAAATACAGATGTTCATAAACCAAATACTTCCCACTGCTTTTGTGTATTTAAAAAGAGACACCAGACAACTTTCTAGGCTTTGAATCTTCTCTTCCTTGCCCCAGAAAGCAATTTAATAAAAAGCACTGTCTCTGTTAGAGTGGTTTGCAAAAAAAAAAAAAAAAAAAAAAAAAAAGCAACCAAAATAGATCATACTTCTGAAATTGCATTATGGTATTATGTCTGCCTTCAGTGTTTTGAGCTCTTTTCGGTATGGTGAGAAGGAAATAATTCCTTAGAACTACAGTAATAAAGGCAGCTATCATACTCCTACATTACTTCAATACTATATTAGCTCTAATACTTTAGTCAACTATAGTGAAATAAAACTTACCTTAAAAATCAAATCCTTTTTCCCATAACGTAGCTCTTTCAGCTGGGCTTGGATCTTTTTTGACTGAAAGTAAGGATAATAAAATCAAGGGGTTTTTTAATTTTAAATATTTACTTTTAAGATCAGAAAAAAAAAGTAGCAAGTTCTGACAACAGAAGAAACTAGATCGCCTTTAAAATGCAGAAAAATAACCAAAGTTCATTGCTTTTCCAGGGTAGCATGTCTAAACCAGGCAAAAGCGCCAAGGAAAATGTAAAACGGCACTCACCTAAAGCCCATCCCTGAGTTAGTACTATTGTGAATAGCCGTTTGGCTTACACATTTCAGACATGAGATGTTATTAAGACTTTCCATGAAGCACTACTGAAGGCATCACCTTCAAAGTAAAGAATCTTCTTTTTCTTACAGGGAAAAAGTTTTCATAGCGTTGCATAGGTTCTTCTTTGTAATGACCAGGGAGTTCCAGATAGTATCCAAATGAACTAAGTTCTCAGTTTGTGACCACGTCGTCTAAAATAGGCATAGTTATGCTGATTTATATCAGCTTAGGCTGGTATTTATTTTAAATATTGTTAAATTTATCCTTAAAATAATTTTAAGTAATCATCTATACATTCTTTTACTTAATTAAACAAAATATAATAGAAATGGGTTTTTTTTATACTACACCAAACTATTTCACCCTTTATCTAAGAATTCTGTCAAAATAATAATTTCTATTTAATAAAATCCACAGTCTCAACCGATATTCAGTAAGTTTTCTCGCATTAGTTAATATCAAATGTTTAGAACTCCTTGGAATAGATTAGAAGTGTATTCCACATTTACTGAAACAGCACATAACATATTACAGATGGTAGTATATCTTCTGCAAATTGGAGTTTTTAGAAAGATTTGATGTCTTTCTAATTGGTTCAGTCAAATTCAGTGACAGACTTTTGGAAAGGATGAATGAATCTAAAGACAAAATTTTAGAACTTGCTTTAAATATTTAAGAAGTAAGGCCAAATTGGTTACTGTATTCCCTAAAATTTGAAACAAATAGCCAAGATCAGTTCAGTTCACTTCTTTCTTCTGTAACTACGTCTGCTGTTATTTCATCTACACAGCAGATCGTGCCAATTGCCTACACTCAATAGCCCTGTCCTCTGGTCTGGACAATGCAGTCGGTAGAGCTACGGAATATATTCCACATCATCTAAAGACCAATGAGACAACCTTAACCAACTTTAATTGTTCTAGGAGTTCTGCTTAAGCAAGTATACAGGCTCTGTGGCATACAAGGTATCCAAAATGGCTACAGAGGAATCTAAGAGTTACAGTTAAGGTATCACTCATTTGCTAACTCACAAACCTGTGATGAAATTAAGAGTTACGGAGCTAAACGTATTCAGTGCATAATATAAGTGACTCAAAAGCACACATACGACCTGTAACTCCTTGTGATAAAATTTGGTTGTTTTGTGGTTTTTCTGCGCTTCTAGGGAGAGGACATACAAAAGCTTTTAGTGCAGTCAGCCGGGTAAGGTCGTCATTAGACACAGGCTGATAACGATCTCTAAGCCACAGCATCTGGGAATATTTCCCTGGCACATGCCCCTTTCTGTTTCCTGGGAAGCCCGAGGTTTGCACCACCCTGCCTTCCTCTCCCCAGGGCTCTCAATTCCTGGAGAAGAAAAGCCAGCCATATAAACTGTATAGGATCACAAGCACGCTCCCGTCTACGCAACCGGACAACAAGGAATCACAGGGCTCACTCAAACTGTTTACATGCAGCCTGAGAGAGCAGAACGAAGCAGGAGCTTCCCGGCAGGCAACTCTATCCATGAAGGGCATTTGATCTAATAACTAAAAGGATACTGATTTCACACAGTTGTAATGCTTGGTGAGCACAGTACTTAATTAAAGAGCAGAAAATACACTGCGTTTCGCTGGCTGACACCACCTCACTGGCAAAACAACAACAAAAAAAGGATGCTCCTGTAGCGTCTTTGCTTGCTCTAATGGCACTGACCCACTTAAAAGCCACAAATCTGCCAGGATTATTCGTAAAGTCTGAGATTGTTGAAAATACGCTCACAATCTTCTGCCTTGAGAGTTAGCTAGTTTATGTTGAGTTTTCTGAAATTCTCTGACAGCAGCAAGGCTTGTCACACTACAGTAAATTTAACTTAATCTTAGGTTTCACCCTTAGATTTCAAGACATTTATGTTGCAAATATTAAAGAGACATAATAAGGGAAAAGATCTTCAAGTTAATTACCAAACATTCAAGATGTTACGCAGCTAGGAAAAACAAACTTGAAAAAGAGGGGAAACCAGAAAGCTGTGTTGCACATACTGACAGTTTTTTAGCAGTAAACAAGGGAAGAAAATATATTTGTATTCATACACTGTGGCATGTTTGAAAGCAACAATGGTGATGTAAGAAGATAACACAGATTTTGACAAGCTAGCAAAAAAAAACAAACCCAAACCCCTATTATTTCCTACCATTGAGGATTTCTCAGAAACAGTGGTTGAAGATCTTCAGTTAGGCTAAATAGCTAATATAACTAGAAATCTCTACTTTGACCTCATAAGTTTTGACCTTTAAGTTAAAAAGTAGAGTCTTTAATGAACAAAACACGTTCAACCCTAATTATGAAAATTTTAGTCAAGAAGTGTGTTACACTTCTGTTTCATTCTGGCAAAGTGCAATGACTTTCGCAGAAGTTATCTATGCAAAAACCCATGACTAACGTAATGTAAATGAGTAAATCAGATTCACATATAGTAATACCCTCTTTCATGAAAAGTTAAATAGCTAAAGGGACTGCTCGCATGAATGCAGTTACTTGTACGTTTATGTATTTGCAACAAAATAGGGCTTTTGTATCAACTATCTTTGCTAGCTGCTCTTCAGTAGAGAGGAGATTTCTTTCCCTGTATTTTATAAAGTGACCCTTTTTGCCTTGAAGTAATGAAACATTCTAGGAATCAATAATAATAAATCTTTCCTGTCTCCATAAATTATTTTTAAAAAGGCATTTAGCTATTCCTGTCTTCTTCTAGGCATGGAGATCAGGGAAATGAAATCAGTTTTATATATGTTATAGATGTATAATATACATCTACAGAGCTACATGTGCTTTTCATAAGCATGCCCAAACTTTATTTTATTTGTCTAAAACTTGAGTTTGCAGCTTGCTTTCTAATACATTTGAGTTGCTTCTAGTGCAGTCACAGAAATAAGTTCAGATGAGAGTGCTTTAGGAACACTCACCATACACGCATAATATATAACCTATACCAGAACCTCAGTAGAAAAGACTGACGCAAGCTTCTTTTGGGTACGTCAGATTTAGAATAGAGAGGAACCTTACTTACCTCTTCTGCATGAATACCACAAAGCTTGTTTCCTGACAGGAGCTTGTTTTTGAGGCTTTTGTTCTGGGAGGGGAGGAAAAAAAATAGAGTTTTATTACTGAGAGTTACTGAAATATTAAGGGACCCTTTAAATATTTGATCATACTAGTTTCATTTTATACATGGATAACACCTTCAAGTCACCAGCAAAGACACAACTAAGAAGACAAGATAGATGCATCATGGCACAATATCCTCTCTTACGGAATTCTAAAAGGTTATGACTTTGCTTTAAAACCTGCTTTCACGTGAACAGCATTGCACGTAGCAATGCTGTTCCAAAACACTCTAGCAACAGAGTGTTCTAGAGTGTTCCAAAACACTCTAGCAACTCAAAGCAATTTAGATTGGCTACACTGAGGTAAAAAAGGAAAGAAAAAACCCTCGAATCCTTACCTGGTGTCAATGGCACAGCTCAATATCATTTTCAGTAAATCATTATAACAACTGCATAATAGGGCCAAGATCTCATCACTCAGCCTTGATGATCAAATTCATGGGGTCTTTTTGCTAAATTTCATAACTTAAAACTGCAAGTAATCAAAAACTTTAGAAGGTTAGCTACCTGATAGTATTTTGCCAACTCAATATGCTTTTTCATGCAGGAGATTTAAATGCATTTCTTCTCATTTTCAGGGAAAATAGTAAACCTTGATAAAATGAACTTCCAGTAGTCTGGTTATTCTTTCCGCACTCCTCACTCATATTATCCCATAACTGATAGTCAAGGGTAAAGATCTCTCTGCAGTGTGGACATCTTTCAAAACTGGTCAGAAACCTAAGTATTTGATAAGCAGATCTTCAAGTGCTGGATATACCATGCTTACAGTAAAAAGAAATTAAAAGAACACCAAAACCAACTTCTCCTGCGCTAATGAACTGTAAACATACCTACAGAAACCTAGCCCATCATTTCAGGAATGTATATTTATTACTGAATAGCAATAGATTTCTTGAATACTGTGCACAAGAACAAGCTGGCATTAGAGAAAGAAGGGTAATTCCATCCAGGACATCAGTTCAAATTTAGGTCCACATCCCACTGAAACACTGGAAGCTTTATTTCCAAAATTAGAAGCTCGGAGTTTTTCTTGAAAAAACCCTTTCTTATTAACGCGAATGCAAAGAAACTAAAATTCCATTTGAAACCTCCTTTGCACAATTCCAAATAAGGAGAAGATATGACACCATTTCACACGTTTCACCGTTGCTCTCTACCGTGCACCAATACACACCACTGCAGAAACAATAAATCTTTTCCAGCTGTTTGACACGGGCGCCCACAGTTCTATAACACAACAAAAAGGAATGGGGATGTTACTTTGAATGCGACAACCCAGATTCTGCCTCACAAAATGTGATTTGCAAAGGGCTGGGTGTGGGGAGGGAAAACAAATGTTGTTCTCGTAAGCCTCACAGTCGATTACTTTTTGTTCTTTATTTGAAAACTATGTTGTAGCTCATCACAGAGCAGCACCTTATTGTACTAACCACTGTAGAAATACAGAACAAGACAAGTGGCTCTGCACAAAGGGAATTGGGTAGCAGATACAAGATGAACAAAGATAAACCAAGTAGAAACCAAAGAGATGAAGCACGAAGCACGCCCAGCACATCTATTGCTCACCAGGGGTGCATCTAAAGAGCTACGGTGTACTGTGACCACACAGTAGATGGGATTGGTTTCGCACAAAAGATCAGCATCACCTCTTGGAGTGATGGCCCAACAGATGTGCCAAAGACACTGCTTCATTAGGGAATGGGACTTAATTAACCCAGGAAGTCAAGTCATCGCTTTGTTTTGACTAACTAGCTTCATTATCCTCCAGTCCCCCTCCAGCCTGGCAATGTTGGTTTAGGTAACAGACCCTATCCATATTTCGGAATCAAAGTAAGAATGAGTTGTAATCCTTACATTTTTACTCATATACCTTCCTTTTGTGAAGCATAAGCTACTATAAGAAATACTTCTATTAATACATTAACAGTTCCCAAGTAACTTCTACATGTGCTATTTTGAGAAGGCCTTGCTGCAACCCAGAAAGTGAAGAACTAAATGCCTACCACCTCAAAAGGACACACATTGTACTAGATGGTTGTCACAATTTCCACGTTTTGCGCCAAAGTAGCCTGGCAGAAAAATATAGTTCAAAAACAAAACTCGATGAAAATATTTTAACTTAGGAGATGAACTCTGACTCGGAGATTTAGCTAGGTTTAACAGGATTTACCAATACTGTCTCATTATCCAGTCTACTAGCAACAAAAAAACAGGGTTACCAGAATGTAGGCAAAACAGTCATGATTTAATCTGCACTTAATGTTTTTAGAAATGAGAGCAAGCATTAAAGGTTGCAATTATCAAGAGCATAATAAGCAGGAGCTTGTCAGAGGCAGATGACAACTTCTTGCTTCCAATTTGAGTGTTTATGTTACTTAGCAAATCACATGTCACTGTCAAATATAGCTTTGCATCCTGATTAATACTGATAATTTTCTGTCACAGAATGTGAAGTATACCAGTAAAAATATGAGAAGTATAATAGAGCCTGATTTGATTGGGATTCTGAATTAAACGTTTCAAAATGGAGAGTCTGAGCAGGTACATATTGTGTAAGTTTGCTACAAAGGGGCTATTCAAAATCAGATCAATTAATCAAGGAGATTTTTAGGTTCAAAATGCTTGTTGAGTCAGGACAGAAGTTCTGACTTCTGAGTCTTAGATAAGAATTCAAGATGATGCTTCTTATTGTCCTATTAAGGATCCTTCAAAGAACAGCAACAAATAAGTTTAACTAGAATTTTACACAGTTTTTATTGCAAACATTTTATTTGTTATGAAGTACGTGAATGGAAAAGGTCTTGGACGTTTCAAGTTTAAAAAACAATAAAAGTTTAAGGAATTAATTCAGTACCTGTAAACATGTCTTTAATAGTCTTTTTTAAAATTATGTAGAATAATGATTTTAATTAGACATGGCCTTTTAGATGTAGAGAAAGGATACCATTATATTCAAACTAAATAGGTATTTTAATGTATCTGAACATCTTGGAAAACTTATAGCACAATCTGTTAGTTGGAGTAATCATATCATTAAGCCAAGTTACTGTAGTATCTAATTCTTAATTTACTAAATCTTTTAACTCATTTGCACCAGTAGTTTCAGTGCATCCCTAAATTCAGGTGCAGAAAACTGCTGTCAGTGGTTGCCACGTGTGCAGGAATCCTGTTGTCGCTTCCCATGCAGTCGGTTCTTACTGTCCTGGTACCTACACTCAAGAAATAGTACCACATGTGAGTACAGCGTCTATCAGCGTCCTCCAAAAACGTGAGAACTCTCAAAGACAACTTGTCAGATTTGTTAACATATTCTTCCCAGAGCTTCCATACTGAAAATAACAAGCTTTCTACCTCATTCCTAAACAGATTCGTCAGTCAGTCCCTGGGCATTTTTTTTCCTTTCCTCTTATACTGCCATAACATTCACATATTTTAGTTGAGTTTCTGATTTTATTTTCAATATGTGAGACCAGGCCTAATGGAAGCTGAATGCACTATATGGGTATTGACAGTAACCCTACATTTAGGTTGCCTAAAGATCTCCCAGTGCTATAAAAGCACACAGAAGAAGCTGTAGCGTCACAGTTGCTTTGCCAGTGTGCCTTCGGAACCCGCAAGGAAAAAAACCCCTTGCTCGCTGGCTAGAGGGGTATATATTCCTTTCTCTTCCTAACTTTTGAAAATAATCCCTCCGCTTCTGTCATTTATTCTCCTGAATCAAAGGCCAGTAGCCAGCCAAAATAATCACCAAACGTCTGAAGAGATGCACCTATACATTACTACCAAAAGCAGCAAACCCTACCGTGACAGACTGAGCCCATCACCTCTCCAGAGAAGGGAGAGAGAGGGAAGAAAAATAGAGAGATATGACTACCTTAGCAGTCTTAGAAAACAATAACCATGATGCCAACGGTCCTTTCTTTTCATATTGTTAGAGAATTTTACTAACTTTTATCTCAATAAAATTCAGGTCTCCTTCCCTCCGCAATATCAATGCATAGTGGCTGAAAGGTGTGACACGAGTTTTTTTAGTAATTTTTTTTTTTTTTTAATTCCCATCTCCCTACTAGGAAACTTGGACAAAGACTTAAAAAGAAAAGCACAAACTATACACTTAAAAGCTCAATAGAAGCACTTTTACAGTTGCAGTTTTAGTTCCTTCCTTTTCTGCAAACTCATTTTATTAAAATCATTAATTATATAGCTACATATTGTATTTTTCATAATATCCCCTCCTCATTTAGCATATACAATAAACACCCCATGAGGCAAGAGTCATGGTTTATAGGCATTGTTAAAGGAGAGAAACTACCCCGGGTCCAGTTTAAAGGGGTTTATCATCAATGCAAATCTGAACTTATGAGGATTAACATTTATCTGATATATCATATATTCTACTTACAGAAGGCTAAAATTATGCCACTGATGTCAAAGGCACAGATTTTCAGATGTAATTTCTTGAAGTTAGGTTATCTTGACCTCTGCCCACACAGATGAGTGCTTTAATACTCTTACATTTATATTTCATAATTTGAAACGCCAGTATTACCTCTTTGAAACAGCATCAAGATCTCAGCCCAGGATGAACAAACTATACAACGTAGACATCATCAGTACAAAAAAAGTTTAGTTTGCCTGCTAGCCTTTGAAAGCATGAGGACACAAAGTATGTTCAAGGAAAGAAAATCACTTTCTCTCTCAGAAAATTATTCCCAGCAATCAACTTCAATTCAGACATTTTATCTGAGGTTTGACAGCAGTTGTTTGTTGTATACAAGATAAATTTGGCTCTTCCTCCCCTTGATGAATAGCGCAAATCAAACCATGCTGAGCCCCTGCTCATCATTGGAACATTTCTCTCTTATGGGCATCCTGCTAAAAAAAAAAACAAAAAAACAACAAACCCAAGAACTACAAAAAACCCCGGACTCTGCTCAGCAGGAGTGTCAGGGCCAATTGCCAAGATGAACTGTTTTCCACCTCCTGTTAAACCAAAGCGGTTCACCGCGCCCTTAGGAGGGAAATCAGAAGACAGCAACGGCTCAAATCAAATATCTGAACTTACCTGATTTCACAACGTATTGGTACCCATTTTGCTTTGGATATTAGCTTTGTATTTCACAATGATGAAAAATGTTTTATATAGCATGAAACAGTGCGACTGCTTTAATCCCAGCAGGGTTGGCTCAGCCCTTCATCTTTCCCAGACAGATAAACTGAGTTTCCTGCAATCTACTATGTGAGGTTTTTCAGATAAGACCTTAAGAACTGCTCTTCTACCTTTCCTTCTGGCCAGTAAAGACATTGTGACTTTTTGTAAGAGGAGTTTGCCTTGATATTCTTGAGGATGTTTGAGTCTCTGTTCCCCCCAGTTTTTCAGCAGTCAAGTGTGCCAAACAGCTGACGGACTCTGCCCCGTCAGTGTATTTTAGTACTCGTGATGCATATATGAACTCCACATCTTTCAGATCTGGCTGGATTGAAACTCAGAAAGCACCATTGTCCTTCTAGCTCTGAATTCCTGGGAAAAGCCCACTTTCACCACAGCCAGGCTTCAGCCTCTCTGTGCCCAGAAATGCCCTCCGGCACCTCTGCCTGGGCTGTATTTAGGAGGCACAGGCAACACCCAGAAGCTGACAGCCGAACTGGGTAACCCTGGCAAACACACCACATTGCTGCTGCTGTAAACTTAGATTTATTTGGACTTTTTATGTCCTGTTTTGTTGGTTTGGGTTTTTTTTCTGTAACCTGTCCCCCTGTCTTACACTCTTACATTACAGATAAAGGCACATAAGAGCACGCTTCCCCAAACAGTATAACATTTCTTTTCCTCTGCATATCTATCCCTTTTAATACTAGAGGCTGCTATTTTTTCTCCCAAATTTCAGGTAGTCCAGCTGAGCTGAAGGAGTTGATAAGCAACACACAAAAATCTTCTATTGGAGCTTTTAGCAAGAGTTTTCAGCAATTTTAGCTTTTTGTGTTGGGTGCCACAGGTCACAGGTACAACTATTTAGAAGCACACTATTTCCGTGAATCCCCAGGCATGCAGGGGAAGCCCAGACACCACCACAGCCTTCCAGGGAACTGAGCACACGCTTTTGTTGTTTAGTTGAGAAGTGCTGTGTCCACAACTTCTTCCAAACATGAAGCTGGAATAATTTGTGCCCCAGGGAAGCACACAGAGAAAAGGAAGGGCAGAGTCAGAAACATGTCTAGGCACATAGAGCTTCCTCCTGAGAAAAATGGATTTTGTTGGTATCCCTTCATCTTTGTGCATATGTGACATGCACAGTGTGCTGGTGTTGGCTGGGATAGAGTTAGTTTTCTTCCTAGTAGCTGGTGTAGTGCTGTGCTTTGGATTTAGGATGAGAATAATGTCGATAACACACTGATGTTTTAGTTGTTGCCAAGTAGTGCTTACACTAAGTCAAGGACTTTTCAGCTTCTCATGCTCTACCGACTGAGAAGGCTGGAGGTGCCCAAGGAGCTGGGAGGGGGCACAGCCAGGACAGCTGACCCCAACCGGCCCAAGGGCTATTCCATACCATATGGCGTCATGCTCGGTATAGAAACTGGGGGAAAGCTGGCCAGGGGACCGCTGCTCGGGGACTGGCTGGGCATCGGTCGGTTGGTGGTGAGCAATTGTTTTTCATGGGCATCACTTGTCTTTCTTGGGGTTTATTTCTCTCTCTTTTTGTTATTTTCCTTTTCATTACAATTTATTATTATAATATTATTTTATTTCAATTATTAAACTGTCTTGACCTTAACCCACGAGTTTTCTCACTTTTACTCTTCCGATTCTCCCCCCCATCCCACTGCGGGGGAGGGAGCGAGCAGCTGTACAGGACTTAGTTGCCGGCTGGGGTTAAACCACGACAACAGCGATAGCCCAATTTTATACAAAAATCTCTGCTCTAGCAAATAAGCAATTCCTTATGTCTGAGGCACAGTAAGTATGTCCTGCAGTTGTGCCCCATATAAACCCAGTGCGTAAAACCGAAATGCAACGTCACTATCTTCTATCCGTACTTTATCAGCTGTCTAACATTCGCCAGATGACAACACCGATAACTTCAGGCAGCTGCTTCCATATGCACCACTGCTGCTCAAGTCCTGCCTTACGCAAAGTTTGTTGTGGGTAGCCTCCACTACTGCTGTGCATCACCTCCAAATCTCTCCGTGAAGGAAGTTTTGCTTGTTTTGCACTAGCAAAGCAGCACGAGGCTGTCTGGAGACATCTCTTAGCCATGGCTACAACCGTGGTTTTGCTGCATCGTAAAACAGTTGTGGTACAATGACAGCACAATGTTAAATGAACCAGAGTAAGGAGATATAGAATGACAATAATAAAAAGAAAAGTATACATTTTGAATATTTGGGTTTTCTTTTTTCAATCTCTTTCTCTCTTTCTCTAAATGTAAACATGAGAAGATAAATATACATATATATATATTTAAAGTCATAACAAACTAACACGTTGCAGCATCTTGGATTGGATCTAGTATAGACAGTAGCTTTTTAGTCGTATTCCCACCTAATCATGCAAAAAAACTAGGAAGTATAACACAGGACAAAGTTGTAGCACGTGTTGAGATCTGATTCCATCCTAACTGTGGAAGAGATCAGTGTGTAAATGTGAGCCTGCCTTTCACTCCAAAGGAAACTGCAGCTTAGAGGCAGTTAGAAGTTTTTCTATAGCTAAAAAATGCATTTCACCTGTTGCCTTACAATATCATCATGCAAATACAGAGTAACTCATCTTCGATCCAGCCTGTCTCACGCACATGCTCTTTTCTCAGAATCTTTTCATATATTTGAACTTTTTAATGTTTCCACACAGAAAGTCTAAACACTGGCTTCTCCATAAAAGCTCATCCCTACAAAAGTCAATGGTTTAAGTGGGATTTGTGTCTCTAAAGCGCTTATCATTGATAGACTCCATTGAAAATGATTGTTTAACGACCTAATAGGAAGGTTTAATTCACAGTCTAGTTGCCACGAGTATGAGCATCTGCATCAGCCCATTGCCTAGAGCAAACCCCAGTCACCCCTAGGTCTGCAGCTCTCCTTGTGTCTGAGACTTCATTCGGAACACAGGTAAGCAGAGGAGTATCAGACTAGTGGGAGACTATTCTCCCCCGCCCAAGATGAAGTGTTTAAGTGCTCTTCAAAGGCAGGTGGATTTAAGATGTTCTCCCTTGCTGTTCACTGACAAAGACAAACCATTACCATTCTGAGAAGGATTAGAGAACTGCTGCCGTGTTTTAAAACGTCAACATTTCTACAGAATGAGTTAAGATGCTGATTCTCCGTAGCAGTCTTTTATATTAAAAATGTGCGATGGGATCTAAGGAATCGAGTCACTTTAGGGCTCAATCATTCATGACTGTTATTAGAAATACTTGTGCTCTGAATTCAAGAGAAATTCATAATGCAGTTACTCAGTCACCAGCTCTCTGGCAGTCTCTGGGACTAGCTCTTCTTCAGGTAAAAAAAGTGACTAAAAAGCTCTTTAAAATTCTGATTAAATACATTAATTTTAGTAATAACTACTATGTTTAAACTGCTGTTTGCACTACATTTAAAGATGTGGGGTTTGTTTTTCATCCCTTTTAGCCTGTATTTTGAATTGCGTGTCTCCAAGTCACAATAGGTTTTGCTCTACAGCTCTCATCTAAGGTGAAATTTATTTCCTGTCCAGTCCTCACCATTAGAATCACTTGGAGAACGATGCCTACTCAGAACGCTGCAATTCATTCATGGTGAACAGTCATTTGGGAGCTATCCTCATTCCTTCTGTTTGCCAGGTGGAGTTCAGAGTCTTCACTATGACCTGTAAGAGCAGCTTGTGTCTCCCTGCTATCACCTCCATGTTCCAATAAAAGAAGATAAAATCATAGAATCATAGCGTATCTCAAGTTGGAAGGGACCCATAAGGATCATTGAGTCCTACTCCCTGCTCCTCGCAGGACTACCTAACACTAAACCATATGACTAAGAGCGTCGTCCAGACGCTCCTTGACATCTGGCAGGCTTGGTGTCACGACCACTTCCCTGGGGAGCCTGTTCCAGTGACCGACCACCCTCTCAGTGAAGAACCTTTTCCTAATGTCCAATCTGAACTTCCCCTGACACATTTTCATTCCATTTCCACGTGTAAATAAGATAAATGTAAATAAAATGTAAATAAAATATTTTTTTAAAAAGAGAGCACTGGAAAGAGATCTGCACTGTAAAAGGAAAATTATAGTACACTGATACTTCTCTAATACTTGGGATCTTGCTTCCTCCTTCCTCTTTTTATCCGAAATAACTGAAATTTGGCAACTTTTCACACTTGCTAAAACACGCACCTGAATATTAATATTCTGGCAGTTTGCAAATATGTACCTACAGACAAAAAAAACTGTTTTAGAAAAAAAAGCAAGTACCTGAATGACTATTATTGTTTATAGGGTTAGGATGTAATATCTAATGTTGGTACATGCAATCTTTTCTATGCGTGTTTTAAATAGTTCAGTGGGGAAAAAAATTCTCTCAATCTCTCATCACTCAGAAACAGGGGATTTCTATGTTACAGCAATGCGTCAGTGTACTGGACTAAGTATTCTATTTTTCCAGAGTGTTTTTTGCTTTTGGATTGCAAAGGGTCGCGGTGATTTATTTTCCTTATCTCTGAGTAAAGATAGCTTATGACAGGAAAATAATACACAAAAATATTTATTGGGCTGATTTAATTTCCAATTACACCTTTCTGTCATTTCAACAGGACTTTGTTACGGGAAAGCAAGCACCATTTCTAATTCTTTCAGTCAGATATTCTAATTAAAAACATAGCAGCATATTAAATATAGGATCCCATTTTACAGAATTTATATCTGAAATGAAGGGTAATTGCCTATGTTACGCAAGATTACCTAGAGAAGAATCCTGACAAGTCTCTGATCTTTCCCTTTGGTAGAGGTGGCTGAGTGCCCTGGGGATGGTTTGGGGGATCAATAAAGCAGAACACCTAGTTAGGTAGATGTTCGCCTGAAGCTCTTCTTTTCATTTGTTCGACACTTGTGAACAGAATGGTGAAAAGAAGCTGGTGCTGCTGCAAGCTGCAGGTTAGGCTTAAAAAAAAAAAATGCTCAGTGAGTGCTCTATTAAGGCAAGGTGACAGAAGTGAAAAGAGCATTCTAAATGTGACCAAACGTAAATAAAAATAATCTAAATATAAAATACATTTCTGACTTTCAAAAAGCAAGTTCATCTATCGCTAGAGAAGTGAAGGGTCGTACTGGTTACATTCTGCTCTACAACTTCACTTTTTCTGCTGTACCAGCAGCAGGGGATGAAACGCTGCATTAAGCATATTTTAGATCCTTGCACATTTGCATCCCAGAATTGTCAACGTCTGTCTTAAAACATAAATGGCATAGTTATGAAAGGGGAAGGGCAGGAGATGACTAAGAAA
Organism: Mycteria americana; assembly: GCF_035582795.1. Taxonomy (NCBI): domain Eukaryota; kingdom Metazoa; phylum Chordata; class Aves; order Ciconiiformes; family Ciconiidae; genus Mycteria; species Mycteria americana. The sequence goes on along the minus strand of NC_134369.1, from coordinate 6,378,504 downwards.
TACATTTACGCTGCTCTCTGTGGAGTCACATCACTCAGGTTTGCATTAATATTAATAGGCTCTGTCTCTGGATTCTCTCAGTAGCAGTGCACTGAGTATTTGTTGTTACAGAACTTTTTGGCCAATATATTTAATTTTTAAAAGAAGTTTTGCACATACAATCTACAGACATCTAAAACATACATCTAAAATGACATCTAAAATGTTTTGAAGAAGCTACTACAATCTTTCAATCAGGAAATAGATATCCCTGAGGCGATTTTACTGGGTTGATTCACATATTAAACATATTTCCACCATGCTGTGCTCATTCAATATACTGAGAGATAAGCACCTACAAAACAGGTACGAGATAATACCTTATTCTTGCCTCTGTCCTGATATGGTCTTTCCCCACTTATAGAATACTAAGTGATTTCCAGACATAATAATTTCCATGTTAGGATATTTCAGCACTTCCTAAAACATTATTTTTAATTCATAAATTCTGTGCAGGCACTATCACCAGTGCTACAAGGTTTCAAAGGTGAGACCTCCTGTAAGAGTAGAGTTCATATCAGGAGGCAACGCAATGCTGGCTCCATCTTTGGAAGAGATTAAGTACAAATGAGTTCACATTCTCTTGTATCTTGTTAAGCAAATCATGGTAGCAATTTACCACAGTCGGCACGTGTAGAAAACCATAAGCCACATCCACGTATCTTCAAAACATCTGAAGCGTAACCTAAACACCATCCACTGTCCTACTGTATCAGGTGCAGGCAGCAACACAAGCTCTACCTGTGTTTGAAGCAGGCAGGACATGAGATATCTTCAGCCTTGAAGTGGCCCGGCTGCATTAGCAGGCAGACTGCCATCTATAAGCAGCATGCAGTAAATTAGTAAATAGCTCGCTCAGTGCAAACGCAGGCACAGGACAGTTTGCATAGGCAGTCAGGGGTATTCTTACTCTACTGGCACAGAACTCTAATCCAATCATCATTAATCTTTAATTCTTTCCTAAAAGGCATTCTGCAAGATGAATAGAAGTCAGGAGTAGAATCTAATTCAAAGGACCCGACTGACATTTTTTGAGCCATTAACACTATTTCTTCAGGAATCATTGACCTACCCATGATAGTGAACTTAAATTTTTATGCCAGGATCCATCCTCTTGGAAAGGGAGGAGGAAAAAAGTATATCCTAAGCCTAAACTGAGCTATTTTTCTGCATTATTGAAAAGTGTTTCCCCCTATTCAAGCTCAGTGCAGCAACATAAGATACAGATATTTTGTATTCGGCCGCTAAGGGTTCTTATGAAAAAATTGTAAAAGGCTCTGAGTACAGCTTAAACTTCTTTGGTTTCTGATAGTAAATAACATATATCTATAAACTAACTAAATATGTTCAGAAAAAAATAAAATCCAATAGATAATATTCCAGTGAAAAACTCCAGAAGTTAAAAACCATCATAAAAAAAGTTGAAGACAAGAATTCTTAGTACTTCTAAGAGAGCCTAATCAATCAAGAGGACATGGGACATCCTTCCTCTAAGAACATCTGGAATAGAAGGTGATCTGCCTGGTCATCTGCTAATCAGTTCCTATTTCTGACAGGAATATCTCCTTTTCGTCAATGCTGCCATGAATATGGACTTGAGTAAATATCTCAAAGTCAAGAGGGGGTTTCTGCAAGACTTGGGGAGTTACCCTAATTGCCATTTGGAAAGCATGGCAAGACCTAAAAACAGAGAACAGAACATGCATGTCAATGGCATTTGTAGGATCTACTGAGTGTTCACCTCCTGACAACAGCCAGGATCTATAAAATAGGACTGAGGAATTATTCCTTCTACAACAGGTAGCAATGAAAAGACCTTGCTTTCAAGGCCTGACTTTGAAAGCTGTGTTAGCAAAGTATTTAAAATCTTCTCTGAAGAAGTTTGAAAGTAACTGCGTGACTTTACACCTGTCCTTCAAATAGCATCACAGTTTAAAATATTTAGCACACAAAGCGTACTTCAGTAAACAATTCAGCCAGTAAAACGATGCTATGCTCTTACCTTCCCGGCTAGAGACTGCTCTGTCTTTTAAGCACAGGAGAGTGGTTTGCAGATGGAAATTTTTTATAGGTCTGTTTCTCCTTACTTTAATCATTGGAAAAAAATCAGTATCAACTGTCAACACGTTATCACTCAAAATTGTATTTAACTCAATAGTTTGATAAACGGTATTTACAAAATCTCTTTGGCTGTGTTTTCTGTAGCTTAAGTACAGTCTATGCACATTGGCAAGGTATTTTTAGGACTGGAAACATGCTTTATGAGAAACAGAGACTTGCCATTTTCTAGATTTATGATCCTTGTTATTTTGCTGGATATAATATAGGCATATTAATCATAATAGCAATTATTTTGATATTGATTCAACTATACTTTCACAGGACCTTTCATGCTAAAAATAGAATTTAAAAAATCTGTGGAGTAAGAAAGAGATAGCTCTTCACTTCTCCCATCTCAACATCAAAGCCACTAAAATATTCAGAGGACTATGTACGTGCACAAGGAATGTTTATGTCCCTGCTTGAGATTATCATGATGCAAAATATTTTGCTGAATGTGGTAACCGATGCATAAAATTACATCAGAATTAATGCCTAGTTGCACTTTCTCCGGATTCCTTCTGGATTCAGAACTAAGATGGGAAAACACTACATGCTGATGGGTTGGAAAAATTGAAGAAAGTTTATGCATCTGGAGAACACTCACGAATGCTTTAAAAACCTCCTCTGCTTGGGACTAAAATGTTGTACGTCCCAAAATAAAAAGAGGAAGGCAAATCTATCCTAAGAAAGACCAGAAAAAAACAGAAGAAAACCAGGAAAACCAGAAGAGACTCGGCCAAATAGTCAATATCCTTTGAGGACTGCATCAGTATGCGCAATGTCAGTCATGAGTTGAACACATCCCCTGCCCCCAGACCTCAGTTAGCAGTGCTGGCTAACCACGTCAAGCACACGCTGACACCCTAAGTGATGACAAAGCCATGCATAAAACAAAACAAAACTGTAAGACCAAAAGGAGGGGAGGGGCAGTAATTAATTTGTCTGCCTGGTGATTTAAGAAGACTACGCACCAGGTCCATCATTCCTGTGTAGAGCCTTGAATTAACAAACACTGAAATTTTCATGCAGCTGCATGGAATTTATGACTCAGCCTGAAATTTCAGCTCCGGGAGCTGGCAAATGCAGCTATAACCATGGAGAACATTGTTGTAGCGTTCCCCCGACATCAAAGGCTTCACAATCCTAAAGGGGTCCGCTATCTGAATAAAGCACCAGGAAATGCGGCAAAGCAAAATAAATGACAAATACACGTTATTTATCCCTACAATACATTAAGAAAACCCATGCGCACACACAGAAGCAAAAGATATGAATGATACCTCCTCTACAAAGGCAGGGAGAGGTAAATTATGTAGAACAGCCCAGTACTGTTTACTGCTCCCGTAAGAGGAAAAGGCTTACACAGAAAGCAAAAGGCCAAGCATGTCAACTATGTGCTCATTAGGTGCAGATTCTGGAGCGACATGAAAACAGCAAAATAAGCTAGTAAGAGTCGAGAAAAAACAATAAGCACAAAACCAGCGCAAGAGATGCATATTTTCTTCAACATGAATTCAAATAGCTGCTGTAAAGTCAGGTAGCTTAACTGAAATTACTTAACTGAATTACACTGATTTAATGCTAAGCAAGTGTCAGACAACAGGTCTTATTGGGGTTTGTGTTTTTCAACATTGCATAAAATCCAAGTTGCAAACAAGTCACACACAAAAAGCTGTAACCACACAGGTGAATACTTTAATACATAAATGCTTGTTCATCTTCTCTCTCTCTGCTCTCTAGTCCTTCAATGCACAGTATGAAAACCTCGTATGACTAACACGGTGCTTCTGGGCAGGTCTCCGCCTCGCCAGCATTCAGCAGTTCAGCAGGTCACCTTAACCTCACAGACTCCCAAAATGAGAGCTGTCATGTTGCGTCTCACTGAGATGGTGGAAGATCTAAGCTTGGCTTCTTTCTTAATGAGTGCAGATCCAATACCCACACAGCCATCTTTTCAAAGGGGTGCTCCAATCCTGGAATTTTTGGTATTTTAGGGTCATGGAAGGAAAAGTATAGAAATTTTAATCCCCTCTATAAAAGTTTTTCTGCTCTGCACAAAATACAAAAACATTCAGGACTCTTATTCCTAAGAGAGTACCCACAAAACCTGTGCAGGATTAATTTTTCTTTTTTTTTTTTTTTTTTTTTTTTTTTCCAACCGTACTTTATACTTCAATACTTATTACATTTTTCCTTTTTATTTTAGTTGAAACTAAGTGTTAATAGGTTTGGACAAGAAAGCAAATTTGACAGTCAGCAGATTTCAGATTAATACTTGTCTTGGAAAAGAAAGGATGTAAAAATGTAATTTACCCAATCCGATGATATCAAATAGAATATTGGTCTGTCAGTCATAGGCAGGCAATCTAAGTAATGCATCTGCCCAGCAAATTTAATAACTTTTATGCTTATATACTTTTCAGAAATATCTTAGAGATCTGGCTCTAGGTCACAGAAGGTGTACTTCTCATGAATGCTTCTTAAAGCTACGGCTGACTACTCATACTATTTAAAAGTCGTATGTTTTCATCTGCAAAATGTATTTCAATATTTCTGAATACAGCTGGATTTTCAGAGGAGCAATCTTTTAATGAACTTACTGCTCAACAGCTGCGTGTCTTGGAATCCATAATTATTTCTCAAAATCCAAATCCCACATCGATGATAAACCTGTGTCATTCCAAATTCCCACAAGTTCAGGATTTAAATTCATAGACTCATATTCCTGGCAAATATGAGTAATTATGCTTTGAAATACTAACAGCCAAGAGGTGATATAATCATGAAGTAGACATTAAATATGCCAAGCCAGGCAGGTATGTGTTCCTATTCCCAATTATACTTATTATATTTAACACAACCAATAATATCTCATTTTACTTTGTTTAAGAAGAATTGGTCCTACTGATTGTTCTTTGGAATAATTGATTAACCGGAGAAATAAGGTATTTAGCAAGTAAGGAAAGGGGGAAATAAAACAGAACAATCAGCATCTTGATCAGGGGCTCCTAAAGAAGAATAGCCAACCAAGCCATTATCACCCACGCTGCAGCAAAGGCATCCATCTCAGAGGTGATGCTGATACCACAGCTTAACCAGGTAAGAGAATCAGCAAACACCTGTGTACTTTAGGGATCCTGATGCAAAGCTCAACAGAGGAAACTGAATCGGTCTAACTGTCCAAATACTTCACAAACTTCTGTTGGGACTTTAAGGTGGCTGAATCACCACTGCTGGGGCTTGAAAGTAGAAGAGTTATACAGCTGCAGATTTGCTTAGTGGTTTACTAAAATTAGCAGGTACAAATACAGTTTTTACACTGATATTTGTAAAATAGAATCATAGAATCATTAGGATTGAAAAAGACCTCTAAGATCATCTAGTCCAACTGTCAACCCAACACCTCCAGGCCTACTAAACTGTGTCCTGAAGTGCCACATCTCCACATCTTTTAAATACCTCCAGGGATGGTGACTCCACCACCTCTCTGGGCAGCCTGTTCCAATGCTTGACAATCCTTTCAGTAAAGAATTTTTTCCTAATACCCAATCTAAACCTCTCCTGGAACAACTTGAGGCCATTTCGTCCTATCGCTTGTTACCTGGGAGAAGAGACCGACCCCCACCTCGCTACAACCTCCTTTCAGGTAGCTGCAGAGAGCGATAAGGTCTCCCCTCAGCCTCCTTTTCTCCAGGCTAAACAACCCCAGCTCCCTCAGCCGCTCCCCATCAGCCTTGTGCTCCAGACCCTTCCCCAGCTTCGTTGCCCTTCTCTGGACACGCTCCAGCCCCTCAATGTCTCTCTTGTAGTGAGGGGCCCAAAACTGAACACAGTATTCGAGGTGTGGCCTCACCAGTGCCGAGTACAGGGGCACCATCACTGCCCTACTCCTGCTGGCCACACTATTCCTGATACAAGCCAGGATGCCATTGGCTTTCTTGGCCACCTGGGCACACTGCCGGCTCATGTTCAGCTGGCTGTCGACCAGCATCCCCAGGTCCTTTTCTGCCAGGCAGCTTTCCAGCCACTCTTCCCCAAGCCTGTAGCGTTGCATGGGGTTGTTGGGACTGAAGAACAGAACCTGGCACTTGGCCTTGTTGAACCCCACACAATTGGCCTAGGCCCATGGATCCAGCCTGTCCAGGTCCCTCTGCAGAGCCTTCCTACCCCCAAGCAGATCAACACTCCCACACAACTTGGTGTCATCTGCAAACTTACTGAGGGTGCACTCGATCCCCTCGTCCAGATCATTGATAAAGATATTAAACAAGACTGGCCCCAAAACTGAGCCCTGGGGAACACCGCTTGTGACCAGCCACCAACTGGATTTAACTCCATTCACCACAACTCTTTGGGCTCGGCCATCCAGCCAGTTTTTTACCCAGTGAAGAGTACACCCGCCTAAGCCATGAGCCGCCAGCTTCTCCAGGAGAATGCTGTGGGAGACAGTGTCAAAGGCTTTACTAAGGTAGGTAGACAGCATCCACAGCCTTTCCCTCATCAGCCATTTCAGCCATCCACAGTGTCCAGGTAGACAGCATCCACAGCCTTTCCCTCACCCACTAGGCAGGTCACCCAGCCATAGAAGGAGATCAGGTTGGTCAAGCAGGACCTGCCTTTCCTGAACCCATGCTGGCTGGGCCTGATCCCCTGGTTGGCCTGCACATGCTTGTTGAGTGCACTCAAGATGAACCGCTCCATAATTTTCCCCGGTACCGAGGCCAGGCTGACAGACCTGTAGTTCCCCGTGACCTCCTTCTAGCCCTTCTTGTAGATGGGCGTCACCATTGGCGAGCCTCCAGTCATCTGGGACCTCCGCTGTTAACCAGGACTGCTGATAAATGATGGAGAGTGGCTTGGCAAGCTCCTCCGCCAGCTCCCTCAGTACTCTCGGGTGGATCCCATCCGGCCCCATGGACTTGTGAGTGTCCAGGTGGCGTAGCAGGTTGTTAACGGCTTCCTCCTGGATTATGGGGAGTTTATTCTGCTCTCCGTCCCTGTCTTCCAGCTTAGGGGGCTGGGTACCCTGGGGGTAACTGGTCTGACTGTTAAAGACGGAGGCAAAGAAGGCATTAAGTACCTCAGCCTTTTCCTCATCCTTGGTGGCAATGTTCCCCCCCCCGCATCCGATAAATAGGAAGCCCTGTTCCCAAGATCATTAAAAAAACCCAAACAATCAAACCAGAATCAAAACCAACCAACCAACCAACGACAGCAGAAGCTAAACATTTACTTTAGGAATCACAAAATAAATACATTCATGTGCTTAAAAAACTTTCCTTAAGATTTGTACAAAACAAAAAGGTTGCAGCCCCTATAAAAGACACACATTTCTCACTCTAAGCCACCTACCAAACAGCAATAGTCTCTTTCTTTTAACCAAATGGTCTTGAATTCTCTCCATAAATATACAGTTCTGCTTACAAGCTTGCAAAGGCTAACAGTACTTCACATTACAGTGTTGAGTGTCCTGTCTGGCTCCTCCACTCACCTTTGCAAGTAAGAGAGTTACAGCACGAAAACCATAGAACACTATTTTCAAGTCAACCTTAACTGAATGGAACAAAGTAATATCGCTTGAGCTGTATTAAAAGTCTATGTAATCAAACTTCAAAAGAAATCCGAATTAGCTCTAGAAATATACACTCCAAAGCATAACTAACAATAATAGAAGAAAAATGCCAAAAGTTAGGGCAAGTTACATTTTAATTTCTTTCCTTTTAACACTTGCAGGACTACTTCTGGTTCCATTAGAAAGACCAGAATGACTAAAGGAAAACATTTTCCAAAGGAAAAAATGTGGGCTGTTTAATGATTAAAAATAATTAACTTAAAATAACTGATTTCTACATCATTCATTGAGCTTAAACCACCATAACAATTGGGTATTATTTTACAATTTTAAAGAACGCAAAGCAGCCATGCAACCTGTAGCACACAAAGTGCTACCCAGCTGATTGCCTTCTACATCGTACTCGCTCTGTGCAGAGGATGCAAGTCGTAGTAAGCAATGCAGTGCAAATAAGATTACTATGAACTGCACATACACACTCGCCTCTTTCAAATGTAAATAAGTTGGGGCTTTACCCAAATGACAAAAACAAGAGTTGGCAACAGTCACTGGGAATCTGCATCAATGAAGAGAAAAATATTTACAATGTGTTTTCCACCTAAGCAAGCATGTTGGTGAAATGCAATGCCATAACACTGCTTCTAATTTAGCTGTGCATATTTTAGCAATCAAACTAGATCTGCTTTTGCTTGTAGCAACAATAGAAAGTTCAAGAAATTTTATTTTTTCTCCTTTTGCAGCCACAGAAAAACAGTCACCCTCTGACCCAGAAAAGGATGCAATTAACTATAATCATAGGAGCCGATTCTTGTGTGTTGTTGAAATGATGCTTAAAGGAGCAGCATGAAGCTTAAAAAAAAAATTCAGATTCTGTAGAATATACCAAGGAGGGATACTATATACTAGGGGGACTTTGCAGAAGTAGTTCATGAAGAGTATTGAGTCGCTGCATCCTTATATCTGCCTCAGCAGTTCTGGGTTTGACGGGTTCTTTGCTATGTCATATTTACATTTTTGCTAAAAATAATGTGCTCTTCACAATGAATTTCCATGACACATTTTATCTTCTTGTAAAATTAAAATAAGGTGACAGCATTGTAAAAAAGAACAAAAAAAATTGATTTCATAATAAGAATTAATTGCTGCCCTGTCAGGCATCTTACTGAATCCCCATCCTGATTCAACAAGACAGACATCACTATCGGAAGCAAGCACTGGGAAATAGCAGGGTACACCTTTTACCCCAAACTAATCAGCATCCATTGAACAGCTACGGCATATGAATTTCATGCCTGGGTGCTAATATTTCCTTGCTCTAGCTAGGCCCATTTTTTGGCAAATGAAGGAAGAGATCCTAACTCTCAGGTTCCAGATCTTCGCTTTTCTCCCAAGACTTAGAGTTCATCAGCATAAAATCTACAGTTTAAATGTTGTGTGCCTAGCATGGGCCAAACCAAATACACTAAGGCTCGTGGCTGTAACACTCAAATGTACAGCAAGAAGAGATTTTTTTAAAAGCACCAATTATGCTATGGGGAATTCAGAGAGGAAAAAAAAAAAGGTCCATTAAATTTAATCTGCCTACAGACTCTATGCAGCAGAAAAAGATGAGAAATTTACAGCATAGCAAGCATTTGATTTAATACAGACAATAGATGGGAATGACCTCAGAAACTTAATCGGGTTCATCTGGCCTGTGTGACTACTGAAGCGATGCAGCAGCGTACAAGCAGGAGGCTGACTGACCGTCCATCTGCTCCTACTCGTTCATTTAGGCCGCGCTGAAGCCATAGCTAGCCATCAAACGAGGCATCAGCACGTGTCTCCTGGGACTTTTGCTTTACACAACTCTTTTACTATCTCTAATATCCAATATTTTTTGCTGTCCATGTACATCAATTTAAATGCAAAGCAGTTTCTTATCAGAAATTGACAAATTGGAAATTAAGAAAAAATAATCCTACCACCTGCATTGACCCTGACCAGGAAAACATCCCTGTTTTTATCCCTGTTTTTTCTACCATCTTGCTTGTTAGGAAATACGGCCTTTGAAACACAAGTAAACAGCCCAAAAGAACACATATCCAAACAGAAGGAAGTTGTTAATGGCTATTCTATTTCTTACGAAGATGCTTCACTTTTTGGCTTTTTATTGTATTGGGGGATTCTTCTACGTAGGAAAAACTCCCCAAATCCCTTTTCACGCCTCCCAGTGGCACAGCACCCAAAGCCATACAGCCAAAGCGTAGCATGCCCACCATTGCACGGCACATCCCATGGTCTTCCACTGAAACCTTATTTTACTGTGCATGTAGAACTCTGTCCTGCTAACCTGCTTCTCAGTATGGGCCCTGGCATAAAATCCTTCACGTTTAAAGGTACTTGGTCTTGCAGAATACCAGCCATCCATCGTCAAAATTAAGGATGGCAGGCGGATACCTTTTTAATAAAGACTAAAGGGATGCATTTCCATACATTAGTACTCGAGACAATTGCTGAGTCTAATTTTGAAAATGTGGATTTTCTAGCTCAGTGCTATCCTGAAGTACTTTAAATTTAAGATCAAATTATCTCCTTCAGTAAATGAGCAAAACTCCACTGAAATCAACTGAAAAATCTGCCACAAAGATTTGAAGTTCTGATACAAGAAATAAGATCAGCAAATCAATACTGGAAAGAGAAAAGTTTCCTGGGCACATGCAGAGAAACTGAGCCATTACAGTTTTCAGTGAATCAACTGCTGTCATTTTGGTACCTTTAAGCTATTTTTTCACATCACGTTATGTTCTTGTACACACATAAATATGTATGGAATCTATATATAAAGAATGTTTTTGATTTAAACGTACACACAAATACATACATACATACAAATATATGCACAAACACACATGCAGACGACCAGGAAGCAGACACCTGACACACAAGACTAAATTTATAGTCTGAAATAGAATACATATTTTACATTTGAAAGAAAGTCATTACAGTACATTAAAGGACAGCACAGCTTGGGGATGAACCATATGAATCTGATATTTTTACAAATTATTTTTTTTTTTAAGCCATGTAGGCCTTTCCTGAGTTCATTTATCTATTTGATAAAACAAAACACTATTCAGAGATCCTTATTCACAAAAGAAATTTATGACAACACCTTCCAAAATAGTTTAAGTAGCATCTGCTTGATAAAACTCTTATAATTTCACCTAAGAAACATTTCCACATCTATGAAACAATGCATGTTTTACATAGTTCACAAGACAGAGATCATTAAAAAAAGGAATAATTCAAGCCTTATCGGTTGTTGTTTTAAACATTTTTGGTTGTAAAAATTGTGAAATCAAATTCTGAAGAACAGAAGATTCATTACATGGGAAAGCTTTTATAAGTAAACTTGACAAATGGGCAAAATTATTGGGACAGATATGGCAAAGGCACTTCGAGGCAGTCTAATGAAAACTGTATTTTTAAATTATAGCATAGCTATAAAACCAGCTTTCTTAAGATCAATGCAGTACTTAAATGACAACTAAATAAAATCAATGCAAGTCATTCGAGTTATTATGCCTAAAATTAGTGACAAGTCGATTGATCTTTTTAATATTTCCTTCTCCAATAACATCTGCAGCCCTAAACATGGTTGAACAGTGTTCAAAACGGAGTGTGGGAGAGAAGACTCCAGAACTAAGCCGTTTAAAATGTTTCTGGATAACAGAAAATTGGAAATTTTCACCCAGAATAGCACCGTTTCTATATTTAAGACTCAGTATGAGGTTGACTGGACACTGAGGGTGAATTATCTCCTATCGCTAGAGTAACATATAGTGAATTGCTGCAGAGATTTTATAGGAAGAGGCCAGTCAAATTTGAGAGTGTTTTCTTCCCGCTGCACTGCAGTCAACGTTTTCACATTTTTAAGGCAAGCAATTCCCTAGCAAGGCTGAGATATTCATTAGGAAAAGTGACACATAACTATTTGAGTTTAACAAATTTTGAACATCCCTCCTAAGACCGCTGAATTTTTTTGCGGGGACAAAAATGTCTGCATTTGAAAATATTCCAGGGTTTCAGGCTGAAATAGATGCAAAGTAGATGGGAATCAGTTCTTTTTGCTGTCAAGAAAAAACAGTTTCCTGTGATTGTGGGGTCACATTACAGCCAAACAGCTTGTACAGACACCTTAGCTCAGGTAGTAACATAACCGATAACTTGGGAATTTTATGTCCTCTTTGAATATCCATACATAATTGGAATTATCATTCCAAATATTGTATTTAGTTTGATCAAATTAAGACTAGAGGATAATGAGTCTCAGGAGAGAACTAATATCTTTATAAAGTCACAGGCTATCAACCCTCAGTCAAAAAAACACTTCACCATACAAACTTGACTTTCTCCAGCTACACTTCATCTTGATTAAGATTACAAACTAGAAAACAACAGCAGTCCAGTTTAATTTAAACCTCTAAATAGCAAAAAAATATTTTTGAAATCACTTTCTGGTCCCACTGAACTTAGCAAATAACCATCTGTATTCAACAGTATGATCCTAAAGAAAATGCAAACTCTCCAAGCCTTCTCCCTTGAAATCAATGGGACTTGTGTATGGTGTACCATAATATGATCAATTTGGGGTTCGCCAGTCTTTTTTCTCTAAATTCTTATTGACTTGCATGGAAATCTAGTAATCTGAGCTTCATAGCCTCTGGAGAGCTCTCAACCCAGGGCAGGAGCATTCCAGGTGCAACATAAATTTATCAAGCAACTTTTTAAATTAATAAGCCAAGTGCATTTTCATGTCACATATACCTTTATAAATCCTTATGCTATTAAGTACTGTGTGGTATTTTCAGCGGCAAAGAATACTTCAATACTGAATTTGGATGACTCGGAGCTCCTCAAGGGTGATCCCTCTGTTTTGATCCTAAGTGACAAACATCAGTAATTGATAGCATTATTTGTAACGATGAAATCAACAGCTCGCCTTCTCTTTCTTTATGAACCGTGGAAATTTGATTATTAAATGCTTTTTTATTATTTCATCTAAGGATAAAAATCAATAGTGTCTACTCAAGACTTTGAAGTATCGATTTACATTCTTTTTTTTTTACCACATATGGAATCATTACTTCCTTTTAAGTGGTCTTTCCAGTAGGTAGTTTTAACATCTTGATACTAAAAGCAAACTTTTCCACTTGTCTGCATAACATGAATAAATTAGATTTCCTGTTTGGCAAAATTTACACTAGCTTCAGGGAAAGGTTTACATTAATTATAAAATTTCATCTATGCTTAAAGTTGTCTGGAGCTTGCCCTGGAGATCTGTAATACTGGAAAACACTGATTTGGATAACACTAAGATTCACAAAACTCTGTACAAGTTCAAAGATCAAAGATTTTAATTAGGTTTCACGCTGCCCCTGTCTCCTGGTGAAGCTGCAACAGATGTCAGTGTTGTGTGTGCAAAGGACAGAATACAGCTCTTTTAAACTTTACTTTTCAAGATAAGCTCTTATACTTCATGTTTTGCTGCCTTTTTGAAACAAGACGTAGTAGAGGAACCACTAGGACTTTCTATTCTTAACCCTTAGTTTCAAACATCCTGGTCATACTCGCATAAAAATAAAATGAAATGGACCATCAGAGAACTCTAGCCCCTCCCTTATCCCAATCTGATCTTTGAAATGCTTATAGAAGTTTACCTTACACATTACCACATGATGTAGCATCCAGGAGCACTAATTATCAGTAACAATTTCCTATGAAAGGAAATGAAAGCACAGATTGGAAATTACCCTTTCTTTTGTCCACAGATGATATTTTGCTACAAATGACAATTGAAAAAGACTAAGCTTCAGGAATAAAAAGCCTGTTACACAGATTTGAGACTAGATGAGACCGGAGAAGTAAGAAAAATAAAGAATTCAGACCCATTTTGGAACTGTGGACTTAATGAAGGACGATGTCAGAAATAAGAATTTAATAAAGCGTCCTGGGCAGAATGGGAAAACTGAGTAAAGACAACAGAATAACTTCAGCAAGATTAAAAAAGAACACTGCTATGTTTTTCAACATCATGGTTAATTGAAAAGATGACAAAGAATATTGGGCAAAATCCGAGCAGACAGTTTTCTAAACATTGTGGCTAAGTACAGGTTGAAAAGAGAGCCCTAATAGGTATACATTTCATTTTTAACCTTCTCATTCATTAAGGATGCATTTTACTTAAACATTCTTATTTGAACATCTTCTTCACTTTCTAGTAGTTCATGGCTGTAAATCAGATTCTTTAAACCCTGGCTCTAGATTTAAAGAACGAATGAAGAATCCAAAAATACAATGGTCCCTAGGAGAGAGGGGTCCAGACATAGCAGATCCATCGTATTCCTTTAATTGATGCTCTGATTCTGATTACCACTCAACAGCAACTGAGAAAATGTCTCCTACACTCCTGGGTCTACAAGATCAGGAAAACAAAACTTTTAAAAACAAAAGCTTATTCTAACGTTCACTGCACTTGCTACTGTGTCACTATAAATACATCTCGCTGACAATCTTGATGCAGTAGGATTTGTTTTCTGTATGATCTCATATACTGTCCCCTAAAAGCCATTTTCAGCTGATTAAACTGTTTCCACCTTTTCCTTACCATTTTCAGTAAAACATCTCATAGAACAATTTTAAGCAAATTATTTTTTAAAATAGGACTTTTTTTTTTACTTCAAAAGAAGGTGTAATCAATCAAGAAACAAGACTGAATTCGAAGTCTTTTAGCAGAATGATATCTGAAGCTGCTCCTGTATTCTTCCCGCTTGTTCATCTTTCCCTGGGCAGTGCCCCTGCCTCTGACACTTGTGGATGTTTTCTTTTGAATTGTACCCAAGGAGGGAACAGGACTTTATCCGATTTTCTTCTCAGGAGGACAGGCTTTTATACTTAGAAAAAAAAGTCCGTTTTATCTGCAGAGTATGGAAAGTGAAGAACTACAACATCCTCCTTTATAGAATAAGTATCAGCATACAGTCTCAAAGCCTTAAAATTTTGTTTCTGCTTCACTAAGGGAGGTTTCTTGTTCCCCCCCCCCCCCCCCCCCCCCCCCCCCCATAATTCAATGCAATTCAATTGAATTCACCCTGCAGGGCATGAAATTCCCAATAGATCAGGTGAGACTTTAAACTGCTGTGACTTTACCTTTTATTAGTGCAGCTAAGCACAGAGGGATTGGAGGAAATTCTGGTTTAGGATTATTTACTCGACCCTAAAGCTATAACCACAATTTATACATGAATAGAGCAAAAGTATTGTTTACAAGGTAGTTATTTAAAACTGTGTTTCTTAGCAAAAAGAACACATATTACTGAGAGCTACAGTCAAATTCATTTTCCTCTCCTGGTTTACTTTGTATTGCCTGTATTACTATACATCTTTTATGTAATTCCTGTTTTTTAAGTTCTGCCACAGCCTAAACAGCAAAGAAATATATTGCCTGATATAAACCACTGGATCGACTTCACAAATACATGGGATTGTTGTAAATCTGTAAAGATATTAACATACCTTAACGTAGGTATACACAGAGATACTGTAAAACGCTTTGCCCAAAGATAACATGACAAGCTAGACAGTCATTTCTTATCTAATCAAATGTAATTAAATGATTTAAATAAAAGCAAACTTTTTTTTTTAATACACACTTCTAAGTCTAACGTGAGGCAACTATAGCATCCACGTGACAAAGCTGAACAACATTTCACTACCTTTCAGTAAAGAATATACACCATTTATTAACTTTTAGGGAAAATTCCCGATTCATTTATCTCAAGGAAATTGCATGTAAGTGTACATCAGCTGGGACACTTATCTTTAGCTGAACATGGCTTTTATAGGTGTACCAGTAGGAAATGAATGACAAATGAATGACAAAATTAATGACAAATGCAGAAAAGACGTTAATTTAAGAAATTAATCCATCATGTATACGCATATCCAGAGTTGCACCCAAAACGATCGGTTCTGAATGCTGAATAGCAATTGTTAAGACCCATGATTTTTCTGATATAAACAAGGGCTAACACAGCATCCTGCTTTAGCTTCGTTTTTAAAGCAGTTTTGGCATCGTTTTCACAACTGATATGCGACTGACATGGCAGAAGTGAGCTGCTCACTCTGCAACAGGCCATCTCCAGAAGTGAAAATTCTGAAATTATTTTATACATACTTTATTTTAGCCTACATTTTTGCCAAGTTTCTTAGCTCCACCAGTGCTTCTGAATTTCCAGACCTCTTGGCTTCTTTGTTAATAACAGAAACGTCTCAAAATAAGAGCTTATCTGTTTACACATCAATCCTTTATTAGACTACATTAGCACAATCCACACGACCTTACAGCTGGAAGTCTGACAGATTTTTTCTGGTATTGCAAGAAGCACGTAAGAGACCTCTAAAAAAGACAGGATTTTTAGACACATAATCCCTATGCTCTGTATCTGGCGCTTTTTTTCCTCCACACCAGGGACTATTTTTGTTGTTAACTGTTTTTTTCCAAAGCCTTGAATAGCCTGAAAATTGCCTTTCTGTACAATGTCCTCTCCTCATATGCTACATCACAGCTGCTGCATTCAGTGGGAAGGCTGGTTTTGGCTATTCCTATCTCTGCATTGCAAAGTTGAACGGAAGTAGGGCATGCACTGAAAGAACAGGAGCAAATAGGGAATTATTTTTACAGCCATGGAAGAGCCCGAGACTGCAAAATTCACAATTTGCCAATACAAACCGAGGGTGAAGGTGATATTTGAAAGGACAAGAGTAGCTACGGAAGCAATTCCATTTTCATTATCTGCCTCTATAAATCTGTATGCAGATAGCACTTTGAAAAAATACATGTAAAATGCTACCAATTATTTAAATATATCACATGTCCAATCTTACAAACAAGATTTTTAAAAGCATACTATATATTCAGTGTTTGGAGGCAGGACCTAGATAACATAATGTTTCCTTAAAATCATACCATTTAAATTCAGTCAAATCTTTGTCAAAATATGAAGTCCTTATTTGAAACCCTCAAAAACAATTACTGAAATTCCAGAAAACCTGATATTAGTGGACTTACTTTTGGGGAACTGGCAAACATAGTATAGAAGTTTAATAGAAAGCCGTTAAGTAGATATAGCTATTGGTTCCTTTTCCACACAGTAGCAGATGCATAGAAGGACTAAGCAATGCTCTCAAACCTCAAGGCAAGTTTAATTGACTGAGCCAAGAACAGAATGCTGGAGCTTCTGATTTCCAGGGCACGCTAGGACCAGATTGCTTCTTTAATCACAACTATTATTCTGTCTTTCCTCCTAAAATAAGTGCAAAATAAACAGTGCCCACATTTTTTTCCTACAGCTCTTGGAACATCTTGCAAGCTGACAACATAAAAAAATGGAAATATTTCAGGTAATTTGATTAAATTAGAAACAAACAAAAACCAGATCACTTGTGCAGACTCTTCCAGTATTTACCTATGTAGAATGTATTACTACCCTTTGGATAGGGTAGTAATAAAAGAATGGCAGATACATCACCTGAATGCAAACACTGTCAAGTACTCGCATCAAAATTTTTCCTGCTTTTTTTTTTTTTAGCTATATATCATTGCTGCTCTTACATACATAGGTGTGCAAACCCCTTGTATCTTGGGGAGGGGGCATTTGGGTGGGTGCAGAGGGTGGGGAGGAAACAGGCCTTTATCACTTCTAGTGCAATTTTGAAAACCTAGAAGACCAAACCTTTACTGCATTTTTTCTACACCTCATTTCCTCTTTGCTGCATATGATATGAAGTCTCTTTCCCTTAGTTATGTCTTTGTTATTATACTCCTTCTGGAAGATTTACTCTTTTTATTCGCACATCAAGTTTGAAACATTTGCAGAAAGTACTGGAAGATTCTGTAGTTCCATTTAGAGCACCTAGACATTAATTCACTATTTCCCTAGAGAAGAATGTGGCTTTTTTCTTCTCCTCAGTAACCCCCCCCCCCCCCGCCTTTTTTTAATTTTATGACCTAAAAGAGGTGACTAATACAAATCAAATGGATCTTTTTGAATAATTCCAGGAACATTTGAATGATAGTTAAATCCTATGTATTTTGGATGTATGGTGAGGAAGGAGAAGCAGTTGAGCTAGACTAGAACACACATCACTGAAGGCCTCAGGAAACTTGACATTTGTTCTGCTTGATGTGCTCTACCTCCCATCTATACCAATATCTCTAGTTTAATCATTTCTCTACCTCTAAGGTTAATCACCATTTTTCAATATGCTATTTCTTTTTTGCTTTCTGAGAAGCCTCAATCACAGATGCCCCAAATAACATTTATACAGGGCTCTAGAAACTGTTCACTCAGAGACTTACAAAACCCCTATCCATCTTCTCTGCTGTTTTGTAGTCAAAGTACTTCCCTAAAAACTCAGACAAAATCACAGCCAAGCGTGGCAGGATAGTGGAGATACATATCAAAAGTACTCCTTAAATATTTATGATCTTATAAATGTCAGCCACTTGGTTTACATTTTTACTTTTAAAAGTAAATTTTTATACCTTTATACTTTTTTATATCAAAAAGTTTATACTTTATTTTTTTATACGTTTATACTTTTCCCCTGTGCATTTATCTATTCGCTAAGGATTTGCCAAGATATTAAAGAGAAATCATAATCTCTTTCATTCTTCAGAGAGCGTAGAGACCCCAACCAGACTGAAGCTTCATTTAGTGCCAGACATTTGCAATGTGACTGAAAGAAGCTACACAGTAAATGACTGCAGCCAGCCTTGCAGCCCCCAGGAAAAGCCATTATTCTGGTTTGTTCTCAAGGGTTTCCTTGGGCTGAGTTCAAGGGGAACGAATGGCAGACGGCAACTGCTAACAAAGTGCAATAACAGGTACTACTGTGGCTGGACGGCAAAACACACATAAATCCAGCCCACAGACATTCAATCTCATGAAAGAGTACTATGTACAAATAAGGCAAATAGTAACAAATTCTGAAACGAACAGTCAAATGACCTAAAAACATACAAAATGCCTAGAAGCTGTTAAAAAATGCTGTATTAGAAGCCCCTAAAATCTTGAATGACTCTATAAAGCTAAGAAGGCTACACAGGGAACAACTCAGAAGTTAGAAAAACTTGCTCAAGGGAGGACAACAGGAAAGGACATTTGGAATGGACAGGAATTGGACAGTGTAAGAAGTTGTGGATGTATCCAATATCAAAAAAGGACTTAGAGAAATAAACAGGCAGCAGGTTCATAAACATACGCTACAGGGAACAGACAGGGAATACGTCTTCTAACATCCCAAACCCAGTGATTGCAGATGCTGCGGGAAGTGAGGCAGGCTCATGTGCTCTGCCCTAACAGCGTTTGCCATTGCCATTGTCACAGACAAGATACTGAGATTGATGGACCATTGAGCATTTCATACGTTCTTGTAATTCAAAAGACGGGAGGAGTCACACTACTGTGCCACACCCAGAGTGCCATCCACCAGGTCACAGTGACTCCTGGGGTTTGCCACTGGCCTGAATTTATTTCTGATGCACCCTCACTGATCTCAGGTACCCCAGAATTTCACCAGACTTCCCTTTTTTTTTTCCTAAGAGGAAGAGAGAAACGTAGATGTAAAACGTGTGTGAATTGGTACATGTGTGGGTATCCAAGTCAGCATATTTATGTTTTGAATCGAAGGAATGTTGAGCATTCTTAATTGCCATTCATTTTAGGTAGTGACGGAGATGTTTAGTCACTCTGCAGACTGATACACAATTGGAAACATAAAATTGTAGGTATGCAAATTAGATGTTTCTCTAAAAGGTCCCATGATAGGCCTAAAACGCTTGCAACATTGGTATATCCAGTTTACCCAGTCAGCTCTTGCAACTTCAGACAGGAGGGTATCAGGAAATAAAATGTTGCTGAATCACTCCATCTTTAAATTGAGAAACAAATACTTTTGGTGCCAAAAAGAAAGATTCCTTTCAAAGCAGATTTTATAAAATGTGCTATAAATACAGTAAACATTACAGAAATCTACTGACCTACCTAAGAAAATCATTAGCAGTCAGACGGTTTGAATGTTGACTAATGAAGTATTTATTTGTGTGCAATAAGAGACAGCATTTTTTATGGCTGGTCAATAGGATCGGACTGATATGATTTATTAGAATTAACAGGCTCAATTGCAAATCGTCCAGTGATCACAGGTGGGAAAAGAAAGCAAGGCGGTTGTGACTGTACATGAAGACAACCGAGAACGTGGCTTAAGATCAAGTTTGCATGCACGTTAAACTCAGAATAGTTTAGAATAGCAAAATGTAAGAATTGAACAGAACAGAGAAAGACAAGAAGCCTGGTTGGAAAGAGAAAAGGAGATCATCTGAATAATATATTTTCAAATGCAAAGTTCTTTGCAAAATGAAGCAATGGAAAGGGAGACTATATCCTGATTTAGACAAATTATTTGGGGAGAAAAAGATAAGGAGGAAAAAAATATGACGCTGCTCAAATATTTTAAATCTCTATTCCAAGATCAAATTTCAAAACAAATTCAGTTTAATACTAACAAAAAATAAATAAAACATGTTTTATGTTTTATTTGGGATTTTGGGATCAATTTGGGATTAATATTCATGACTTAAAGCTTAAGAAAACATTTTAGTAATGTGGTTTTTTTAAATTTTATTAAGAATCTTAACTCTGAGATTTTATTTCCATTCTTCTCCTCTTGCTGTTTATTTTTAAAGCAGGTAATAACACTGTGGATGAAGTT
Organism: Mycteria americana; assembly: GCF_035582795.1. NCBI lineage: Eukaryota > Metazoa > Chordata > Aves > Ciconiiformes > Ciconiidae > Mycteria > Mycteria americana. The sequence continues at coordinate 6,357,974 of NC_134369.1, read as the reverse complement.
TCACTGTGTATCAATAATCTATAGAATTGAATTAAGTATTCCTTTCCGAAAAAGCACAACTCATAAGTACAGCAAAAGTTACAGAGATGTACTATGGACCTATGCGCCAGTAGCACGGAGTCAACAGTTGCATTCAATAAAACACTATTTCTAAATGCACACCGCCATTTTTGTTTGGTTTTGTGTTTAGAGTATTTCACTGAAGCTTTATCTTTCTACTACAACAACATATGTTTTAAATATGAAGCCAAGCCATAATCTCTTCCAGTGTAAACTCTGAACGCAGATGACAATCAAATGTTCCTCTTACCTCGTTTTGGAGGTCACGGATCATTTTGCTCTTCCTTTCCATTTCAGTCTTCAGAAAGTTAATCTACAAGTTTAAAGAAATGTTGAGTGTGAGCTGTTGAAATCTACCTAAACATCAGTTTAACCATTAATTATTTCTTTACTCACAGCTTTGGGAAAAAAAAAATACAACCACCTTACATCTGTTTCTAGCAATAGGTTATCTTACAAACCTTCTGCTTATATACCAAAATTGGTATAGGCCACAGCTAGGTATTTGCTAAATCTACAAACATTTAGCATAATGTTTACTAGAAAACTTATAATCAAGAGAAGAAAATCGCTGTACCTAAATAGACTTACTTTACTTTTGCACCAGTAGATAGTGTTTATTTTTCGCAATGAAGTCCCACATGATCTTTAGAGAACTCAGGATTTTTACAACAATATTAACTGATTTTACGATCTAAAATTTTTTTAACCCTCTAAGAACACAACATCTATCATAGTAGGTTTCTAACAGTTATTTCATTTGAATGCCACAGTACTGGTCCTCATGAGATAAACCCCTTGATTCTGATCAGACTCACCTGTGGAATAAAGTGTATTATATGTGAAAGCATTCAAATATGGTCTTTAGTTCCTGTTTAATTCAATGACTTGCCTTGGAATGTAGATAATCCAATCTTAGTTTTAAGATTGAATTTAGTCAATCACAGTTTTAAAGACTGTTTTTACAAATCAGTCTAAGTTTCTTTCAGGACTGAGCTTTCCTCCTGGCTTCTGGAACATAATGGGAGAAAGGAGGATGTAATTATAACAACTAGGATTAAAAGAACACATTCCTTTCACTTTGAAGGAGAATGCTCTTGGATACCTTAGTTAGCAAAATACTCATCCCTATATACCCAATGCCCCATGCCACGTTCTCTGCCCCCTTTATACAAAAGCCTACCTACATTCATGGGAAACTACAGTTCATCTGACATTGCAGCGGACTTGTTAAGAAAAACAAAACCTCTCTAAGAAAACAGATTTAGATTATAGAGACATGGACCTAGAGATTAATGGTTTGAATGTCATGAGGATAAAAAATGACAGTGAATCTGCATGATGTGACAGCTGTTCTTAGAATCCTGCCCATACTCAAGTAGACAGATGTCAGTAATTTAAAAACCATCACTGGCCTTGACATTGCTCTCATCTATATCAAAAGAGAAGTCAGAGAACATTATCATCACTTAAGAGAGAAAAGTAGGTAGGGGGTCCATGAGACAAGTGCCAACTGACGTGCACAAATGTTACTTCTTTTGCAAACTCTTCCAAAATTTTCTCTAAGTGGCTTGGTTGTGGAAATACTAACTACACATCCAGCTACCGCTGAGGGTGATGTTTTAGCAGAAGATGAATATATTCAGCACTGGCCTAGCAATCACGTCTGCAAATAGTGAAATTTAGTCCATGTATATTGTCTAACAAATATGAAGATTTTGCACAACAATAAATAAAGGTCACAATCAAAATACGAGATCAGGATTAACTGGGGAAAAAAAAAAAAAAAAAACAAACTGTTCACATGGTGGGTTTTGGTTTTTCAGCTGTTCAAAAGATTTGCCAGCTACCAATAAATACCGATAAAAATAATATAGGGATTTCCATTAAAGAGTGTTCCCTTTCTTAGTCCTAACTCTCAAAAGAATATTAATATTCCTTCAAAGCACTTCACTTCTAAATCTGAATATATATGAAATAATTAAAGAGTTATGATACCAAAATTATTGTCTGTGTGCTCTCTATACATAGCCTGTAAGTATCAGCCTGGATCTTCTAGTGGAGAGTTATTGAAGTCACCACAGTACTGTTAATTTAACCAGCAATCTATGTTAGTTAAACCAGTAATTTTTGTTAATTACTATTCACATACACATGCTTCTGATATCACTGATATGGACACCTTAAATAGTGCAAACTTACTGGTTTAGCTTATCTGAATAATTTAAAAAAATTTAACCTCCTTTTTTTTAAAAAATAATACCAGTATTAATTAAAAAGTCATTCATTTTTGCTTTCATATTGTAACAGCATTTTTAAAGCACTTCTACTAAATCTCCAACAGCTGAAGAGCCACTTAGTCATAAAGTATAGCTATAGAGAGCTACATAGGAGGGATTTATACGGCTTGGCTGCTGGAGCTAATATAGAGATAACATTTAAGTGCATCTATGTCTACAATTTCATGCTTTAAGGCAGATCAGTCTATATCAGACCATTTACATGATGCTTTTAGTCAGTCCCAAGGACAAGGCATAATACCATTTTCCAGAGGAGATGTAAAAATTCTACTTTCAGTCACCAAATCCTGATAGCATAATAAACAAGAACGGACATTTATACCCAGCTCTAAATTAAAAGGCACAGAAACTGAAAAATTGAAACTAAGAAACTTTCTACATCTCTTCTTCCTTTCTACCTACTCTTTGTTCTTGTTCAATATTTGCCTCTTTCCAAATGTTGGCTGCCTTTAATTAATATCTAGCCGTAATTATGAAAATACATAATGAAAATATATTCTTCTAAGGCTGAACTTTGCAATATTAAGCAAGGACACCGCTTCTGTCTCCTGGAGACAGACATCCAAGGTACTCAGAGCTTTGTGTGTTTCAGAGCTCATTACATTTATTAAAGGCAAAAGCTTCCATCCAGTGGCCTTTACTCACAACAGTTTGTGACCTTGAAATGTTCAAATTAAATTTTCCCCCATTGAAATACAGAATGCTTTAGCAGATGGCAGTGATCTAATTCTGAGTCAGACAATAGTTATTCACTACAGATGAAGGATGGAAGAATACCAATATAGCATCATTACCACACAGTCAAAGCTCAGCTGTATGCTTACTTGTTTACCTCCAGACTTCTTGTATCTTGCTCAGGACTAAGCCATGAGCAATTAAGATGGAATTGGAATACATTCATTAACACCTATTTTGGCAATATCTGGAAAACCTAACGTACTCAATATTAATTTTCATGGTCTAATTTTCAAGTTATAGTGTAGGAGTTGACTCCAAAAGCCAGAGAGAACTGGTTAGACTATTACCTAAAACAGGGAAACTAGTCTTACCTTTGCAAAAAAGTGCTCTACTAAGTGTTAAATACTTCTAAGAGCAAACCTAAATATACTTTTACCTACTAGGATTTCTTAGATGAATGTCACTTTTAAGCTGTAAGTTATACTTTAATTAGTAAAATGGATTTTTGTCAAAGAGACATTTAGGACTTTAGGACCTGTCTGTCATAAGGGCTGTTACTAAACAAATATTTTTGAAGTGAAATGAACATCTGATCTTCTTATTAAGAACATTGCAGGCATGTTATTTTAATAATAACATTTTATTAAAAATATTGCAGGCATTGCAGGCTCATGGTTCTTAAGATTCTTGTTTGGTGGTGGATATCTCTGAATTAAATTCCCCATATTCTGTTAGTCTTTTATTACTACAAAAAACCCTACTGCTTTCAGAATAACCATATTGTTTATTGTTTATTTTTACAAGTCATGCATAATGTGTTACTTATTTCTCATTTTTCATAGTGAACACCGAGCAACTGGGGAAAAGGCGTTTACACAGACATATTTTCTCCTTTATTTTGACAGACTGTACTATAGTTGTATTGTCAAACAATTCCATCACCATGTCTTTTTAAAAATTGTTAGCATGATATAAAACACCAACAGGAACAGAATGTAAAATGCAGACTAAGCTTAGTCTACTTAGCCAAACTGTTTTTGAGGATTTCCCTGTTTCCTTCTTTACTTTCTCCCTCATCCAGAGCTATCCAGCTCTTTTTTTATACACTTTAATTGCAGTTAGTGGGAAACAACTTTGCAAACCTCAAGATCACTTCCTAAAAAAATAATTATTTCTTAAGATACAAGCAGTTAGCATGAAGCACGGTCAAGTGAAGAGCCCTTCTCCAAAAAGCACTAAGAGCCTGTTAACCTAATGCAGAGATACAGAATCACTACTTACTCTATTTATTCAAATTCACTGGAAAAAAAAACACTTTCAAGTTACACCTGTCATTTGCCCTCTGCCTCTTTGTTAACAAATGTGAAAATTAGTCCATCGTTCCTAATCCTGTTTCTGGAAGAAGTGGTTCCACTTCACATTTAAGGATATAGTTTGACATTATTAATAATTTTTTTCACTGCATAACAACCTATTCTAAATTGCTTAGGTATTTGATGCAGACAAAAAATCTCTGTCAACCTTTACTGATAGTTAAAGAGGACAACAGGTTATTTGGAATTGTCTTCCACATTTTATATACATGTTGTATACCTAAACCCAGTATAGTGCTTCTGACTAACGAGCTTTCTCTAGTTAAGAAATGCTTTTTGATATACAAATAATCCATAGTTCTAGCGCGAGATGGTCTGTAGAGAAGCTCCATCACAACCCAAGGCTTCCTGGAAGACTGTGTTTGACCATGAACTTTGCAACATAGGACTAGTCTAAAATGTAAACCATCCTTATCATAACTAGTATTCTTCTGCACCTTTACTATCCTGAATAGAGCAGCTGAAACAAGAGGCATAAATTTATCTGAGGTCTGCCATATATTTTCTAGAAAAGAGCCGTCCCCACACAGACTGCTGCTGCTCTTCATAGGTTAGCGCTACAGATGCAGAAGGCAAAGGACCCAGAAAGGGAGTGCTCGCTCCTGCTAAGGGCCCCAGGTCAGTCCTCAGTGTGATTAGTACTGTAAAGGACAGGAATGTCTTTACACCTCATTTTTGTTTCCTCAAGCCTGAGTTGCTGCTTCTACCCTCAGAAAGTTGTTACTACCTAGCAGGAGCTCCACTGGCTGCTCTCTGAGAGACTGTACCCACCAACACTTCAGCAGAGCCTCAGAATGGCAACTTTTTCGCTCCCTACCATTCTTGGCTTCTCTAGTCTTAAAAGGCCAAAAAAAAAAGAATAAGCATGCACAATAACGTTGATAACATTGTTTCTGATGAATCATTTGTGCAACTGATAGTGATGAGTCTCGCCATACATTGCACTAGATGTGGATGCAAAGTGTGATGTACTGCTGTGGCGTCTCCTCTGTTCTTTTGGTTTGGTCAGAGTCCTCGAATACTTTCCAGGTTATTTTTCATGTAATTTGACTTAATTCTTGTAAATTATTACTTACACTTTTGCATTTACCTAATAAAGAACACCCCTCAGGCAGGTGTTCCCTGTTGAATATATACAGTCAATTAACATACACTAAGCATTATGCCTCCTTGGCAAATGCAGAAAAGAAATATGTAACTCCAACCCCCCTGCAGTGTTTTAGTCACGTGGCTTTGAGAAACGTAATTCTATTCTTATTTACTTTGATGAAAATCAAGATTTACCTCACCAAATCCTGTAGAATAAAATGTGCTTAAATTGGATTAGAAACAAGACTCACAATTCATTAAATTAGAATTAAATTCAAGCTCCCATCCTCTAGCTAGGCTTGCCTCAAAGTACCTAGACCTTTCATAGCATTCACATTGCTTTCAGAAAAACGTGAAACACATGGGGAAACCAGGTGTAAAGTAACCCTGTGTGACAGTAATAATATTTATTTCCATTTCTATTGCAGCTTTCATCTGAGGATCCTGAAGCACTTTTTGAATATTCATTCAGTCTCACTGTACTGGTGAGCTTCATTATGTACATTGTACCTTGAGGCATAAAGAAATAAATGTCACAAACCAAGGACACAGTTCTACTTTCCTTAAAATCAGTGGCAAATTTAATATTCTATTATTGGCAAGTTTTAGAACACAGCTCAAGAATTCAGTTTCTCTAACCAGCTGACAACACTCCAAGCCAAGTTCTGTTATAAACTCAGAGGGGTTTTTCCTGGTTTCTGCACTAGGTAATATTTTTGCTTACAGTTAACAGTATATTTTGTTTGACTTGTGTAGAACAAATCTTGTGCTCTTCCCCAGTGCTAGGGCGTGGACTGAATTTACACAAGGCATTGCTGATCAAGTTTAAAAAAGCACAGTATCACAAACAACAACAGAGTGAATAATCCATTCACTACATCTGAGATTTAGTTAACCCACAGCTGAATTAGTCTTGAATATCAAAATCTAATACAGAGATTAAATAACAAAATATGTTTTCTGCCTTTAATTTGCAGGACCAGAATTTGTTGTGCTGATAAAGCTAGTGGGAATGTGTCTGTGCACCTGGAAAAAGACAACTTTCAACCAGCATGTTCTGAGTACTTAGCAGTGAAAACTAGGTTCTCATTTTTTCTTATTTCAGGACAACATATCTTGCCTCAGTAAAAAAACATCTTAAACAGTGCAGATATTTTACAAATCCTTCTAGCGGCTTGTTTTCAAGTCTAGAGTTAGAATCACAGAAGACTTGAAGTTTGAAGGGACCTCTGGAGATTATCTAGTCAACTTACGCTCAGTGGTGTTCGTGTTATAGGACTACTACTAATGAGCACAGGAAAAATTTCCTTTTTATATCTTAGAATTAAACAAGAAAACATGATTCTACTTTTTTTTTCTGAAATAGCAAAATGTGGCTATTTATGCCCCACAGTATTACAGTGCTACACAAAAATCCAACAAATTGTACAATTTATCCAGAAACAGAGTTTTATTAAAGCAGGAAATCTTAATGGGACTTAATACCTTCCTCTAGTCATAATTAGACCTACTACGGTCAAAATCAGACACTCTGCTATGATTCTATGATTCTATTTTGTTGCTGAAAATCGGTAGTGATTCCAAAAAAGTCAGTGGATGTATGACAGTGTACATTAGTACAGATGAGACACGAGGGTGCATAAAGATTGCTTCATCAGGGAAAGGACTTCGGTCCAAGTCTCCAGGCTCAAATCTCCAAAAGTGTATACACACACCTAAATCCCACAGAAATTAGTGAAGACAGAGATCTTAGTGCTTTTGAACATACAAACTTTTCTCAGCTCCTTTCTTCTGAAGCTTGTAGAGTACTAACACATACTTGACATCCAAGTTTTTTACACGTCAAGTTATTTGAGCTAATGACAAATTCTCAAGGCAGAAGGATTGAAAAAAGACAGAAGAAACAAACAAAAATAATGAAAGAAGGACAGGGAATCACTCACGGTAGCCTGCTGCTTTTCTGCTTTCTCAGTTGCCTCATTAAGCTGCTTTTGAAAGGCCTCCTGGAGAGATTTCATTTCTTCCCTAGTTTGTTGAAAACACAGAATACAAACTTCATCACAAGTGTCCATTAAGAAATACTTTTTCAGATTCAATAAAAGGCACCTTTAATTATTCAGAGTAATAGACAGATGTCCTGTGTCTGAGTCTTGCTAATAAAATCATAACGACCCCATGAACTATAGTGCCTACACAAGACAAAAATTATCTATGATGGAAATTGGCCACCTTTTACATCTACTGAGTAACCTGCTGTGCAAAACATCTGCCAGTGTATAATTTCTAGCAAAAAGGTTTGGCATCAAAAAAGTGAGGAAAGTGGGCTACTGAAAACACACCAAAATGGAACCACACTATTATCAATAAGAACTAGTTTATACCTGCTTTAAAATAACTAAATAAATAATGCTCTGATAAAATTCAACCTTCACCTGGCTCTTTCTGGAGACAAGCAACACAAAAATTCAGTAGAAGATTCTGGCATACAACTGGACAAGAAAAAAAACCCAAGAGGATAATTGTTTGGACTGGACTTTACTCGAATAAAAAACCCACTTCTTCAAATTGCAAGAATTACAGTGGGCTGAGATCCTCTGCTGGCCACCTCTTCTGCCCACAGCATATGACACACTTTGGAGCTGTGGCAAAGTAGAAGAGTGACATATTTCAGAACGGCTGCAGAGCTTTTTCAGGGCTCCTGCTTGCATGGATAAACCTTCACAGAAGACCAGCACAGAACTGGGTTTACACACAGATAATAATTTAGCCCAGTGAAAACTAAACTGGAATGGAAACCATCTAGTTCATACAAGAACAGAACTTGTAGCTGCTGGGTCATCTTTCTTGTTAGCCGATAACTCTACTACTTTTAGCAATTTTGGGAACACTAGTACAGAACAGATTTAATGGAAATAGTGATTGAGAGCATGAAACCAATGCACCATCAGCACAATACAGCGCTCTCATCCTACAAACAGATCTGGTAATTTCAAAGTGCTGACGGTGCACAGAAAGAACAAAACTTGAGGCATCATAGTAAGTGACCAAGTTTTACTTGGAACTTGGGAAGTACTGAAGAATTCACCCAAAAGGGATTAAAAAATCTAATTTGAAGTCAGCAGAACTACATCTACTTCTACAAGCTGAGATTCTAGCACTCTAAACTTTACTGTATCATCCATCATTGCAGAGAATAATCAAAGCAGTGTTCACAAACCAAATGCAGCTCACATTTGTCCAAAGAAAAAAGATCATAAGATTAATATTGGGATATATTTTGAATTTTGGTTCAAATACAATAGATTTAAGCATAACAGTATGTTCACCATTCTTCACTTACTCCAGATGAAGTACAGCCTGAGGTTCTTGGCAAATAAACTGTGACCCTTCCTTAGTGACATTCTATGAGGGAGATTCCTTGGCACATTTTTAACACCTCCTTCTTAACACTGAACTTCCACAGCTCTCTGGAAGTGAAATCCAGTAAGCCTGTAAACAGCTGTCAAGCACCTGCAGTGGCTCCAAGGCATTTTCTCAGAGTATATTGTAAAAGCCTTTTCTTTTCTGAGGGAGGGTGAGGGCTGCTCAGCAGCATACTGCCTATTGCACTAATCCAGGGTCCATCTATGGGAACTGCTGTTGTGCAGTATATTCAACAGCTGAATGCCCTAGAAGCAAAAGTCAACATGCACTTTTGGGTGGACCTGAAGAGACTTTAAGGGGTGATTTAAGGAGAAGATTAGGAAGAATACATGTAGTATGTAGTAAAATTTTCCCTTAGCAGACTCAATTTTCCCATCTGCAACTCAGATCTATTTACTAAATAGTCCATTAATACTTTTAATCAATTAATCTCTCTATTTCACAAAAGCTGCACAACAATGAAACCACTACAAAAACACATTTTTGTATGAAGGACAGAGTCCGTGACAAGGGCAGCTATGATGCTGAGACATATACCTTCAGTTGCGCCCAAGACATATAAGTGTTTAAATAGGACATTAGCTGAAGTCTTGCTTTCATCATTCAATAGATTTGTCTGGAATACCTGAAAGATCCTTATGTACCTGACCCTTCTCTATCAAAGTGAAAACAAGAACTTCTATGTGTGTTGTATTATGAATCTTATTTGTTGCGTATTGAAGAACTGAAGGTCATTTTATCACAAGCCTTCTCTACAGCAATGCAATTTCATATGTACTTTATTAAATACATTGATGGCCATGGAATTTAAGTATTGCATTTCTAACGATGAAAGAAGTATGAACTTCATTAAGTTTTAAAGTAAATTTTTTTCTCAGGAAAAATATGAAGTGTAGATGATACTATACAACATTATATAATATTGTTTCAGCAAAAGTGATCCCTCCATTAGTTACATTTTCTTGTTACTAAAAATGTATTGATGTTGTTATTTGTCGGTCTGAATTCCAAGAATTCAGAGAAGTAGAATGATGAAAGTTACTTGCAACGAAGCACTGGGGGACTTGAGACTAAGGACTAGGCTGGGAACTTGCATTCCCAGCCATGGAAACCCACTATTTCTTAAGCGCTCAATGAATAATTTGAGCGCTGCCTTCCTCACAGATATCCAGCGCGAGTATTGCTACATTTGCACAATGGCTAGTGATTTTGAGTGTCTACATGCATGAATATTTAATTAAGAGGCCTGAATAAATATATAATATCATCTCCAAATTCAGAGATTGATACACTTTAATAATTTAATTAACTGGGCATTACCATCCACTAGTCATTTTCTAAAACTTCTGATTTTAGTCTTTTAAGAGAACATTTCATGACTAAACCTTCCTGAGAAATTCAAAACCCCCTTCTTTAGCAGATATCTCAACTGTAGCATTTTAATATCTTTTCCTAGCATATGTCCAATATCAGTTAATACGTAATTTGTTTCAAAAACTTCCTAAAATAGCATTCCCTGCCCTTATTTTACTGTTGTAATCAGCAGACTCTGGAATACAGACAGTAGTGTTTATAGATTAAAGTAAAAGGAAAGATGGAACTTCCTAGTCTGACTTCCTAGTCCATTTCAGTCCGGAAATGGAAAAAGAAGGGAGGAGGTGGGGTCTTACCTTTGCTTTTGGCCCAGTTCCAGAAGTTTCTGCACATCATTTTTGGCTGATGCTTCATCATTTTTCAAAGACTGATAGCAAAGGAAGAAATCTATTACCAAAGAGATCTTTAACATTATTCATCTGTGAAATGATTAATCTGGTCCTCTTTCATAAAATATTCCCGGTGAATTACAGATATTACCACTTGTGAGAAATGGAGGAATAGCCTGACTTTTCTTTTACCATAACTCAGCACAGCTAACTGTATACAGCTGTTTTTCAAATATTAAATGAGAGCTGATCAAATAAGTAGATTTAGAAGCAAATGACTAAAAGCATTAGGATTGTATGACAAAGATAAGTGTGTACATACAGAAGATAATTATACAGCTCTTTGCCTATATCTGGATCTCTGCAGTGCTGAGTCTAAAATAACTCATAATTTTGCTGAGTACTACCTTCAACTGTGCTGCATATGAAATCCCATTCTCAAATAACTTTGTTACAAGGAGAAGCACATTTCTCTCAACAGAAGAAAACACCTACAATAATAAAGAATATTAAAGCACTCAAAAAAAAAAAAAAGGAGAAAAGATTCAATAAACCACAGTTCACATTAATTAGAACCAGAGAAGTCTGAAATATAAGACAATAAAATACTATAATATAGTACAGTATTAAGACACATTCTCCTGTGAACAGATATAGGGATGCTACTCCTCCTATTTTTCCCACCTAGCTTACATCAACACGATGATAAAAATGCAACATCAGGAAATACCATCCTTTAAAATGGCATGACATACAGAGACAAATCTCAACTGATAATGAGTCTGAATGTTTTTACCAGACCGACAGACTGTATCTGGAAAAGACTCTTAAATGAACATCTGGTGATTCCAGGACCCCAAATCCAGAGCAGGACTTTTAATCTACTTTTTACTCTGAGGAACTAATTTGACTCCAGAGTTAATCTGACTATTGCCCTTTCAGCCCACCCATGATACCCAAAAGTTAAAATGCAGACGTGTCTCAGCTCCAGCTGCAGGCTCATCTAGCAAAATTCGTCAGCTGAACTTGTAAAGTAATGCCCTGCGGTAAATCCAGTCTGTGGAGATGGCACGTCAGGTAGGTAAAGTGAGCAGCTACACTAGGCTGAGTATATGTAACTCATCAGCAAACATGCACCCTGCAAAGGAAATCCTTTATAGTAGCTGTCAGGACAAATGTGTGGTAACTCCACTAAGACAGCTTATTCTCTTTCCTTCCCTTCCTTTTTTGTTCCACTATGCCCTATTTTCATATTTTCTTTTTTTTTTTTTTTGAGTAAGTGGACAAAGGGCCCAACTCATTAGGATTATGTTTTCCATAAAAACATCGGGTTTGTGTTAAGTACACAATCAACAAAATAATAGTTATTCACATATTTAAAAAAACAACCCATATTTTTTGTAATAAATAGATATCAATATGAAAAAAATCAAGGTAATTAATCCTACAGAAACCAAAACATAACCTAACCTGGAGGTTTACTTTAATTCCCTCAAGTTCTTTAGAAGTCTTCGACAGTTGACGAAGGATATTGCTCCTTTCCTTAAAGACTTCTTTCAGCTGTCTTTCCAGTTCTTCATAGCCCTGTCTAACACAGAAAATAGAAGCATGAGATCTTCTCAAAACATTCTTCAATGCATTTGAAAACAGTCTTAGTTCATCCAAATTTAATTCATTCCAACATTCTTTACAGATTCCTAATTGGAGTGTGGGAAGGTCCCCCTGTTCACCTGTATAGTGATACGACGAGAGGAAACGGCCTCAAGTTGCACTGGGGATTGGATATTAGGAAAAATTTCTTTACCGAAAGGGTTGTCAAGCATTGGAACAGGGAAGTGGTGGAGTCACCATCCCTGGAGGTATTTAAAAGACGTGTAGATGTGGCACTTCGGGACTCGGGACGTGGTTTAGTGGTGGACTCGTGGTTTAGTGGCAGTGTTGGGTTTACTGTTGGATTCAATGATCTTAAAGGTCTTGTCCAACCTAAATGATTCTATGATTCTATTATTCTATATAACAACTTGATTTCTCCTAACATAGATAAATAGATGTTTTGTATGTCAAAATGATGTGCTTCATCTGAGTATACAAATTATCAGACTGAAACACTGCGAATGGTGTATTGTCTGTGATAAACAGGAGACAGAAAGGATGCATTTAACATGAGTGATAGTACATAGCATGAGATTTTTCTTTTAAAAAAGATATTCCATGAAAGAAACCAAGCAAAACTTTGAAAGTATTAAGTTTTGTAACACCCACTAATTTGAGGAAAGGATGATTCAGATTTATTTTAACTTTGTAAAATTTATTTCACTCCACAATTTCCCCCCACTTAAACCTCCTTACAGTATAAAATAGAACTGACAAATATGCTAAGAGAAATCAAACTTAATTATGAATTAACAGATAAGTCAAAATATTCTATCCTTTTCAAAATGGTAATTTGTACTTGGAATGTAACTATACATTTTAAAGTTTCTATAAAATCCACAATGAAATAAATCCCATGTGTATTGTTTTAGGTTGAATGAAATACAGATCCAACTCTCATACCCCATTTTAGAAAAAAAGCAAACATTACAGTTAATTCCAAAACAACATACTTTTTCATTTAAAATTGTCATTTTGAGAAAAACTGATCAGTGAATTGAAACATCCAGTCCTTCTACAACTTAATTTTAATTTTGTTTTTTTTCCTCCTTGCTGTACCTCTGGTTCTAAGAAGGGGGGAAAAAAGAACCTCAGCTCTGCAACACATCAGTACTATTTTATAATCGGATCCAAGACCTTGAAGTTAAACAGGAATCTTAACGCTCCTTTAATGGATTTTGAATACACACTTTAGCAAAGAAACTCAGTAAAGCAAATTAAAATATGCTATCTAATATCAGTCCTATCTATTTTAGCAATAGTCAGCTCACAAAATATGATAGATTTATGAAAAAAGAAAATTATTCTATATTAAATGATACTTTGGATACCTAGAAGAGATGAAAGTGAATAAAATGTCTCTTTCATCAACACAAGACTTTAGGCAAAAAATCTTAACATCATATTGAAGTTTCAGCAATAATTATATTCAGCTTTGACAGAACGTTGCAAATTAAAAAGTGTAGAGTTCTTTGAGCTTGCACCTCTAACGAAACACAAAACATCTCCTGCTAAAAGTAATCAGGCAGTTTCAGTAAGGTCATCACTTCCATTCCTCTTTAAGCTTCACAAAAAGTGTGTTAGACTTGATGGTCTCTCTTGCCATTGAAATGTCGTGCTTTTGTTTGAAGTTAAACCCTGCATTTAAAAAAATTACCTGCAAGTGGTAACACTGTCTTAACGATCACTTTAAAGTAACAACCCCCCCAATTCCAGTTTATCTTGAGCATTTAAAGGCCATCTGTCCCAAGCAGCCAATTACACTGCCCATGGGTATTCAGTTGGCACAGCTTTCACTCTATTGTCTTGTAAATACTGGTATCTACCCATTTGCATAAACCAGGGCTTTTCCCGAATTTTTAAACTGAATTTAATATAAACTATGCATGCACTTATATTTTCCTTCATATTATATTTTATGATACACTGGGCAGGGAAGAGGAGACAAAAAGCCAACAACCAACTTACTACAGTGAGTCACAAACCAAACCAAACCCTCGGAACTGCTAGAAGATAATTAAAAAAAAAAAAAAAAAGCAAAAGAAGAATGAAGATACAAGACATAGCTATCAGATCTATTAACTATTAGATCCTCAAAGGGTTTTAATTCTGGACAATATCATTTCTGATATCAAGCTTTGACTCTTAGCATTGTGTCCAAGAACAGTGCCTATGTATTTGAAGACAGTAAAATTCAACTCTTCACCTGTGCGATAGCTAACAAACCCTTAGATTAGCCCATCTATTTTGGTGACCTCCATTTCTACATTGTAAACTTGTGTCATTTAGACCAACAAAGTGCAATTCAAGTGAAAAAAGGTAAATTGGTAAATACCTTGGGTCTGATCATGAATCAGATTATTCAAGAATGCTCATATTCTCCCACAAAACTGAACACATCTTCAACTTTTACACTTCTTCAATCTTAACAAGATGTAACCAGATGTAACCAAAATGATTAGTTTGTTCTTTTGTAACTAAGCAACATAGAGATAGGGGCAGGGTAGATAATACTTTAATATTGTGTTTGTACACCTGTGGCTATGGATATGCTACTGTGCCCAAAGACAACTGGATGAGGAGCAGCACGGTCATGCTGCTATGTTCCCAGTACAGCCCCAGCCCATCTTGACGACGAGTCGAGGGTGGTTAGAATAACTGGTTTGCGTTAAGGGTGCCAAATCATTGTTAGGGACCTTGCACCATGAAGAAGGGAAGCAAGTTACATAAGCAAGGTGGGATTGCGCATGTCCAGAAGAAGGGGTCAGCTAAAGGACACACCTGTACAACACCAAGGACCACCAGAGACCTCCACAGAAGCCCCTCGGAGCTCAAGGACACAAGCGTAATGACCATGCAAATATGATAATTAGTTCTAGGAAACAGAATGAATATGCATGATCATTCCGGGAAATTTGATGCATATGTATGTAATTGAAGAATTTAAGTTTTGGTTGATGTAACCTGCGGAATGCAAGCTAGGTGGAACGATCCCCCGTGCATCCAGCGCCGTAATAAAGAATGCCTGCTTCTTAATACTACATTGGTGTTAAGGAGTTTGATTCCCGATTTCGGTGACAAAGATACTCAGGACTGTGTTTTAGGAAAGATCCACGGTCAATTGTTTTTCCTAGTCTTCCCTTTGACCAAAATTTGGGAGACCCAAATTTTGATAAGCACTGTTTGGAAGGTTCCACACATATATATGCAATATAATTGTGAGGTGGATAGATAGGCCATTCTAGAAGTAAAATCACTTTTCCACGCCAGCATGTCCACGCTCTGCAGCTGTGCTATCATTTTAAAAGAATAGTGTTTTTTTCTGAAGCTAATGTTAGATAAAATATTATTTCCATCATGACATAGTAATATTTCTTTCATATGTGAAAACATACAAATCACAAAATACGTAATCACAAATATGGAATTTTGTCCTGATGAACATTAGTAAACTCCTCTGAATTTGATTAACTAAGAAGAAGATTATTTGTCTAATTAAGAAAAAACTGCAAGATGTAAAGCAATTGGACCAGATATCAACAAGACTTAATCAACTTAATTCCTCTGAATTCAGAGATTTAAATTGAAAGAACACCTAATCTATATCTAGGAACCTGAATGAACAATACGGCTCTTTAAGAAGGATGGCATCATCCCTCACCATGTGGGAGAAAGGAAGAGAAGGAACTTTAGTAGGAAAACAGTGAAATATTAAACTTAATGACAAATTATGTGGGCATGGAGGGAGAGCAGATTCTTGCAGCCAGAAAAATAAGCTCTAAACTGAACAATTTGCTTATGCTGAACTTGGATGCCAGTTTTGTACTACAGCACAATTCTGGAAGAAGTTGACTCAGTGAATGTGACGTGTCACCACTGTGCCACCCTGCCACAAACACCATGAAATCCCAGCAACTTTCTGAAATCTTCCGATCCTCAAAAACTGTCAGGGTTCTCTACTCATTTTGCAGTAGAATTATAAGTGGCCAAAATAAGTTAAACCCATTCCTAAGAAACTCCACTAAGTAATTATACACAGATCAAATCTGTTCTCCGAATATTAGGTTACACCAGTTACACCATTCGGCAAAATAAAGCGTCATTTTCAGCATATCCATGTGGGATTAAAATTAGTATTTATCATTTTAGCACATGAATGTGCTTTGACAAATGTTCATTATGAACCAGAACAATTTAGCAATGCTCTGTATGTTAAGGTCATCTGTAGTGCTCCAATGGCAAATTGTTTTGCTTTTACCATCAGCCTATTGATGTAGTGTCAGTGTAAATTCCAATATTATTTGTTCTCAGGGAATGATACTCACTTATAGTTTTAAGCTTAGTCAGCTGTTTTGACTCTTCTATTATTCTTACTGATATGATTTATTCGATTATAGTAAACATTTCAACAGATTCTAATTTTCAGTAATGCAACAGGGACAAATGCCTAATAACCAGAAAGACTTGTGCCCCAGAGATCACTCCACCTCTGGCTGTTATTTCCTTAAATATTAGAAGTTAAGCTTTTTTGTCTTCAAAATAAGGATTGAGTTTATTTCTCACTGAATAATATGTACTATGTCAGGACAAAGTAAAATTGATTTTGTTTTCCCAGTAGGTTTACAAAGCCTGTCTTCAAAATAAAACTTTTATAAAGATTTCAATTATTTATGGTACATAAACGTCCCTGACTGAAAAAAACCCAACCCTTAAAAGAACAGAAAATTGAAATACAGTCTGCAGTTCAAGACAAACTTTGATAGATGTCTCTTTAAACAAACCTGTTGTCTGTTATGTTCCTCAAGCCACTCTTTTTAAAAAACTTTCCTGCTATAATTGCAATTAATATCCTACGGCATCCTACTGTAAATTCTAAGAAAATTAGATGAAATGATGAGAAGGTCACAGCCTCATGGGTTTGGCTATTTTTTTAAAGCAGCAATAGTTCAGGAAAGAGTAGATTATATTCCTTTTCATGCATCATAAACAGTAAATACTGTTTACAAAGTACACTTGCAAAGTGCATGATTGCCCAGGTGTTTCTAACGCAATCTTTTAAAGATACTCTTGGTGACAGATGTGTATGCATGAATGTGGTTTACATTCAAGTGAGAAAAAGATTCATCAGAATTCTAAATCAACATATCTGGAAGTTGAAAATAAGAATCTTTAAAACTGTAAAACAGGCAAACGAGACAGACAATAATAACAGAGCACTGCAATGCTGCTTTTTCTCTCTCTCTAAATATAAGCTTTTCTTATCTAGAAACTCAGTAAGAGGGAAGTCATTTATTAATGATCAACAAACAGAATGATCAGGTCATCTAAATGAAGTATGCAATATATACCATATATAATTATAGTGTGTATATATATATAATATACTATAATAGTGTCTAACCTACTTTTATCTGATTTCAGTCAATTCTGCATTAACAATGACATTTGGAAAAAATCATATAAGCATTAAGTTGGTCAGCAGATAAGCTCTTGCTGAAATCCAACCTTTGTCAGATACAACCGTTCTCCATACTCAAATGGCATTTACGTTATGTGTTTTGTATTTGGGCATTATCTAAACACTGTGTTTCAGACGGGGGGGGGGGGGGGGGGGAAGGAAGAAAAATGAACACAAAACCTTGGAGATTTAGGGCGAGCTGAGGAAAATTTTTATTTATCTGACCTTCATAATTTGTGCAAAACATTGGGTTGGAATGTTTCACTCCTACCTACTGAAAATAATGTATTATCCTGTGGTCCAGGCTTGGTTTATTAACAGTTCAAATAAAAAAAATCACATTGTTAGTACTTATATGACTATAGCAGGTTATGACCGCTTAAGTAGACTTAAGTGCCTGACCTAGTCTAACTTTACTAATCCACAAAATGGTAGCAGCGCTGGTGCGTTTTATTTGGTTTCTACACAGCTAGCAGCTAGAGAATCAGGCCCTTTGCATCTATTTCCTCTTACTTTTTAATGCACTCATCGTAAATAAACCTGAACAATGCAGCACCTTTTTGGCAGACTCTTGGCTGTGTAGAATCAATGACTCATCAGGGAACAGATGCAACTGTCACTTCCCATCAATGAGTAAAGGAGCAAAAGGAGATTTCCGAAAACTTGCAGCTGGCTTAGATACCTGGCCTCAGGAAATGACACAGCAAGTTGAATCATCATGTATAACGTGATACTGAAAATAATGACCCAAAGGAAAAAAAAAACACCCAACTTGTATTCATCCACTGAAAAGTGCACAAGCCACAAAAGCAAAGGGTTATCATCATGAGGAAGGACTGTACAAAACCCTGGGATTGACCCCACAGAAAAATAACCCCTCCTCCCACACATGCCAATAGGTGTGATGAGCCTTTTCTCTTCTCCAAGCTATCATTCAGGAGGCATTTTACCTAGAGCAATGAATCCTTACTGGATTTATACAGTTGTAATATGGAACAGACACCTTCTGAAAAGGAAGTTATTAAACTCTTTACAACTACTCAAATACAAACTGCCTAAATATGGACTTGTCCTCTGTACCTAGAGTTGACTTTCACATCAGTTCTACAGCATTTAGTCTTTAATAGGAAATCCATTCATACCAAACCCATTCTTTTTCTGATAGCTAACGTTATCCTTTTCAGTTCTGATATTCTTCATCATTTATATCTGTAATACTGCCTTTGGTCTGATTTCCTACTGCATATCTAAAACATTTGACTATGACCTCAGTGTTATTACCCTTAAATACAGCACTGTTACACTAGTCTCCTCAGATAACCAGCAATGCTTTTTTCCAGCATCTCTTACAAGACCGTCAGGTTAGTATTTCTGTCTCAGCTAGCTGTGTAATTTAATCTTGTAGTTGTTTTGGAATTTTACATTTAATTCTGCCGTCTAATAGAAAAAGACCTACCAACATCACGGTATCTATAGGAAATTTCACTCTCTCTTTCTAAGCTGTTATCTCAGATGATATAAAATTGAAATATTTCTACTTTACCTGACAAAACCATCAATGGGTATCCTCTGAAAGTCTATTTCACTGTTTAATAACTTAGTTTAGTAAAGTTCACTGATCAGTTCTCATCAAGTTTTAAGAATGGAACTTGTAAAACTTTTTTTTTTTATTAACCCAGAGGCAACAAGATAAGAAATTAGTCCCAGATCATTTGATTCCATATACATAACCATGCACACACACAATGTATACATATATAAACATGCACACAAACGAGATGTGTAAACCTAGGACTAATGCATTTCTAGGCAGAGGCATGCCACAGGAGTATTCTTTTTAAACTCAAGCTGGAATCCTATAATCACGCTAGGAACGTGGATAGTGAGATCAGCTGGCAGTATGATCTAGATTTGCTAAAGTCCACTCAACATTTCTACTGGCTGTGGAAGGGCAAACAACACAGTATAAGGTTAGCTAGTTAAATTAACTTCCCTACTCTATTTTTAAAAATAAATGTGACTTGTCTTAATGATAAGCTACCCACTTTGTGTCATGTGGCACTTCTCAAAAGTCTAATACTACTAAGTTAGACTTATTGTATTAATAAAGTATACCATGATTTTTTCAAAATATATGATTAAATAATTTTTCAAATTCGCATCTTAAGAAGTCAGATTAAAGGAGATATTGGTAGTTAAGGGATTCGCGTGCTTCACTAACCCTTCATTTACCACCAAGATCCTAAATTCCTCACCAGTTGGTACCCAGCACCACAAGCATCTAAGCATCTTCTGTGTTAGTAGAAATTAAATCCTGACACTGCTGAATTGCTCAGAGACACCAAGAAAAGAACAAGGAGGCACTGAATCCATGGTCTGATGACCAAGCATGTATCTCATTTATGAAAAACACAAGTTAAATGCTGATCTTGTGAGTATCTATTAGGGCCGGGAGAAAAACCAAAGCAACGCGCAGTGTGAAAATTAGTGTTCTCCTGCACTTACGGAGACCTGGGAGGGCCTGGAAAGTGTATTGATAATATAAACTGTGGTAAGAAAATAGTTGTGATTTCTGCCAAAGGAATCTAAAGTCCCTTCACTGAAGTGAATGCCACAAAGATTCCCAAACAAGGCAGCCCAGCCCAGCCCAGCTGCCTCTGCGGTCCTTCAACGCCAAGGGCATCCCATTTACACAGCTTATTCACAGAAGTTAACTCCAGCCTGACGTGGGCTAGTTCCTTTATATTCTGTGATATCTGAAGGAGAGGAACAACCCCTTCAGACGGGGAACGCAGTGACTCGGGACTGAATCACCCTCTAGCAAGACTTGTCTCTCCCACTGACAGTAGAGGAAGCCTAGCGATAAGCATCATCAGGGTAATGTTTTCTGCAAAAGACTGAAGATGGAACAAAGCTGCTGAATATAACAACTGAATTCAGCCAGTACAGTAGTAATTGCACAAATACCCAGGTCACAACAGTAAACCAACAAACATAGCTGTCGTACTGACAGCAGAGTAGCGATACCGATGCAGACTGGCAGACTGCCTGCTCACACCAGGGCTGCCAACGCGGGCTCGCTCACGTCGAGCAGCCTCCGCTGCCAAAGCCTCGTTAGACTTGTTAGAAAGGCATCCCCTTTGAACATAACTTTAGAGATTTTCAAAACCCTTACTCTGCTTAAGAATTTAGAAGGGATGAATCTGCACCTTCATTTCTAGTCCATCTGTCTCACATATTTGAGATAGAAGGTATTAACAAAATAATTGGGTTACTAGCAACAGAGATATATATATGTTAACATTTGGAAGAAAGAAATGTCCTTGCTATTTAAACTCTTACCATTATAAAATACAATTATATTAGGTTTGTCTTGTAGCAACAGATTTCCCAAATTTTTTTTTCAAATATTCCCAATTTCCAAATTATTTACTTTTCCAACTTCCCAATTTCCAAATATTTAAAATTGCTGTTGCATCCTAACTTCTACATTAGTTCTGCTCAAACGTGAATAAAACAGTCTGTTCAGTATAATTCTTCCTGTCTTCTTTTACATGCTCTGGTGTTAATGTGATTCAACCTAGATCATTACAAAAATAATTACTAATATTTTTCAACTGAAGAAAAGAAAAACTCCTCCATTTAATTAAAATTGTTACAGAAATTTAGAAATTCAAGAAGAAAAATTTTATTGACTATTCTATTGTCTTCTCCTGCTGAGACCTTACTGTTCTCTGTTGTACAGTTTATAGTGTTTCAGCCCTTTAAGTTTCACAACGGCTCAAAGCCTTGGAACTTCTGCCACCACCTCTGGGAATTATTTCCACAGCCTACCAAAATCGGAATATTAAAAAAAAGTTTCCTAACTTTCAGCCTATATTTTCCCTTTTTTCACCTTTTTTCCCCAAATCATGGAAAGCCTTGCCACAAATCTGTCGCATCCATTTTTACTGTCTCCTATCTCCTTTTTCTCCTTCATGGTGCTATGAATTAAAATATGCCAGGCACATAAAGACTAAGGACAACCTCATGGTTGGACAGACATCAATTGTAAACAACTTATTTCCTTATTGTGTTTTGTAGGCAAGTCATATGGCTAGTTTAATACTTAGATTTTTGTTTATGCGCTTTGACATCTGAGATTAAGGAATAGCACCAGTACCAGAGCCCTATCTGCTCCTGAACCTGGCTGACCTGGAACGACTGAGTGTATTCAGTTATAATCACAGAATGGTAGGTCTGCATATCTTTTGCTTTGAGGGTGACTATTTCTTAATTTTCATTCAATTTTCAAATCAATCAGGACATCTCTCTCTAAAATATTACTTTGATATGTCAATATATCACCAGACCAAGCCATTATTACCACACGATATTAATTAATAATTGCATATTGATTATATTATTCTCAAATGATAGGGTGTAAAGTGTGTATATTGGGGATGTCCCACAACTGTAAAAAGAAAGAATTTAAAAAAAAGAAAAAAAGGCATCAAGAGCATGAGGTGAACTTGTCGCATAACTGATGCTACTAAATTAACAGGATAAAATAAAGGATAAAAGTAGCATAGATATTACCAATACATTGTTGGCAAATCCAAAAAAAGGCATCATAGCACACCACTGAGCCCAAGCTCTTCTGAGGACTGTCTCATACTACCTGGCAGTGAGCACTACGTTAAATTGTCTTCTGACTACCTTAGAGTGGTAGCAGAGCAAGCACGTGTCTGTCTGAAAAAGACAGTATCGATAACCTGATAAAACAACCTTTTATTTCTGTATAGAAATTGTTACAAAAGCCACATAATATAAGAAATATATAGAAGTTCTTTTCCTGGCTCCCAGACATCAGTAGAAAATTGGTCAGTTTTGATTGACTCTTCTGACATCACATCCTCGGTCTTACAATATTAAAGCTTCATTCAGGGGAATACCAGAATCTGTCTTGGACTCTTGGTAAACTTTTCAAAAGTATCTGGGCGTAGCATGCCTGCAGTAAACCTCCTCTTTCTCTTTTTTTAATCCACCTGCTAGATAATTATACAAAAGAAAAATCCTGCAAATCACTTCAGGAGACTACTTTTTAAAGGAAACACAGTAGGAATACTCTGTTCTACCTAGCAGAAGGATTTCTAGATACTTGTTTTACTGAATCTGGCACGAAATGAAAAAAGTGAAACCCAAACTCCTTATAATGCAGAAGTCACCCGCTCAGCAATTCTGCTAGAAGGTCTGTCCTTGTACCTGTTCTTCACCCCTTTATAGTGGCATTAGAACAATAAGCAGAATAGACAGAAGCAATTGTATAGTTCATTTTCTGCCAGAAAGGACTACTTTGAACAATTTACCATTAAATATATCTTTATGGTATCAAAACTTTAACTTTGTTCACTCCACTGTGAAAACAGATTATCTTAAGATACTACTATCCTGTGCTTGTACAAAACACAAGACCATACATTCTGCAACTCATTTCTTCAGGATCTTTAATATATTAAAAAAAAAATTGAAATAGCTGTTTGTTACTTTTTTCATTTGTACTGGCAAAACGATGATGCTGTTCCACTGACACATCCAGGATGTCTTTTTAACTTCTGATTACATAACTTATAAAAATTATTCTCCACATCTTGAACTGTGTCCTCAGTTAACTTCAAACACTTGCTTAAAATACTCAAAAAGCCTAACTATATATAAGTGCTGTTCTGGATAAAAATCCATGTCCTTATGAGCTGTACTTAAGTGGAGGCCCCTACTCTACTGAGAACAATTTAATTTGGTTTTGTTGCTACTGTATTAGGCATTTTTCTTGAATTGTACAGATGTACTGCATTTCTATTTTAAATACAATTAAATAGTAGCCCAAAAATGCATTACTTGTTAGCAAAATGCATATATTGGCCAACCAACCAAAACTGTTATCTTGGCGTTAGCCATAATGTCACTTCATTTGTATTTCTCAATGTGATGTGATCATCAGATAAAAAAGAAAGTAAAGAGAAAAGACAGGCAAGCTGAAGAGAAAAATACAGCTGTATCTGCCAAGGATCAAGGTATGGTCCCATGGGAGTGAATCGGATTGTAGAAAGACAGAAATGGGACAAAAGTCATCGAGTGGAAAAGAAGATATAGAAGCAGCAGAAAAATAAATATAAAGTTCTGAAGGGCAAACTGCAATCTAAATGAGAGTCAGAAATATCTGAACAGCTCAAAACAATTGGCAAGTCCTGGGTAAGCAGTTAAGAGGGCTAAATAAAGAACTTGAAGTCCACTGCTGTGTCTCTGGCTCCTTAAGAACAAAATACTGCTTTCAGCATAATTTGCATCAGGGAAATTTGGAGTAACAAAATGTAAAACAACTAGCGAATACAAATTATGAGGAACAGACACAAGTACCTGGGAAGCAAGAGAGCTGGCAGTTTCAAAAAGATGTTAACTTCTGAAACATTAAAAAGAAATGCTGAAAACAACAAAAGAAATTAGCTAGATTTTAAAGAACAAGAAATGCAAAATAAATGAAAGCGACATAAAAGTAAAATTATTTCTCTATCTAACACTTGTCAAAATATTGCGAATTTGTATAACAGAGATATAGTCCTCTCAAATTCAACCACAGAAAGTTATCCAGAAATAGATGTATGCAGAAAACACTGCAGCACATCACAGTATCTATTTACTTTGCGGCTCTCCTTTCAACAGATGATACAGAGAGCTACGTATATTACTTCAACACTTCTTTATCCTGTGAAATGCTTCTTTCTGTTTCCCTCAAAAATGTACTGAAACTCAAGTTTCAAAAAAAAAAAAAAGAAAAAAGTGATACAAAAAAAGTTAAGTAACAGATGGTATTCCCAGTCGACCACTACCTAAAACCACATTGATTTTTCTCTTTATAAAGTCTGTATGAAGTTAGTCTTCATACAATTAAGCTTAATAAAATGTAATTGTCTAATAAAAACTGCCTATGATATTTATAGTTTGACAATTCATCAGTAATATATCTAAAAAAGAGAATAATATGTGAATGGATAGACTCCAAAGGATAACATGATAGGTCAGCAAAACAGGCATGCTTTACTTTTTTACATTTGGTTTATTTAGTATATTTTCTTCTAAGACAAATCTGTATTTCCAAAAACTTGGATATAAAATTTTATGTTTATAATAGAAATTTAATGTTAGTAGGAATTAGACTTATTCTAAAACTTATCTTACTAGTATGTAGGACTTTGGTGAGATTTGGATCAATTCTTAATGAAGTTTTTGGTGCTTTTCACTTAACATTTCTATTTCAGAAAACACTTAAGGTCTATGACAAAATATTCAGGCAATTTGCTCCCTTCTTTCCATCAGTGTTCCCAGCGTGTTTACTTGTTCAGTGCCTAAAGCACTTCATAAACACAATTATTTTGTTTTCAGCCTGGATTTTCTATAGCATTTATCATTTCAGTATCTGAAAGATCCAGAATCATGACTGAATCTTTTTTTTTTTTTTAATTGGAGTAAACGTCCTTAGTGAACAGACAAGAATGTCCAGGGGGAAAAGGAACACCAGGTAATGAGACACTGCTAACCTCAATTTATTAAGTGGACTAAGCAAGTCTGGACAAGCTTTTGGACTAAGCGACTACCTGGACAAGCTTCACACTGACAGCCAGACCTACCCCCTCCCCATACAGTTGCCCCAGATGCACCCCAGTTGCCGCTCCAGTGAGTCGGCACAGTCGCACCTGGGGGAAAACACAGCACTTTCTCCAAAGGGTCTCAGTGTTGTACTCTGGGTGGCAGATGGGCACCAACACGGGATGGTTCCCCCCACACTTTTACACTGCCTCCCCCTGATCTCTGCTACCGGGTGGTGGTTTCGTAGCCAGGTGTCAGTACGAGCCTACAACGAAACCAGCCCTCGATGATACTGTGGGTATACCTTCAGGAAGTTTCAGGTATTGTTCTGCTGTTACTTGTTGATCCACAGACCGTACTAAGGCTCATCACGCTCCATTCCTGTTTGCATCATCCTGTTTGCCAGGGCTCACTACACTCAGTTACTCAACTCTTGATCAAGACAAGGTCATGATGCTCCTGTGACAAGGAGGAAGGAAAAACTACAGACAAACTACAGGGGAATGCCAATACTTTCAATTGGACACTGATTCCATAGCAGCTTCATCATCAAATGACTTGGAACAGTGAAAAAATATCACTAACTTTACCACTTTTCCCTTTGCTTTTTAGAGACTCTGTGGGAACTGCAGATATGAGAGATTTTTCAAAGGTCACAGCATAATTTATAATAGAAACCATTATCAAGTGCAAATATAAACGTTTCTATCCTTTCCCTCTATCATCTTTTTAATTCATTGAAAATACTTTTCTGAATACATCATAATGAGAATTACATGGGAAGGGAAGAAACAGCTAAATTTACCACATAGCGAATGCAAATCAAGTGCTAAAGAACAATGTTCTTATCAAGTTTCATGCAAATTTGTGTTTGCTGTTGAGAAAATCCTTCTGCATTGCTGAAATGCAGCTATGTTAATAGGCAGTTATAAAAAGCAAATGCTGAAAACAAATGCCCATCTCACTTCCTACAGACTTTCCTTTCCTCAGACACTAACTCTTCCCTCAGCATATGCCTCCAGCAGCAGCCAGCACCTGGTACGTCTTCTAGATGGAACAAAATGTACCTCAACTTCACTCCAAAGTTTGTATTTTTATCAGGTTCCCAGTGATATAAGCACTTCTTCAGCTGCATCAAGAACTACGTGAACTAACCCTGCTCAGAGAATATCTAACTGACATAGAACAGCTGTGACCATACATTAATTTTTTCCTCTTATTCCATATCTGCTCTGAATGACATTTCCATTGCAGCTTCAATGGAAGAAAATGCTACATAGCTAACTTCTTCATCAATAGGCTTTGTGAGATCAAAAGTTTCTTTCCAAAAATGGTAAATGAACATGCCTGAAATTCACTATATATGCAAAGGAAGGAGGATGGCTCAATATATTGGGTATCATTTCTCTCCTTAAAAAAAGGAGAGCTTCCTTCAGTTCGTATTCAGCCCATTTTTACTAGATCAGCACTGAGCCAGACGTAACTTCATGAAATTGTCTGTACTTGTAATTTTTCTTAGCATGACTGTCAAACATTTTTCTAGGTTTTGCATTGTCTTTTGTGATCCAAGTGATCTCCAAAACAACTATCTCAAAATTGGAAAGAACGGGCTGTAGCACTACTATAACACTGCTGTGATGATGTGAATTCATACAACTCCTGCTGGAGAGATTTTCCGTTTTATCAGCGTATTAATACATGCATGCTGTCCAACTTCCAGTCTACAAATACTACTGCAGAATTTAAATTTTCCTAAATGTCCAAAGTATCGGATTTCATTATTTCATTCAGATGTTTATTTGTTTTCACATATAAAATTAATATAATAACAAGTAAAGAGTTCCATTCAAAAACTGTTCAGGAATTGAATTAAAATTTGAACTCTAGGCACAACTTAAAAATAATCCTAATTCCTTACCCAAGAAAAAGAAAGGAAATGGAAATATCTAAGACAGCTAGTCTGCATATATTCTCATCTCTCTGAAAACCGTGCTCCTGTGCAGTAAGCATGCAAGGATTCACCCACACTATGAAAAAAGGTGAAGGTCAAACTGCACCTAAATATCTCTTGTCAGTTAAGTAACTTAAATAACTTACATCAGTTAGTTTGAACTTCTCTCTGATAATAGCTTAGTCTTGAGGGAGCTAAAAATGTTAATTGCTTTTCTGGAAACACTGAGAACTTAAAACAACTGAGCTTTTTTGCTGTTGCTGGACCTCAGATAATGCAGACAGAGTCTTGGGGACGACCCTATCCCCCAGTATAAGTACTTGGTTTGAAAAACCTTTCCTACTGTACTTGGAAGTATCGCTGAACAGCAGTCTGACTGTGAGAAACAGCCAAGCTTTAGCAGAGATTAGTTACAAATTCCCACAATCAAAGTGAACAGTAGTCAGTCTTTCAGGAGGCTGTAAAGGAGACACTTCTATTTACCACTACACATTCCAAGAAGGTTAGAAAATGAGTATAACCTATATAACCCAACAGCAATTTAAAGGGTTTATTGATTTAGCTTGTACCTGAACTGTAGAATGGTTTTCTCAAGGGGAATTACAATATGAGATCACTTATCAAGGACAAGTCCACTCTTTTTCAGAGTGATGCATTTTGCCTTGTAGTGTTTATACTCAGATGTTTAACTAAAGCAAATATGCATGAAGGATTTTAATTATCCTGAATTACGGTATTATTAGATATGAGAAAGGATTAGTTACTTACAGGGTGAGAGTTGTATTTAACATATCCATTTTATGATTTGTGCTGACTACAACATCTGGGGTATTGACTTTCTGATAATTCTATCATCGCTTGCTCCCTCCCCCAGTGACTGGTTTACTATTCTGAAAAAGACCCAAAAAAATCAGAAAGTGACAGCTGCATTTTCAGACCAATTGCTCCTTCCACCTGGTGCACTTTCTTACGTGAAACCAAGAAGGGAATTGTACATGGGGGAAAAAAAGCCTTTGCCTGTACAAGCATACATATGTATATCTAAAAATGTACCAAGCTATATGTACCAAGCAAGGTATTTTCCTCTATATTTCTTTTTCTCGAGGACCAAATTGAAAAGACTTGAAATCTTACAAAAACATGCTTTTCTAGTTATATGTACTATTCGTTATCATAGGAAGACTCTTGTGTTTATTTCAGTAACTTCAGAGAAGCAGAGGTGATGTAGAGCCTTGATGATATATTGACACACTCCCAGTCGGGAGAATTTAGAAAAAATGCCTGCACATACAAAATTACACATTCCTATGCAGCTCAGAAATCAAAAAGTGATATTTGTGATAAAAGACTTGGGATAGTCATACTTCAAATTCCCAAGCTTCACACATCCATTTATGCTACAAGCAAGACCCAGCACAATTGTGCCCTCCTATACGTGCAGAAATGCAGGAGTTAGGAGGCATGAACTCAACAGCATTATTAAGCTCAAAACTTGAAGAATCCAATTCTTACAGGCTTGCTCAAAGCCCAACATGTCTTTCACCTGTATTTTTTGTTCCCTGTTCTTGTTGCAAGACTTGGCTGATATCCACATTTTTCAGGAAGTAATCATCGCGCTTGTCTGCAAGAGCTTATTTATGGCATGCAGTTCAATTACTGGCACTGTTATTAAGATCAAATAACTGAAGCACAACAGTAGCAAAAAGAGGTGGCAGACCATCTCAGACCAGCAGGACTATTCTCTGGACAAACAGAGATTATTTTTATTTGCATACAGTACATCCTTACCCATATGTCACGTTTTCAAAGATGATGCAAACATGAAAATAGGAAAGTAGTTGCAGCACATTAATTACAGCAAAGAGGCCAACTGAACTATTACAGCAACAGAGTGGTTGACATTGACCTCAGTGGAAGCTGCATTAGGAGCTATATAATGACCTATGTCTTTCTCTTTGGATGAATACTTACGCATCAATAATTTGTGTTCACTTAATATTAAAACTGGTTATTAATTAATACTGAAAGTAAGGCTTTAAAGTCAAAGTCGGTTAGGCAACACACCTTTATAATAAATATTTTGTGGCAATCGTTGTAATAGGAACTCTTCGGTATGAGTCAAGAGCTTCCATTCTGATAGGAAAAATCCCAGATAATTCCGCAGATTAAGAGCAATAGGATTCTAAATATTTAGTGGAGTTCTACAGAAATTATGCTATGTATAAAACCCTGTAATTTTTCCAGTAACAAACTCTCCAGTAACGAAATTAGACAAACTGAAGTATATATACACATTTGGCAGACTTGAAAGGACAGTACCTTTTGAAATCTACTTCAGTGAAACAGATCCAAATGTTTGGTATAGCTTAACTTTTAGTGTTTACAATATAAACCTGGTAGCAAACTCACCAAGAATTACATAGTCATTACACAACTCTGAGATTGCTGTTTATCTTACCAACTTTTGTTTAGATTATAAATAAAACTTTGGAATTCTTATGTTTACGCTTCTTTTGTGATGAATTTTGGGAAGGGAAGGGGAAGGGGAAAGGGAAGGAAGAAAACAGTAGCAATTTAAATATTCGTTCACTTTTTTCCTCACGGTACTTCGTGACATGAAATAGTCATTAGAATTGTGCCGCCTTGTATCAGCTAAACAGGTTTGGCTTTATGAACCCAAAATATGACGGCATTTCATTTGCTTTCCTTACACAGCCTATTAAACTAATGCATGTTAGCCTAAACCGCAATGTCCTTTCTTTAAGAGACAACTATTAATTTCTAACCATTTGTATCTGAAGTAGTCTTATTGTTACCAAAGCCATTCTCGCTATGGCGGCGCATGATAGAGCTGCGCATGCATACACAAACCAGGGACTGATGTAACATTCTGTCATGTTGGATCACTAGAAATTTTCCAAAGAGAACTACATACTGCACTCAATAGATCATCTTCTGAAGGTACCTAGATTTTTACTTCAAGCCGGAAAAATATGAGAGGAGGGAGAGCACAATACTAAATGATGCAGTTTTAGGAATTTCAAAATTGTTTTAATTTGGTCTGATTCATGAGGTGGCTTTTGCTGGAAGGAAAAAGTAGCAACGAATCTACGGAATCGAAGGAGGAAGGACTACATCCCCCATATTCAACAGCCCAGTTAGTATCTAAGAGAGTTTGGTTCGTATTTTCAACTAATTTAGCTTTCATCTCTGACAAAAATGTAAAGCAACCAGGTTTTAAAGCCCCTAGAGGTGACACAGCAGTTCTTCCTGATGTTGTTCACACTTTATAAAGAATTAAGTATTCATTATGGTAGGAGCACAACAATCCCATCCCTCACGTGAATGATTCTTTCAAAAAGAAAGAAGAAAACCATTCTCAATGTAGTAGCCTATTTTATACAAAGTAAAATAGCTAGAAATAAATGGGATTGATGGGTACTTCACCTTTTCACCTTTTGGAGTAACTAATTAGATTCATATTTTATATATTAAACTTCAAAGCTAGTACAAATTCACAGCATGTATAACAGAGAACACTCCAAGAATTTTATAACATTGGAGAGGTTAGGAAAAAAATAAATATAATGTATTTGAATGTTGTTGTTTGGCAACTAAATAAAAAATAATTATTCATTCTATCTCACCACTTTTAACCCATATTCAGAGGTTTATGTTTAAAAATATGAGATGTTTAATACACCTTATTAGTTGTAAAAAAACCTAACCCTAGAAAGGAGCCAGAGTTTCCTTTCTGGCTGTTGAGATTGATTGCTTTGTTTTGACACACTCATTTCATTGCACGTGGTAACGCCAAGAGTCCAATGTACCTTTAGGGTAAGAAAAATCAATGCCACTTTTTGGTTGATAAATAATTGGGCTCAATTACCTTTCTCTCTTTAGGAAAGTAAGACTGGGGAAAAAGTTTTATGAAATCAACAGCCAACTCACAATAGATCCTGCACAATCCTTCTGAGGAAAGGAGAAAGAAGTCTTAGCTCCTTAATAACACATTTGTTAAAATGGCAGTCAGTATTGGTACGCAGGGTCCTGCTAACATTGCTTTGAGAAACAAGCGTAGTAGTAACACTAATTCCTCCTCAGGACCCTTACTAGGCATACCGCTAGGAGAATGGTAGTTTTGGCATTTTGTGCTAATGTTTTCCATCAGCCCTGAGGCGAGACTACCCACCAGCATAAGACGGCACGGTCCTGTCGAAGGCAACGCATTTGGCATGCAGCGCATCTGCGTGTCAGCAGTCACATACTTAATTTGACAGAAAGTTCTTTGTTGAAGATAAGTCATTTTTTAGGTTCTTTTTAAATTAGTTCACCTTTGCTGCTTAGCTGTAGAAGACTAAGCAGGAGAAAGGATAGGTGGACTGGGAGCCGTCCATTATTTTGTGTTTGCAGCCTAATGTCTCTCTATGCTTGTGAGCTTGAAGCAAGAATTCTTCCTTAACTGCAGCT
Organism: Mycteria americana; assembly: GCF_035582795.1. Lineage (NCBI taxonomy): Eukaryota > Metazoa > Chordata > Aves > Ciconiiformes > Ciconiidae > Mycteria > Mycteria americana. The sequence continues at coordinate 6,326,193 of NC_134369.1, read as the reverse complement.
GATTCCTTGGTACACACTGCTTTTACAGGGTCACTTGCAAAGATTCTTATACCCATCATTACTATGACAAACTGTTGCAAAACAATCAAATATCGATAACAAATTTAAAAGAAAACTTAATTTGATAAAAAATAATTTTCTGCCCATCTTCTCTTCAACTTTTTTTTTAATTATTATTTTATTCCCAACTCTTGGAAGCACTGAAGAACTCCATACTGAAGATGTTCCAGGCATGCGTTTACCCCTGACAGACAAGGGGATTTTGAGAATGAACCAAATGCAAAACAGTATCTTTATGTCTGGATTTAAATTGTGGGACAGCTCCAGCTTCTGCTAAGCTTCCCAGTGAAATACAGTTTTGTCCTACATCAGGAAATAAAGTGTTTAGGCTCAAAAAGCACTATTCTATACTCAGATCTACAAATTATAAAGCAAATTGCTCTGTTTCATTAATTAACAGCTACAGGAGAGCAATATTTGAAGCTGATGTCTGTCATAAAATCTGCAATCTGGATTTTGGTATAGTTCAGAATTGGCCATAAAATAGTAACCTTCACCTTCTGTAAAAGATTCTGAATGAGTCCCTCACATGTGTTTTCTTAGACAGCTCCTCCAACATAATTTATACAGCATATAGATTTCTTTGGGGAAGGAAGGGCTGACACTGATTGTCATAAGCACTCTGCTCCCAGCGATATATTAGCATTTTTAAATAACGATTGTACAAAAGGGATTCGCTCTTATCAAATTTTCATAGCTTAACACTTTCAAGGTACCTTTGGCTAATATCACATATCTAGGCATTAGAGAAGGGGTGCAGGAGAGTGTCTTGTTTTTAAGAGGAGCACAGCTGTAAGGAGTTAATCTCTATTTTAGCTTCACATGTATTTTTTCCAAGTCTTATAACCTTCGCTTTAGTGCTATATTCAGAAAGCTTATGTACTTCCCCGAGAGATCTGTGAATAGTTCCCTACTTCCAGTTTCCAAGGATATATTCAATTCTCATCCATTATCATTGACATTAGAGTGAGGTTTTAAAGTCCAGTATTAAGTTCACATATCTTAGTTTAAGTATTTTTATACTCCTATTTTTAATGTAGCCAAACTGAAGAAATTATGATCACTGGACCCTTGAGCTGCAAAAACTGATGTCTAATTCATCATTTTCTACTGCATAGTCTGAAATAACCTGTGAAGCTAAAGCTCTTCAGCAAACATGGTTCAGAGGAAAGAAAGAAAAGAAAAGGAAAAAACAGTACTCATACAGTTCTTTTTTTTTGGTGGGGGGAGACAGGGACCTATGTTTTAAATTGTTCTTAGCAAAAACCAATCTAGTTGTTTTTTGCTAATCTAGCTAACTGAAACTCTCCCCGATAACTGCAATATCCTCCTCTACATATTTAAGCTTTGCCATGTAAAGCCTGTTTACAACTTATGCTTGAGCTCTCTCTGGCAAAGCTGTCTATTTACCTTATGGAGTGTAGGTTTTTAATTAGAACACCATGAAAAATATTTACATTAAACAGACAAAACTGAGTGGAAAAAAGAAGCATCTGGATCTGATGGCTTTAACAGTGAAATCTTAACATAGAATATCTTTCACAGAAATTGCTTTTGTTTAATGAAACAAACTCTAAGAGCAAGCTTCCTTTGCTCTGTCGTATGTAGATATCCAATGCAAGACAGAACTTATCCCCGGTCCTCTAATCTCTTGTTAAGCTTACAATATACAGTTTTTTCCTACAAAATTTAACTCACAGGACCGCCACAGTAGTCCAAATCCAGTGAAGCGGCCAGTGCCAAGTAAGTCCACCCACGGTGCTTTCCTATCCTCTTCTTTTCAAATGCTTTCTCTGAAAGTTGAAAACTGCCAAGTGGTAGGGAAAGCATCATATTTAAAGTACACGGAAAGATGATACACACAGAAAGCAGAATTCTAAGGCCTGGAGGCCTTTTTTGCAGCTACTCTCTTTACACACCAGTGGAGCAGAACTGTGAGTACCCAGGCAAATCCCTGATGTAAACACCATGGAAGAAACAGAAAAAAGAACCCTCATTTAAAAACCAATGCAATGTCTGGCTCTTTTTAGCAAACATGGTCCATTTTACTTTTATAATCCCGAGTGCAATGCTGCTGTCAATCCCAAAGATACACTTAACGACTGATAGATGAGCTAGTATTATACTAAGCAGGTTTTCTGCACTTTCTTTTTGTTGTACTCAGGTCATACACGTGCTCTGCTGTCCACAGCCCATTCATGAAGGTACATAACACTACCAAGGAATGTATATAGAAATTAGTTGTCCTCAGGGTTCCAGCAGCTGAACAGAAAATACAAATACATTCTATCCAGGAGCTAGGAATTTATTATCGTTAACTTTATGCTGAAAGGCTCAAAGGCTAATTTGAGATGCCATAATCTGTTATTTAGTGATCCAGACGGTGGTTGTCTAATATTTTGTACATAAACTTACTCCAGACATTCTCAGCCTGCAGGTTCGTGGTAGTCAAGCAGCTTGTCTCCTAAGGTACGAGCAGACCATTTTTATTACTGTTATAATTAGTATTCCAGGTACCCTGGGCAAACATAGATTGACATCTGATATCAATTGTATGAGCAATTTAAACCTCAAGGAGCTTATTTTTATGTTCTATAACGCAATTAGCTTGAAAACAGACTGTTGTCATTTCCATGGTAATGAATCATACCTTCAGAGAAATATCAAACATAATCAAGGAGACTAACATGATACTATGCAAATTATGAATCTATAAGCCTGCTTTAAGATCAAGCGATTATGGTGAGGACAAAGGTATGAAATATAAATCCGTATCATTCTCTTTTTTTTTTTTTTTTTTTTTTTTAACTTAGAGAACTGTAGATTGGCAGCAGGAAGAAATGTAAGCAGTATTATTTCAGTCTCTAAAAAACAATGGTATAACCTGTTTGTTTCCAAATACAAATGAAGCAAGATCTAACAAAGACAATGGCAAGCACCACTAAAATGACAGTCATACTCAGCACTTACACTGATCAAGGAAAACACAAATTTCACTGAAATATAGCAGATTTCTAAGGCAAACCTAAACTCTGAACTAAGGAGAGAGTAGATTTATCAATTACTCTGTTACAGATCTGTAACCTGTAACAAAACCATCTCCATCCCAGTATTGACCTAGAAGCATTTATTTAAAGTACCGTCTATCTTCCAATCGAATCTTTATTTTCTACTCCATACTGAATACACATAGTACTTACTAACTGGAAATAGGAGCAGCATCTGTCAGGTAATCAAATAAAAGAAAGCAAACGAAAAGAAGGCAGAAGCAGGAGCAGAATAACAGGTTTAACACCTAGTTAAAAGGAAAAGTGTTTCATCTCCCCCCAAAAGGTTCCAATTTATTGCAAAGTCTCCTACCTAAAGCATATTTTTTAAGTAGAGTACAAATATCCCCCTTATTTATACTACCTTCATCCTTGTATTTGAGCAAGAGGCAGAGGAAACCCTCGTTTATTAAAACACCTAAGGAGACTACTGGCAGTGTTCCAGCAAACCCTGTTCAAGGGCACTCCGCTGCCTGCTGGCAGGCTTCCCTTGCACACCCTTCAACCTGTAAAGAGACACTAAAATTCATATGGCAGGAATTCACACACAGAAGAAAGGATGGAATATCTAAAACAGGAAACACTAGACTGAAAAATAAAACAAAACAATAAAAAGCCACCAAAACCCACAACATAGAGCACATTGAGGTTTGATTAGTTAGCTCAAGAAGTTCATTAGAATTAGATGAAGCAACCTAACTTGTCAATCTTTTCAAAGCCTTGCCAGATGCCACAGTAAGAAGTTGCCTTTACAAACACAAGATATCATCAATTTTTTCCAAATACTACCTTCCTTTTCTATTCCTAATGAGTAGGTCTGATTATCAGTGATATGATAAACCTCAAAGAGAATCAGATGAAGTGTACCAAGTTTGACACCCAGCACTGTACTCTGCCCCAAGCTTCCCAACCCTCAGGGACTGCGCTAGGACCATTGGAACAAATGAACAATTTTTGTTAGCTTCTAAATTGAACTGGTCCAGAAGTTATACGGAACAGACATATATAAAGTTTCATTTAATGAATTCTAACTGAAACCCTGTTAATTTCGCCCTCCCATTATCGTATTTTTCCCATTTCACCTATTGAAAATGTTTTTGTTTAAAAATTCTCCCCCAAACACTAAACATTTATTTTCATAACATTTATCACTCTAAAATCAACTGGATGCTTATAATACCCATGTGATGTCGCTTATATTCCTGGTTTCTCTCAATTAAACAGTGAGGGGAAACAGCTGTCTTTGAGAAAACTGAGAACAAAGTTGCAAGGTCAATAAGCATTTGCTGCATTTATCCATTTTTGATCAGGCATGATTTGATCAGGTAATTTATTTTTCCTTTTTAACCTCAGTAAGTAGCCAAAATGGTAGTTATTCATGAGCTACTCTGAAGTACAGAAGAACAGACATGCCACTGGACATGACAAAATATTGTTATCACATTCGTATAGTGAGCTGTAAAGGAAAAAGTCTGTCCTCATTCTGCTCTGCCCTATGCTACAATGAAATAAGTGACTACCAAGTTAGTGAATGTGCACCAGAATTAAACTGATGTATGAGATAATCAGGACTAGACCACATACAAGACTGATATCTACTTTTTGTAAATACAATCATCAAGCTCACCAAATCACCCAGGGAAGTTTAATCTACAAAGCTATGTAAACTAGCATATACTTGCTCTGACAGATAAAATTGTTAGCTGCTTTAAAAAAAAAATGAATAAAAAATCAAATTTTAAATCATCATGCTAAGCCTCAATACATAACAGCCAGTCTTGTAACACCTTTCACTATCCTTTTACATAAAGTTAAGAACCAAAGACACCTCGGTAATATTTCATCATCACTAAATTATCATATCCTGTCATTTCCCTTCTTGGCATGAGTAATATCAATATTAGATGTATATGAACAGTAAATTTTTCCTATACAACCATCCTTCCAGTTTTCTGCAACAGTAAGAGGAGGTTAAGGGGCTGAACCTAAGTTCAACAGCAATACTTTTTATGACAATAGCTGTAAAGTTGGGAGCTATAAAACTGACCTCGATCTATTGTACAGATTATTAAAGCATCTGGCTTAAAAAAAAAGCCCAAAGAAAACTGACTTTCACACAGCACTTGGCCCCTGAAAATTGAAGTCTCTTTGGACGATTCAAGAACACACTGAAGCGGAGACGCTCTCCAATAATGAACACATTTTCAGAAGTACTGAAGTTCACCTATGGTGATTCTCACTTATGAATATAACATTTGGATATGCATAAAACAGTTGCAGTTTTTCTGTTCGTCAAATCAACAGGATACTCTACTTATGTATATTCTGGCTTTCCACAGAAGAATCTTGTTTCAAGTACTCAGTCCATCTCATTAATTTTCCTTTTTTAGAGTACCCTGACATTCTGAATTCAACATGACCACCTATTGCCAACTTCTAGGAAGGGTGTTCTGCAGGATGAAAAGAACTACATCTCCCAGGCACGGGAGAAATACATACGCTAATAAATAATTGCTTTACTAAACTTCGAAATTCTACTTTAGCAAAAAGTTTATGGACTTAGGTTTGACTGTAAAGTATGAGCAACAATCGTTCTCTCATTGATGGTCTTCAATTCTGAAAAGCCCATAATGCGTTCACTAAATACCAAATTACAGCTGTCTTTTTCTCCCCCCCTCAAAAGTTCCATCTGTCTTGTGGACTTCTGCTCTCATCACTGACACATAAAGGAACAGCATCTTTCACAACCACTTAATAGCACTCAGTTTAGTACAGAAACCAAACAAGATAAAATAAGTCAGAAATCATCAATCAGAAATGTTAACAAAAAGACTTTTCATTTTTCTTAAACAAACCTTTAGAAAGGCGGCCATTACCTGCTAGGGTTGCATAAAAGGCACACACTTTACAACAGAGACTCTCACCTATGTCTCTAAAACACCTGGAACGATGTTACCACTGTTAACAGAGGTCAGCGTGACATAAATGTTAGTTATAATATTATAAATATTCTGTAATTCTGATTGGAATCACTTTCTTTCACATGGTGGGTGCTAAAGCATGCTGATATCAAGTGTTGACTGAGTTCACCACCACCAAAACTTCACCTAATATACATAGCTGTGACTTACCTTCACTGAATTTCATGTGGCTACTAAGACTGATAAACATGCAGGCACTGGTATGTATTTATGACAGTTATATTTTTGCTAGGAGGCACTTTATTTCTTAGAAAATGTAAATGTGATACATATTTTCTGAAAGTAGGAAATGTTTTCCCAAGAAAAAAACCAAAAATATAAAATGACGACACTCAAATTTCTTGAGTATCAAGTACATTAAAAAAAAAAATTAATAAGCTTTCTTTCTCCCTTAGAATCTCAGAAAATTGTTGTATGCTATAAAATCCTGTGAGCCCCCTGGAGTCACTAAAATAGACCTGCCTCCAGCCCTTAAGCCCCAGCGTGACCCTACAGTCACTCCAGCGTTCCCTTCGAATGCTGCAATCCCACCTTTAAGCCCTCTTTGCAATTCAATAACAAAAAACCTGTATCGGGCAAACTTTTGAAGGGCTTAAAGATCAAACTCTGCTTAAATGAGTAATCACTCAAAACCTTGAATAATAATTTCAGTGGACTAAACTTCAACATGGCACTAAGAAAAACTAAGATAGTCATCTTCACAAGCCGAAAGAACTGGCCTCAAACACTATCTTGAAGTGAACACAAAACATATTTCCAAATGTTCCATAAATAGTGGATGACTGGATTTTGCTTATAAAGATATATACAAAGAAAATCCACCTTTTCTTATTTTTATTCTGAACTGGCTCACCCATTCATCAGCTAGTACATTTTCTGAACACTTAATGCATGATATTTCACATAGCCCCTTTAAAAGCACTGATATTTCCTAAAATTCCTAATTTTTTCCCTACCAGGGAACACATATAATATATGTATGTATAGGTATACATAACCAGGGAACACATATAATATATATATGTATAGGTATACATATCCATACAGATAAAACCACAAAAATAACTGCATGTACATGTACATTTATGTCAAAGGATTTTTAAGTACTTTTGAAGTGTCATCATTGCTATCATATACTTCCCATCCAACTGTCTTAAATATTTTTCTTGTTTCTGCATTGATTTTTAGGTACATCACAGAATCCCTCAGAGCTTTTTGCATTTTTACTAAATCAGTTTTTATGAAGTTCTGATGGTTTCAGTTACTACCCTGCTACTCACCTCATGAGTATTCTCAGTTCATATTTTGCTGACAGGAATACAAGACCTGGCTTTTAAACACTCAATCTGCATTTAGAAAAGAAGAAAAAACACTGCAGTGTTTGAGGAAGCATTTCATAGTCTTTAAAGTAGAACCAAGTCAAAGTAAAAACATTTTAGCTGTGTGCCTGCAGATATCAGAAAAATTAGTTTCCTGTCTTCTGCCAGAGAAGATCAGGTACTGCTAATGGTTTTTCTATAACCCTATTATTCCTGTACATCTATTCACAGTTTTAAAAAATAGAGAAACCACCATATTGGCAGTTTCAAGCAAGCAACCATTCAGCATTTGCTTACATTAAAGTCATTTCTATACACCTATTTATCTTTTCAGACATATATGAAGCTCCTCATGCACAAGAAAATGCTCTCACAAGCCCTGCTGACTCACTCCTTCCTTGAAAACACAATTTTTAAAATACTGCCTTGTTTATGAAATTTCTAGGAAGGGTGTAAACAAGCAATGGAGCAGATTTTCCAATGACATTACCTATTTAGGTGAAATCCATTTCTTCACATCTGCCTCAAAAGATGTGGTAAACACCAAACAAGCACCTAGACTGAATATAGCCAATACAATTTTACATAGAAAAATAAGTATTTGATAGACCTGAATCTGACTGACTTTCCTATTAACTACAAATACTTTTCAGGTGTTGTGTTTGCAATTCTGAAATTAAAGACAAATTCCTGCAAACAGTCTCCCTTTCAATAAAAAAAAAAACTGAAAAAAAAAATCCAGTGTTTTTATTGATTCACCATTATTGAAAGGACACTTATCATAATGCAAGAATAAAAATGCATGCACAATGTAAAAATATTACATACATTGAATGGAAAAAACTGAACTACACAGATTTTTTTTTTTGTACTTTTGAGTTTCACTTCACCCATTTGTGTTTCATCATGGAAATTCAGAACTTCCAGAAAGGTGACTTGACTGAAAAAACCATTGATTTCAAGCGCATTTGTCATTTATCATTTAACTGGACTGGGATCTTGGATTTGAACTCAAAATTTTCCTTTTATACCTGGTTTTATTACATAATAGTTTTTTGACAGCTGCCCTTTATATTGAATGTTTTTGTACAAGTATAAATGTATCACCTCTTTCAAGAATCACATTAGAAGTAAAATGTTTTACATCTCATGAGTTTTCCTCAGGTTAAATAAATAAATTGAATCAGAAATTGAACTGAAAGCTTGACCTTGAAGTTGGCTTTTCATTTCTATAGATCTCAAATGTAGCATAGTATCAGTAATTGTCTTGTTTATATATAAGTTTAAGTCAGGAATATCTGCACATTCAGCAGAGAATCTGGGAACTCCGCTTCTGAAGTAACTGAATCAAACAGTTGCTGCTTCTTTTGCTAGGGGCTGTCATGGACAAAACTGTCTTGGCTTGGGAAATTTTTACTTAATTTAATTTATTGTTAATCACCACCAACTTCTGATCGCCGATTTGGGTATTGGGAAAAGAGGGAAGCATAAAAAAAAATAATCAAACAACTACTTCAGTAAATACTCTTCCTTCCTCTTCCCCACACTCATCCTACACCAAACACCTCCCTTCTCCTACACCTCATCTCAACTTTCCTTATGTACATGACAGGTTATTCTTGAGCCACCCCTGGCATCACAGGAGACTGGGGGCAGTGCAGAGCGGTTTCCTTCTGCTGCTCTTTGCTTCTTGGTGCTTTTCCTCTGCTCCAGCACCAGTCCTCCACGGGCTGCAGTCCCTCAGAGGTGTCCCTGCTCTGGCATGTGTGGCCCACAGGCTGCCATCCCTTTGGGGCGTCCCTGCCCTAGTGTGGGTGACACATGGCTATAGCCCCTTCAGAAGTGACCAACCTTGGCACTGAACACGTCCTTCCAAGAGCACGTTTCCAGCCACCTTTACAACAGCACATCTTCAACAGTGAACTTCCAATACCATCTCCTCCACATCTTCAACATCATCTTCTTGCTCCTCTTCCTTAAATATGCCTGAACAGGGACACCACATACTCCCCTAATAGGCTGCAGTGTTGGCATGTGATGGGGTGTTTACATCAGTCTTGGAGACAACTGGAACCGGTGAAAGCAGCACGCAGGAATTCATGGCCTCCTCCCATGCAGGGCACTCCTGCGGAGCCTTTCAACCAAAACCTTCCCAAATATGCCCAGAGAAGTTGGGAAGAGTTTAAGAAATATTCACTAGGAATTGGTTTGCAATTTGTTTAAACGTAGGTGCACATAAGGTCTCTCTGAAGCAGACTAAATATACTTATAATACAACAGATAATGTGCATTTTGTTACTTTGGTTTATGCAGGTTCAATAGAAGTTATAGAGAGTGGCTGAAAACTGAGGTCACGACCCCCACAAGCAGTTAAAGCAGTAACAGGCACTGGGTAGAGCTTGCTGGAGTCCTTCACGTTGCCTAGTAGGCAAGGCATCATGCCGGCTTCGATTAAGCAAGTAATGGTTAAGCCTAGAATATATGCTTTTGAACCCTCAATATCCCCTATCTCTTCCCCCCCGCCCCCTTCTCTTGACAGGGGCATGGAGAGGGGCAGGAGGAGGTTCTCTGAAAGATAAAATCCTTCTAGATTTAGAAGGAAATTAAGATTCCTCTTGATCTCCCCCTCCCCATTTACTCCACCAGTATATGTCAGCAAGATCATCTTTGACTCGTTCATTTACAATAGTTACAATACATAAATGACTGCTTATTCTACATATTTCACCTGCCTTCAAAATGAAAGCTAGAGAAAAAGATAGCATTGTTTTAGGCTGGTTCAGCATGCTTTAAGAAAAAAGTGTCATGTTTTGCAGAGTGGAAAAGGGGTCTTTTACTCAGAACTTTACAAGCTTCTATTTTCATCATATTCTTTCTCTCACATTTTATGATGCTCCTAAAAGTTCAGTGAATGGCAAAAATACAGATAAATAAATGGATTAGAACATCTGAATTGAAAATAAAATAACTGTAATCATCATTATTATTCTACATATCTGTACAGATACTCCTTCCTCTGAAGTAACCGCAACCGAGAACATAGGACTAGATGCATCTCTGCATCATTACAGGATGGCAATTTCTACCTTCCCATGTTCATAAGAATTCAGAAGCATCTGGGACTTCTGGCCAGACTTTTACAAGAGACTGCAAGGTGACACTTGAGCAGATGCTCAGATCCATAATTGTTTTGTATTTCCTATACGTACATTCACTTAATGACGATCAGCTCTAGATTGAAGGTATAATTATTCCACTGATTAAAAATTAAAACAGCAATTAAAAATTAGCAATTAACATTTCCTAATATGTCAATACATAACGCTCGTTATCAGCGTCACTGCAGTCACAACCTAGCAATAGTTGCAGCAAGTGCAGAAGAGGTCAAGAACTTATAAAACATGCTTAGCTATTTTTTCAAAGAACAACTGATTTACTAGGGTCCGATTTAATTTCTTGCTTATATTGAGTTAAGAATTGAAGTGCAGTTCTTAATACTTGCATTCCCTAAAGAAAGTGCTATAAATTACCAACAAAATATCCAAATGTAGTCGAGATACCTGGATAATAATCATAATATGGTTTTTAAAAGATACAATCTTAAATTCAATGATGCATAATCATATATTGATGATATTCAGAAAAAAAGGTGGCTAGAAATGCCAGAACAAACTTTGGGTGGGATCATCTCTACAAAAAGATCATTCTCTACAAAAAGAGCTGAAAATAGGAAAGACTATCACAAGACCTAGTCAAGCACACATGCTGGGGGCAGGCCTGAAAGCATAAAGGCAAGGACTTCAGGATTCACGGCTACCAGTTAAGTGTGACTTATGCTTATTACATGACACATGCTTATTATTAATACTAAATCTCATTTTAGTCAGTATTTCAGCCCTTTGCAGGAATCATTTTTTACTTACTAGGAAGAATACAGGTCGGCAACTATATGGCAGTTGTAACAAGAAAATGGATAAAAATTAATTATTTTGAAGAAAGACCTTAGAAAACTTTTGAAATGTTTTCTAAACACATTTCATATAATGCAAGAATCAACCAGATTTATTATAAATATAAAGAATCTAGAAATTTAGCCAGCATGCTTAACAGTGGAAATAATGTAATTATTTCCCTTTCACAATTCCTGACTTCTTCTAAGACCTGCTGATAAATTTAACATTTGTACTGCTTTACTGAAGAAGCTGATTTGCAGAACTGGCAGTTAAGGTTAACTCAAAGAAAAAGTCATCAATTCTGCAAAGGAATCCGTGCCAAAGAACGCAGGCCTGTGTGTCTGAATGCAGAAGTAGCCTCTTCAGGGTTTGATAGCGGCACTTTAGATTAATAATCTCATAGCATATTCAAATTATCCTTAACAAAAGCAAGGGGGAAAAAAAGTTATGTGAAAAGGAAACATGAAAATTTTAGGACTCCTTTTATTTATGAAGAAGGCTGAAAGGTAGCCAGCTGGTAAGCAGTTTTGCAGAACAAGACCTAGGAGTCCTGACACCAAGTTGATCACAAGCCAGCAATGTGCCCTTGAGGCAAAGATGGCTAACAGTATCCTGGGCTGCACTGGGAAGAATGTCACCAGCAGGATGATGTCACTCAGCACCGGTGAGATGCAACTGGAGTGCTGGGTCCAGTTCTGGGCTCCTCAGTACAGGAGTGACATGGACATACTAGAGAACATCCAGAGAAGGGCTCCACTGGATTGGAGCATCTGACATAGAAGACAACACTGAGAGCTGGGACTGTCTAGCCTGGAGAAGGCTCATTGTAGTGGTTTAACCCCAGCCGGCAACTAAGCCCCACAGAGCTGCTTGCTTACTTCCCCCCCAACCCCGCCATGGGATGGGGGAGAGAATTGGAAGGGTAAAAGAGAGAAAACTCGTGGGTTGAGTTTTAAAAGATGGTTTAATAAAGTAAAGCAAAACCTGTGCACGCACGCAAAACAAAACAAGGAATTCATTCACTCCTTCCCATGGGCAGGCAGGTGTTCAGCCATCTCCAGGAAAGCAGGGCTCCATCACGTGTAATGGTTACTTGGGAAGACAAATATCATAACTCCAAATGTCCCCCTTTCCTTCTTCTTCCCCAGCTTTATATGCTGAGCATGACATCATATGGTGTGGAATGTCCCTTTGGTCAGTTGGGGTCAGCTGTCCCAGCCGTGTCCCCTCCCAACTTCTTGTGCACCCCCAGCCTACTTGCTGGTGGGGTGGGGTGAGGAGCAGAAAAGGCCTTGACTCTGTGTAAGCACCGCTCAGCAGTAACGAAAGCATCCCTGTGTTATCAACACTGTTTCCAGCACAAATCCCAAACCTAGCCCCCTACTAGCTACTGTGAAGAAAATTAACTCTATCCCAGCCAAAACCTGCACGCTCATCTTACCAATGAGTGTAAACACCTGATGGAAGGGTGTAAAGAAGATGGAGCCACATTTTTCTTATTGGTATCCAGTGGCAGGACAAGTGGGAAAAGGCACAGATTGAAATAGAGGAAATTCCAACTGAACATAAGTAAAAGCTTTTTAATTGTGAAAGAGATCAGGTTGCCAGAGAGCTTGTGGCATCTCCATCCTTGGAGATACTCAAACCAGCCCTGAGCAACCTGCTCCAGCTGGCTTTGCTTTGAGCAGGAGGTTGGACTAAGGCCATCACCAGAGGTCCCTTCCAACCACAGCCACTCTGTGATTCTGTAAATACTCTCAAGGTGATAAAGATTTTATTAGCTTTCATAAGATTTTATAGAATTCATCACAGTATCTCATCAGACAAATTCAAGAAAGGATTTTCTACTGCCATGCACCCTGCTTTTTCCACACACGTGCAAAGTTTGAAGTAGTGCTCACGGAATAGGTACCCTCCTCCATAAATTTCAATGCCCAGAGCCTTACTTTGAGGATTCCCACACTGATTTCATTTTTATGCATTGTTTCACTAAGCAGATATACTTTCACAAAAGGCAAGTGAAAGAGGCTTAAGACGCTTTATTAGAATTGTATTTCTACTGAAGTAGGAAATCAGTTTCTTACACAACTTACTTTGATGGAATTTATTGACATGACGAGATCTACACTTGATTTTCACTTGTATTAAAAAAAAAAAAAAAAAAAAAAACCCAGAGCCAAGATATGAAACACAGAATACAGACGGAGAAAACAATCAGATACTCAAGGAAGTAAAAAACAAAAGGTGGGGGGCCAAAGTTTTTGCTTGCTAATTTATTGTTTTCTTTTATCTGTACAGAAACAGACACTTTCCTGACCTAACGGAAAAAAGTAATTTTGCAGAGAAAGTTGAAAAAATCCTTGGCATTTTTCCTCATTTGAAGAGGAAAAAAAAAATGACACTTTCTTGAATATGACAATTTAGTTAATAAAGGATACATTAATCTTCCTGAAACCCTTGGCAGAAGGAAAAATATACAGAAATGCCAGTCCTTGGTCATTTGAAAGTGATTTTCCATCAATGACTGACTTTACTGCAAATATAAGCCAGCCACGTTCATGTAATTGCCTGCAGTTATCACCTATAATACACACACAGTGTTTTAAATCAATATACTAATTTATTCCATATTATTCAAACAACAATGACAATATCTTTTCTTTCTTCATGATACAGTTACAATAAGTATTGCATTTACATAATTATTCAGAAAACTTGTCCTAGTGCACTACATTTTCACCTACTTAAATGGATCATTGACTTTTAAGAAGTTAGAAATTTCATTTACGTTTTAATTGACTTTGCTTGCTCCCCAGATAAAAGTGCCACCAAATACTTTAAGACAACTTTGCCAGAGGTCTGCTTTGGCTCCGTATGTCTCTGAAAAAGGGTCCAAGGAAAGCGTGCTGTTCATTGCAAATATCACCCCCGCTATTCAAACCCTTCAAGCAAACTAAGCAAAGCTATAACTATTTCCAAATCAGAGGTTTTGTGCTGGACCCAGTCTTTCTCCAGATACATACTACTCTTTATTCTCTTTAAAAGCAATTAAAAAATAATGTGACTATGAGGGGAAAGACTTCTTTACACAGAGCATTTACAACTATTTATAATAGTATCATAAATCCTCAAAGAATTCTAACATGTATGTGGAGAGAAATAAATTGCAGATACACATAACTAGTTACCAATTTTAATTTCTTCAAGTTTCTCTCCCCTTTTTAGTCTTTTAGAAGTGTGATTTATGAAGTTGCCCTTGACATTTCAGATTTGATCAGAGAGGGGAATTCATATTTTTCAAGTTTTAAAGGACTTGCTAAAGGCAAGCGAAAGAGAAAGGCCAATGAAAAACTTTTAACAACATTACTACTGTTCAGGCAAGCTCTGTATCATGAAAACCTGAACTGAGATTAAGAACAATCAAAAATCCTTTCAGTAACAAAACTATTTGTCTAAAACAGATAAAGAAATGAAAGAAATGAAAATAGAGAGACTGAATCAAAACCTGGAACTAAACTAAGAGCCAAAAAAAGCGGTGGTGTTGGGAGTTTTTTTGGATGATTTTTAAAGCAAGACTGTAAATAGACAGCTTCAAAGGTTGGGTTTTTTTTTTTCCTAGAAATAATAGTCTACATCCTCGCACACGTTTCAGTACAGCTATCCAACCTAATACTCCCCACAAGTCTCACAAGATAGAATATATAGGACAACTTTCACAGGTTTCCAATATTTTTTTCTTTGGCACTTCGGCAAGCGACAACCTTAACGGACCAAGCCTTGCACCGCACAACCAATGACACTACTTTACACTGCTGCTACTTCCTCCTCTTAGGGAAGCAAAGGTGGAGGTTAATTACTCTAATTATATCTGGAGCTATTTATAAACCATGATCCTTTCCTAGAATGCTCATCAAGCACATTACTGAGCTGTAGCATGCTCTCAAGCTCTGTGCCAAGGTTGTATTCGAGCTGGTTGGTGCCTCTGACCCAGGAAACAACCACAGTCAACCAGAGCACCCTGACACCCTAAAAGTCAAGGATCCATTTTAAGCAAATAAAAATCTAGTGTGGTTTGACAAATTAGAGAGTTCTATGAATTCAGACTAATACTTACTGCAACTGTATTATAAATGAAGAAAGGATACTTCTATTATTTCAAAAAATACCTAAATGGCTAGAAGGCAAAGTGCATTGAGAATTTCACTCCCAAGTCATTTATCTTAGAGCTTGGATATACCTAAACAGACACATTTCCACATATAGATCCTACAGCCTGGAAAGCTTGTTTCTAGTTTCCTATTCTTGTCCCACTTGCTCTGAAAAATAGACTCTCTCTAAAACTATGATGCAGATGATTCCTGAAGAAGTTTCTATTTTTTGTTAAATGGCAGATGGCCCTCAATGTCTTAATGACATTGCTTTCATAACTAAGTCCTCTGAAGAGTTAAACTTCTTTTACTATTATACCTAAAATGCAACAGATACCTAGGAGAATATTTTTAGAATGGACGTTTCATCAACTTCCTTTTTTTCATCTCCTGTTAAGAACTTAGGGTGTTTTCCTGGGTTTTAAACAAACGTTTCCAAATATCATCACAATGAATACCCATAAAGGTTGTAAACTTTAGAGCTTCTCAAGTCCCTGTAGTTTTCATATTTACAAGGACAGCTAACATGCACTTAAGCCCTTGCTACTCCTCCATTTTTAATGGAGTATTTTCTATTTTTCCCAGCTAAACAAATCTAAGAGATCATAATGTCCACCTTCCCATCAATTAGAAAACCAAGTACTGTGTATTAGGCACAAGTCCATATTTTTCCAGCAATCTGGATGTCAACAGTACACATTTCCTGCTGTATTTAACATTTTATTTAAAACACAGCTACTTCATCCGTTAGCTAGCATTTCATTATTTACATTACACAAATGTAGTCAGTATAAAGCCACATCTGCTTTGAAAGTTAATCATTTTGGCTTATAACTCACTCCTGTACTATGAACTGCCACAGCACAAAACCAGTTGCATCATTTACTGGTTGGCATCATTCATTTCTTAATGTTTCTTTTGAAATCAGCAATACATTTTTGAACACATGCTGGATAAAGCAAACAGAAAAATAGTCACCTGAAGTAAGAATGCTTTGATAGTTTTCCTATTAACATTCAAGAAGAGTTTAAGCTATATTCTTTGTTAATTATTAAGATACTTCAGTCACACAGTAGACTAGCCAGAGTTTCAGTGCCCACCGGGTTACTTTTCTGCCTTCAGCAGGCACTCGATCAGACTTTAACCTTGCTAAGCTTATGATGATCTTCTGAATACACGCCACCCTGTGTGCAATATACTATATTGCTTGTAACACTATGGGTTAAAGATATGTCAGAATGCTTGAGAACATCCTGCAAACTCCTTCTCAAAATATAAAATTACTATGCAACAAGCCCAGAGAATGCTACAGTCCAGACATTTATTTAAATCCCTTATAAATCTAAGTAATTATAATACCATTCTGGCTGATTATTTTCTACCTGTGCCATTAGCCTTTTACGTTAGAGGCATTCACCCATCATAAATTCATGAAAATGAATAACCTTTGAAAAATTAACACTTACTTTTCCATTAAAAAAAAAAAAGGTGAAAATCTTTAACTCTTGTGAGAGCAAATTCCTATGGGAAAATTATTACTCTAAGCAATTACAACTTGTGACTCCTATTTTACATATCTTAGCGCTGTTCTATTAACCGTGACACAACATCATTAGCGGGCATAGTCAGTGCTATATAAGAACAAACAGGCTCAACATCGGTTTCCTTCCATTTTCAAGAGAGTCATCAAGCTATTATTTGTATGATGCAAAAGTAGTGAAAACATTTGACACTACCAGGAAATAAGGTTATGCTCTGAGTAATTTCCATCAAAAGCTGTTACAGGCATAAGTGAATAGTGACTCTGTAGGCTATGTCAAGACTGAAACTATGTTCTTCCATTTTAATAAAACTAAGTTCAATGGGTCAACAGAAGAGCAAAGATGGAAGCAATGGCACAGATAAAACTTCAAGAATAGAATGCAATTAAATCCCTGTGTTTTGTAATGGCATTCCCAAAAAGCCATAAAACCCTAGATTTCGCTGCTGTGGACTTGCACGTACTAAAAAGTACATGAACCATCCCATATACATGACTGAAGTACCAGCATTAGACCATATTTGCCAACACTTTAAATATGCAGCAAAGAAAATATGTATAAAAACATACGTAATCGTTACATTTATATTTTTAATACTAAATATAATTTACAATAAAAAGAAAATGCTAATGTTCCAAGTTTGTGACTTTAGTAATGACTAAATGATTCTGGCTTTCACACAATATTTTGTTTCAAAAAAAATTTCTGTGAAAAAACCTGCTATATATAACACTTAAATGAAATAAAATGAAAGTACATTAATGTTTTCCTGCTACTCCTTTAATGCACTTGACAGCCTAAGGTAATAGATCCCTTTTTTGTAGATCTTTTAATCGTGTAAATGGACAATGCTATCACAACAGTATTCTGCTGCAGCTTCCCATCAGAAGCAGAGCTTTTAACAAAATATCACTAAGTATCACAAGCATTCGATGTTTTTTCTTTAAGTTTTCCTTGGTTTTAAACTGAGCATCCATTTAAAAGCAAGCATTAAATTGTAAAACTCTGGTTACTGTGAAATCCCATGAACTGAGTATGTTTGCTATCTCCAGACACGCAAGAGATCTCTGTATGGAATTACTCTCACCACTTCAGTAAAGACCTGCAGTGAGCTGCTCACAGTGATTGTACCATAACAATATCTAGATTAACGTCTACGTCTCTGAATTTCTGTAACCTAAGGCCTAACTCTGCATCTACTCACGCCAGATTTATGTCAGGTTGTACATGTTATGATTTCAGAAGTACTAATGTAATCAGTTACTGCTCTGACACATCTTAGTCTTATGTTGGTCTCGACAGAACTTCAGTTACAGTAGGGCAAAATACCATCTTACAGAGAAAAGTGTTTTCACTTCTAGTGACATGCCTATCCTGAATATTAATTGGAAGTTACTCTTAATAAAAATAAGTCTATTGGCCAAAAGAGGAATTGGCCTGCACATTATTTGCACAGTGATGGGCATCTGAGAGACAGAATAATTAAAACGCTGTCATATGAAGAGCTCTCATTAAGGCTTTTTAAATTAAAAGCTGGATGAGTTTGTAGTATGAGGATGCAAGTATACAAACATCCTTCAGCCAATGATGATGGCTGCATATTTTCGTATTATTTTTAAAAAGAATTAAAAATAGCACCAGCCAGGAGTACATGCAATAGCAAGTAGTACGGTGAAATTCAAACACTTTGATATATGTTACGAACAACTAGAGTCAGAATATCTGTGGTTATACTAAATAAATAAAATGGAAACATAATGCTGTCCTGTTTTTTAGTTTCAGGACTATGTGTTATACTAAATAAATAAAACAGAAACATAATGCTGTCCTGTCTTTTTTAGTTTCAGGACCGTACTGAAAATATTATTACTGTCCCTATATGCAAAAAAAGAAAAAATACCCACGGAATTATCTGGGAAAAAAAAAAAAAGAAAAAAAAGAAAATAAAAAAGCTTTCCAGGTTTCTTTAGTTTTAATTGGTTATTTAACTTTTTAATCCTAATCTGAGAACTTCATAACAATATTTATAAAATTCCTGTTGAAATTAATATACATACAGGAACATTAAAACCTTGTCAAATTAACACCTGAAGAAACAGAAGAGATCTTTGACATTCGTTATCTGTCAGATAAAGATCTTCTACACCCCAGTTAATGAACAACAATATATAGGAAATGCCATTCTTTCCAGTACAAGAAAATGACGTAACTGACAATATCTTGCAACTATTTTTAGATCAGACATATGCATGAGCTGCACAGTTGCAGCAACAATCCATGACCCAATATCAAAAACGTAGGTCAGAGTTGCAAAGTACCAGATGTTTGACACACCAATAAGTAGAAGTTAAATACTCCGATACACTTGACCACTCTATAACTAAAAGGTAAAGTATAAAGGACAGTGAGTCTATAAATAAGTACAGAAATAATCTCCACAAAAATAGACATTTACGTTATTTTTCAGAAGCTATCAAAATTCAACCTCATCTTTGACTAGGATTGCCATTTAAAAGACAGCCAGTGAGTTAATACAGATATGGTAACACAGACTGAGCAGTCCAGCAATGCCAAAGAGCGCTAGAGGCGAGTCAAAACAGAGACACAGACATTATGCTCCATTCTAGAGGACAAATTTGAGGGATACTTGTGTTTTTTGGGGGTTTGAAACCTATTTTCCTATGCAAGCACGTATCTTTCATCAGTGCAGAAATTTGAAGGTAATGTCTCAGGAAACAAGTATTTCACGTGCCATCCTGTTTGTCTTGTTGATCAGCATTTCCAAGAATTTGCAGTAGAAATGAGAAACAATAACAGATCAACTAGAGTGGAAAATAACTGCAAGTCCCTTTAACAGATTTTAGTCATTAAATATCTTGGAACTTTAAAAGTGTTGGTTTTCTGACTACAAAATAGAGTTCGTCTCAAAAATAAACCTCTTCCAACATTTAGTCATTCCAGAGAACATGCAAGACAGAAAACTAGGATAAGAAAATAAATCAAGAAAGCAATGTTCCTGATTCAAATGGAAAGCTTTGAAAATATTGCATAGTGTTGTATTTTTATTCCACTCCCAGTGAACACTCACATCTCTGAGCTTGCTTCCGAGAAACTTTTCCACAGAACAGGATAAAAAAGCAAAACACTGGAAGCAAACAGACTCATAATAAATTTGTTTCCACATATCACTGAAAATTGCTAGACATTTTAAGTTTGTTAAAGGCTTCATTAAAGGTCTTTTGGATTATAATAATTTTCTCCCACTCTGAAGGTATATAGCCTAAACGTGAACTTTAACAGAAGGCATACTTGCTCATACTTTTCAAAGCTAAGTGATAGAAATGCACAGTACTGTGCATTTTATCTTCTGAAGAGACTCAGGAAAAGTTCCTTGGGTATGGGTTGAAATGGCTTACGTGTCTCTTACCTCTTCTGCAGAACTGGGATGCCATATTGGAAACAGAAAGGTTACTAAAAAGGTCTCGGCAAATCACTAGGAAGTAAATGAGAAGGAAGACAATCTCCACTGTTCTCTACCTTGTGCAATCAGTTATACACCTGCACAAGGAGAATTTCCATGCTTTTTAATCAGCCTAGATTTATATTTACTTTGAGCTGACACAAAACCCAAGAGCTGTGGCTAGTATCGTTATATATAAAGCCCATTAGTCACAGATGCAACAAAGTCTTTCCCTCTTCCACAGGTTCACTTTGTCTTGAATTCTTCCTTCATTTTAATCAAGGGAATACAATGAAAATAAAACCCACACAAAACAAAAAGCATTCAGCATAAAATCAAAGATCCAAGTTTTCCAAGTAACTCAAGATATAGACGTTTTCTCCCCGTGGTATTCTCACCTCATTGCATTGTATAAGTGAAAAAACTCTTTCCTGAAGTATCGATTCTTTTTCTATAGAACTTTGTTTAACATTATTCCTTCCAACACGCACCACCATAAAAAAGTAGTAAAAAAAAAAAAAAGATCTTTACAATAATCTATCATCTAGATAAGATCTTCACTTAAAATTTCTTATCTGAAGAGCTCATAACTACTGTTGTATCTCAGACTAGAAACATAGAACGAATAATGTTTGTCCAAGCATAGCAGCATTGCCTTTCCTCCAACATATGAGCTATCAACCTTACACATGACCTATGGAGTAGTTTTTGCTGTTCTCTTTCCTCCCCCCCCTTTTCATATAAAATTAATTCAAGCAGGGCCTTGGAGCAACGTACAGCAGCAGAGTTGCTATAGATGATGGACGTTTTTCTCCAATTCATTTAAAACTAAAACAATAACTGCAGTCTCCTCCAGAAAACAACAGCTAAAGTGTAATACCAGCATCAACAGATAAAATGAGACATCTCATTCACTCTGCTGCTCTCAACTACCCCAGAATTAATAGTTCTGCGTGAGGAGCTAAATGAGCTAACAGGAGAATAGCGCTTACAAGAAAAAAAAAAACAAAACCTCATTTCCCAAAGGCATCGAAGCAAGGAAGCCACACATATTAAATGTTAATCTCAACTGAATGAAGCTTTTCATTTTGATCAAAAATACTGAAGTAAGATTTTTGGCATTTCTGATTCAGCATTTCATGACACTTTTTAGTTCAATTAG
Source organism: Mycteria americana (assembly GCF_035582795.1). Taxonomy (NCBI): domain Eukaryota; kingdom Metazoa; phylum Chordata; class Aves; order Ciconiiformes; family Ciconiidae; genus Mycteria; species Mycteria americana. The sequence goes on along the minus strand of NC_134369.1, from coordinate 6,304,522 downwards.
TCTAGTTTGATTTATCTTCACTCCAGAAATGGTGACAAAGCTAAAACAGAAATACTGAGCTGCCGAGTGTATGCAAATCTTAGGTTTTAAACACACTTTTTGATCTACATGAATAATGAATGTTCATACATTTTAGAGCCAAAGGAACAAAATGAAGGAAGGAGGTTTGATTTTTTTCATGCTCTTGCGCTTAATAATTACTCTTGTGTGCATTTTCTGGCAAATTTTCAGATTTAAATGGTTTGTGTTTGATTGATGAATAAAAATAATGAAAGTAGGAGGCACCTCAATGTTCTTCTCAAACTCAGACAGGGTATCCCCCCCAATAATAATGGTCCCTGTAAGAATCAATATGCAAATATATACATGCCCGTTATCAGCTACTTAATAAAACAAACAGCAGTTTGATTATATTGCTCTGGAATGGGATTGTCCACACCTTTTGACCTATGGGTCTTCTCCTGCCTGTTCAGGTACCTGTCTGTAAACCAGTAACAACGTTCCCATGAGTCCCTGGACACAGAACACGTGGTACCAAGGTATGCCAAAAGAATACAGCCCCGGTGCCAAGAATACAGAGCATGGTATTGCATGGTGACGTGACCTACATGTCCCTGGAGAAGTAAAGCAACTTTTACTGAAGAAAAGACTAAGAGGTAATGAAACAGTAGGAAGACTACAGAGAGAATGAAAGAAGAAAAGCTACTGCATAAGCCAAAATGAAGGCATAAAGTTATTCATCTTTCTACACAGCTAATTACAGTGGAAATAGGCATAACAGCAGACTTTTAATTTCTGCCATAGATGCTAAACTATGTGAAAAAAACCATGAAGGAGAAGCACAGAAGAAAAGCAGCTCAGAAAAGGTCCTGAGCACCCTGAAAATCCTGAAGATTATTCTTTCTTCCAGGCAGGAATGTGCAGCACTGTTCTCTTTTACTTATCACACCCAATTTTTTGGTTGGCTATCAAAACAGATTATGATTATACAAATATAACTGACCCCAAATGAAACAGGAAAAAATTATAGGAATAGAGGAATGATTAAAAAAAGATCAAAACTTCATGAAAAATGTGTTTAAAAATAAAGACAGAGAAAAAAACATGGAAGAAAGCCTACAGAAGCGTCTCTATTGGTATGCTACTTTGGCAACTTGCTGGTCTATAGCAACTGCTTTATCAGTGATGGTAGCTTGCACTTAGCCTTTACCCCAAACATGACATGCTTCCAGTCACATTTCCAAGCTAGTCAAGTAAAAATGCAGATAATAAAAATCTGATTAATTCTGATATTGTATGAGGCCAGTCAACAGTGTACAAGGGAATAAGAATGAGAAAATGTGCTCAGAAGTGTTGGCTCACCTGGTGTATTTGGTCTCTAGGTACTACTAGAAAACGCCCCCAAAACGCATGAAACTCCAGGAGATCCAGAGGCTTTTCACCTGCAGAAGCCACTTGGATGGAACAGGTCTACTTCCCTCTGCACAAAGATGTCCCGAAACCACTTTGCACCATGAAAGCTACAACAACTTTAGGCATCTCCTTTAATGTTTTCCCAGTGCCATTTACCACAAATGGAAAAAACTGAATGCTGTGTCAGAGCGTTGTAAATTTAACTTTACACTCTAACCTACATTTCACTGCAATATTTAAGGAACTTTTTTTCCTGAACAGTTTGGAAAAATTGTATTATCATCTAAGTACAACCTTCTTTAAAGAGATGGAAAAGTAACGTAATTACACAATACCTAGGTCATTTTGAAAATTATAAGTGAATTTAAAACAGTAATAACGAATAATTAAAATACATTAAGTGTATAAAGTACAAAGGAAGATAGCTTTTAAAACCTTTTGCGAAAATTAATGCCTTTTCTTCAGTTACATTAATACAATTTAGAGGAGCAAAGAGTTGTGCTTTTCATGGCTCGATTCATTTAAATGAGAAGTTACAGTCTAGGGAAATTTCAAATCAAATTTTACCAACAGAGCTCGACCTCACCTCTGTCACCAGCCATATAAATGACAGCCGAATTTCCTTTTTCTGCTAGAGAACAGCAACAGAAACACCATGTAAAATATGGAATCAACTTCTTCAATCATTAGCATTCATTAAACCACTGTAGCTAAACCAAACAAGCGGAGGAAAACACAAATACATACTACTTCTCATTAATAAGGGATAAGAGTGCAGGTTGAAAATAGTTCTTGACCCAGCGTGATTGGCCAAAACACGCCTACAATGAGAGAAGGCCAGAGGAGATGGGCAAGGGTGATGCACCCATGAAGCTCAGGGAATAGTACAGGGTCTGACTGACCACAGCTGTTGCAAAGAGAGCTGACTACCATAGCACCAAGGGGACCAGAGAGTGGCCTTCTCTTTTAGACAAACAGCTATCAACAGTGAAGTGGATCAACTGACTATATCACAGTCGAGTAGATAACTGGCGGTATAAATGTTTCTCCCCGAGTTCATTAAAAGTGTGTGAATGCCTGAGTTAGCCAGACCAGCATGGGGAGTGTGAATATGTGGCTCAGCCCAACACAGAGTATAAAAACTGAGCAACTAACAAAAGAATTTCAAAGAGAGCAATGGGCTTGAGCTGGTTCAACCCACATATTGCTTCCTGGTGACGGGACAGCCAACATCATGCAGCGAGCATACTAAAGACGGGTAATAGAGATTACAGGTTAATCACAATACCAGTGTATATTGCGCTATATTTTGCTAAGTATAACTTACACTTGTATTGTGATTTCTGTATATTGCTGTATCATTCTGCCAACTCAAAAATCCTGTGTAACATCAAATATCTTCACATAAGTCAATCTCATATTAAACAGTAAACCCCCTGCACGTGGAGTATCTAGAAAAACCTGGTCAGAGTATTGGACTCTGGCACCCAGACAGAGATCCATCAAAGCCAATATTTCTACAAGGAGAGCACAAGCTCACTTGCACTCCACAGGGAAGACAGCAGGCTACTAGCCCCTGAGGGCAGAAGCAAGGCAAGTAACATGTAATACTCAAGACTTCAAAAGATTTGCCTAGATCCTTACAGCCAGATAAGCTCTGAATACAGACCTCGTACAACAGTATGCAACACCATGCAAATATAAGGACTCTGGTTTCTAAAGCACTGTACCCTAGTCAGCAGCCCTGCCCCTCAAGTTCCAAAGTTCCCCTAGAAATCTCAGCACTATTTTATCACATAGCAGAAACGTGCATTAATTCTCCCTCGGGTTCTCTTGATTATCTCCTTCTGGGTTTGTTGTTTTGACACTACACTGGATCTTGTTTTGTGGATATATTCTAGTTCTCCAAAGCTACAGTTTTAAGAAATGAGGAAAAGAATGGCAGAGATGTTACTGGCGTACAGTTCAGGAGAGTAAAATGATTTTCTGTCTCATTGAAACAATTTGAAATTACAGCAGTAATAGCCAAAACTTTCCATCTGGTAAGTGTTTGTTCAGCTATATGACCACAGCTGGTAGCTGCAATTTGGTCCTACCTGGTAGATACAAACACATGATCAGGAAGATTGTATTATTCTCAGCACCCTTGCCAATCAACACCTAAGCATATTAAGCAACACCATACTAACTGCTTTTTCCAAGGTATCCTTACTGCCTCAATGCAGCTCCATACTTAGAGCATGTCCTTGATTCAGAACCAGTTCCCCAGTTCCCTTCTCCTTGTACTAATATCTGAGAAGAAAATTAAAAGCAAGCCAAGTGACAGAAATAGCTGATTACCATTTGCCACTTCTTGTCTTTTGTTATGGGTTGAGGAGTGGGGTGGGGTGTGTTTTGTGGGTTTTTTTTTTTTTTTAACACAAGTAGCAGGGTTCAGACTTCCAGCTGCTTCTCCATTAAATGAATACAAATACAAAGTTTTATACAGGAAAGACATTCCAGCAGTGTCATAAATTTTCCTGGACCTATTAAAAATTCTTAAACACTTCCTGATGTTAGAACTGTGCTGACTTTCTTTTGCATGAACAGTTCCAGGAAGCCTTTGCTGTTATCCAGAATCATTTGTATAAAAGCACAGATAAAACATCCCTAGAGTTCTAACATCATTTCTACCTCTTTTACCTTCTGTGGTACACCATCTCTTTGACTTCTTGTATCATTTAAGTAAATTATCCCCACCCGTCCTCCAAGAAAACAGCAGAATTGATTTTTGGCGTGATTTTACCATCCTGCTAGCTGCTATGCCTCTTTTCCTTCTTTCTGTCACTTCTCTTTGGAGCAGAGAAATGAAGCTGCTACTTTGTGTCTGCACAGTAGTTAGCACAAATGGGACTTCATTCTGACTTTGCTCTGGTCATTATTTTCAGAAGTAAGATAAAAATATTATTACCAAGATAAAAACATTATTACTACATACAGTAGCACGCCCTATCAAACTACTCTAATAATAACTGACATATCTCAGTGTACGCACAATGCTTTAAGTCACAGCACAGGCTGTTGTCACTGACTCAGTAAAAAAGGGATGGTACCAGAGCTTCCTAGTTTATCGCTTCCCTTTCTTCTGCGTACTATGAACATGACAGATAAATAGCCAAAAAGTCACTTATGATGCTTCCATCCATTATCTTCTGGTTTTAGCGATGACTTTGTAATAAAGTTTCAGCAATTTCAGCAGTGCGTGATATATATTACTAGATGGGCCTTTTTTTCTTTTTTATTTTTGCGATTAGAAAAGAAACTGTTTTAAGAGTGACCTTCAGCTAAAGAATTTGCAAGCAACAAATCATTTCGAGAAAAAATTTAAGAACACTGTCATTTTTATTAATGGAATAAACAACAGAATATGGTCAATGCTTTTAGTTTAGCATGCAAGCCTACGACAGGCGAAAGCATACCTTCCTACCCACCGCAAGATGAGCCTCAGAATCAATATCTGGGACTTCCCCCCCCCCCTCCATTTAGTTGTCAGCATCCAACAGCCTTCCTCCTCTATAACTGTAGCTGCTGCATACTGAGCATTACTGAACGGAGAGCTCTGTCTGAGCTCTTCTGAAAAACTGACTCTCTGAGAAATCTGAACTGTGTGGAAAAAAATGGGAAAGATGGCATTGGTGACTAAATTGTATCATTTTCTCATCCAAGTAATATACAGTGTAGGCAAAAAAAATATTTTAACCAGCAAACTGTGATGACTTGAAGCAAATCCACAGGCTTCTCCTATATAGTTACAATCTAAAGAGCATTAGAAATAAGAGATGCCTCAGCATGTGCTCTGAATTCTGAAGAGATCAAAGATGGGACTGGAAGTTCCCTATGTCCTCCCTGCATTCAATGCAAATTCTGTACAGTCAGGCCACCACCGTGCTCAGAACTGAACGGGATTCATTTTCATCATGTAAGAGCTAGTTATATTCTGATTCCCAGGCATTTATTTTTCGTATTTTCTTTTTCCATGTCTGTGAACTGCAGAAGAGCAAGTTTACTCAGAAGTTAGTGGTTTTAATCTCAGGAAAATGCTATTTTTCTGGGAGACTTGGATTCAAAATTTTGCTTTCATTTTTTGTCTGATGGTGTGCAAGTGAATGAAATGTGAAAAAGTGAGAGTAAATTCAAGGAGGAAAAGGAAATAATGGTGCCCTCTGAACAGGAGAACGGATTGGCATTCCAGAGAAATGGCGGTGATGCCTGAGCTATTTTCACTTAACACTGACCCCGTGTATTTATCTCAAACTGGGCTTTGACTATGGTTCCAGAACACCCAGTAGAACTTCAAGTTTTGCTGAAGTAGGTACTGCTTTATATTCAGCTTGGATTTCATCCATTCCAAGTGGTTAATTCCAGGGGAAAAGCATTTCTTCATAGAATCAACCCTTTTAGTGAAGAAATTTTTCCTAATACCCAATCTAAACCTCCCCTGGCACAACTTGAGGCCATTTCCTCTTGTCCTATCACTTGTTACCTGGGAGAAGAGACCGACCCCCACCTCCCTACAACCTCCTTTCAGGCAGCAGCAGAGAGCGATAAGGTCTCCCCTCAGCCTCCTTTTCTCCAGGCTAAACAACCCCAGTTCCCTCAGCCGCTCCCCATCAGACTTCTGCTCCAGACCCTTCACCAGCTTCGTTGCCCTTCTCTGGACACGCTCCAGCCCCTCAATGTCCTTCTTGTAGTGAGGGGCCCAAAACCGAGCACAGGATTCGAGGTGCGGCCTCACCAGTGCCAGGTACAGGGGCACGATCACTGCCCTACTCCTGCTGGCCACGCTATTTCTGATACAAGCCAGGATGCCGTTGGCTTTCTTGGCCACCTGGGCACACTGCTGGCTCATATTCAGCTGGCTGTCGACCAACATCCCCAGGTCCTTTTCTGCCAGGCAGCTTTCCAGCCACTCTTCCCCAAGCCTGTAGCGTTGCATGGGATTATTGTGACCACAGTGCAGGACCAGGCGCTTGGCCTTGTTGAACCTCATACAGCTGGCCTTGGCCCAAGGCCTGTCCAGATCCCCCTGTAGAGCCTTCCTACCCCCAAGCAGATCAACACTCCCACACAACTTGGTGTCATCTGCAAACTTACTGAGGGTGCACTTGATCCCCTCGTCCAGATCATTGATAAAGATATTAAACAGAACTGGCCCCAATACTGAGCCCTAGGGAACACCGCTTGTGACCGGCCACCAACTGGATTTAACTCCATTCACCACAACTCTTTGGGCCCAGCCATCCAGCCAGTCTTTTACCCAGCGAAGAGTACGCCCATCCGAGCCATGAGCAGCCAGTTTCTCCAGGAGAATGCTGTGCGAAACGCTGTCAAAGGCTTTGCTAAAGTCTAGGTAGACAACATTCACAGCCTTTCCCTCATCCACTAATCGGGTCACCTTGTCATAGAAGGAGATCAGGTTAGTCAAGCAGAACCTGCCTTTCCTAAACCCACGCTGACTGGGCCTGATCACCTGGTTGTCCTGTACGTGCTGTGTGATGGCACTCAGGATGATCTGCTCCATAACCTTCCCTAGCACCGAGGTCAGGCTGACAGGTCTGTAGTTCCTTGGATCCTCCTTCTGGCCCTTCTTGTAGGTGGGCATCACATTTGCTAACTTCCAGCCAACGGGGACCTCGCCGGTGAGCCAGGACTGCTGATAAATGATGGAAAGTGGCTTGGTGAGCGCTTCTGCCAGCTCCCTCAGTACCCTTGGGTGGATCCCATCTGGCCCCATAAACTTGTGAGTGTCTAAGTGGTGCAGCAGATCACTAACCAGTTCCCCTTGGGTTATGGGGGCTTCATTCTGCTCCCCGTCCCTGTCTTCCAGCTCAGGGGGCTGGGTACCTGAACAACTTGGTCTTACTATCAAAGACTGGGGCAAAGAAGGCATTAAGTACCTCAGCCTTTTCCTCATCCTTTGTCACTGTGTTTCCCCATGCATCCAATAAAGGCTGGAGAGTCTCCTTAGCCTTCCTTTTGTTGCTAATGTACTTATAGAAACATTTTTAATTGTCTTTTACGGCAGTAGCCAGATTAAGTTCTAGTTGGGCTCTGGCCCTTCTAATTTTCTCCCTGCATAACCTCACGACATCCTTGTAGTCCTGCTGAGTTGCCTGCCCCTTCTTCCAAAGGTCATAAACTCTCTTTTTTTTCCCTGAGTTCCAGACAAAGCTCTCTGTTCAGCCAGGCCAGTCTTCTTCCCTGCTGGCTCGTTTTTCAGCACATGGAGATGACCTGCTCCTGCACCTTTAAGATTTCCTTCTCCTTAATACTAACTTCTGTAATATTTTTGTGAAGTTGATTGCCCCATAACTTTCAAGAAAACATGAAAGTGCTTCCTCCCCAGCATGCTTGAGTATCCATCTCCTTTTTGAAGGACTGCACTGAGACGTAGAGTAAGAGGTTTTCCATTAGTGTAGAAGTGTCTCATTCAAAAAAAAAAAAAAAAAAAAAAGAAAAAAGCCGACCTTTGGAAAAAAGGCTTAGGTTGTCTAAAAAAGTTTCATATCAAACCATAAAAAAGTGGCCTTGAAGAGTACTACCATTCTGTGAAAAATGACTTATATTAACAAAAAAAAAGTCTCTAAGCTCTTGGCATCTGGAGTATATTATTTTAACTATAGGAAGCGTAGTGTATATTTGGCTGAAGAAAGGTGCACATGTTTTGATTATTCTGTTACGCAACAAATAGGGGGATTTTGTTCATTTTCTGCTTTAAGATAATATATTTAATCTCTTGATAAAGTTTGTATAATTTCCTCTTCTAAACACCTGTACACCTGGAGGCTACCGGTACAAATATGTTTGAAGAACAAAGTTTTCTGAAATGAAACACTATTTTGAAACAGATCATCACTTATCTCAAAATTTCTATAGAAAATTGAGTCATTTGTTAGTCAGTTAATTATTCTACTCTTTACCCTGAAGATGCCGTGCAACCTGGGAACAAAACCCACACAGTTTAAATAAACAATCACACAAATAGCAAAAGATGGACAACACAAAAAGAAAACAGAAAGTCCTAACTTTCCAGGACCTTTTAGAATGGGCAGTGCACCTTTTAGATGGACTTCCTAGAAAGAGAAGTGCTCAGACTAATAAAGCATTACAGTTTGAGCATTGTAAATGTAGCACTGGGACTGCTGATGTGCATTTCACATAGCAAAAAAGTATGCGAATAATTCTGTGAATACATAACACTTCTTCATAGACAAGAATCGGGACTGACTGGGGAGTATTTCAGAAGCGGCTGTAATTCTAATGAACAAAACTCTTCTTGAACTTCAGGCACAATACTGGGAACAGAATGAAGCAAGCCACATTGATGAGAATATTATAGGAGATGTTTGGAACTTTTAATTAAAAAAAAGGACAGGAAATCATTGTTTTTTACAATAAAGCTTGAAGCTAGGTGTTCAATGAAGATGACATCTAATCTCATGCTATACAAATGGGATCAGGATTTTAAACAGCCCTGAGAGCTTCAAGATATTCATGAGAAGGAACAAATAACTTCAGATAATGACTGAAGTCAATACCGGAAGAATACAGGTTTGAATTTTTAAGAACTTGCACCTACAGTACTTCAATTAATAAAAATCATTGTTCAGCCTACTATTTCTCTCCTCCATCCACCCATGCTATTGAGTAAAACCATTAAGTTGCAGAAAAAGGAAGAATCTTATGTATTTTGCAAATTATTAAAATCCTCAGTCGTGATAAACAGATATGAGACAATCAACAGAAAGAAGGGGGGGTGCGGTGGGGAGAGGAAAGATACCCCTGAAATACCCATGCAGCTGTAAAAGGCTGGAAAGGAGTTTCTAAACAGGGCCTCATTACTCTTCAGAAAAGTGTTGAGCTCCTGTTCTTTTTCCCTGAATTCATATGAATAAGCTATTTTGAACGCATTGCTTAATACTATCAGCATATTCACTCGTCTAAGAGCTACCGTTCCACTCCCCTGCCAAAAGAAAAAATTTTTAAAAAGAAAATATCTATGGAAGGGAACAAAGATCATGGAAACTCACGAGGAAACATCACGCACCACGTAGGGAACCCTGGATTTAGAACAACCACAAACCAGAGAAATAAACCCTAAATGAGGAATTCTTCTGTTTATCTGAGTGATGCAGTGAAATGTGAGATGACAGGAACTCTTAGGAGTAGCATTTAATTTGATTTTGGATTCTCACTATTGATTCAGAAGCAAGCTCCTAGTTTGATTTGTATACACTCCATGAAAGCAAAGAAACCTGAGCAAGTACAGCTGTATGAGCTACACAAATTATCTCATTTCTTCACACCTGTATACACTTAGCCTATTCTTTCACATTTCAAAAAATATAGTCATCCTTTATGGAAATAAAAAAATCTCTTCTGTTACATGTGCACATGCAGTTTTTACACCAGAGTGGATTTATTTTGCCTGTAAACTACATTACGTTCAAATCCTCAATTAAACAATTCACACTAAATCTCAGATCACCAAAATAATAAGCATATGGTTAATCTGTTGGAACACCCCAGTTTCACACATGCTTAGTTGTGCTCTTTCCAAATATCAGGGCTCTTTGCATGTAACAAGCTTGCCTTAATTCACATCTCCCACTTAGCACGTCCCAGTAATTACGACTGCCCTAACGTTAGGAAAACATATGCTAAAAAAGACAGGCTACATCAGATAGAGGATGTATAACTACCACAGTCAGAGGAAATGTGGTTCTGTTCCCATCTCCTTCTATTATTTTCTATGAGTTATTTTCTTTCACTTATCTCCTTTCCCACCATTTACAAACACATGGAGTGTTTACAAAATCTAACTAACTTACTGAGACAAATTTATGCAATAATATACAGGCTGGATTATTTCAGGTGTTCACTTAAACTGGAACATCAAAGTGAAACTTGGAAAAGCTACACTATGTTATTAAAGTAAGCTTGATATTTCGTCTTTCCATGAACAAGTATAAATACACGCAGCACAAGAGCTTTGCAGTTTATCTTCTTTTAGAGGTAGTAGTGGGAGCAAGTTTCTTGAATTAGTTCTATTGAAACTGATAGAAGCTTAAAAGTACAGATTTACTTTAAGATTAAAGCAACACTAACCTTTCCAACATTGCAAAGAATTTACATTTTAAAATGGACATTTTCTAATCTGAACTATATGTGGACATACATGACTTATATACCATTTGCCTGAAGAGAAAAAGAAAAGAATCTCCAGAAAAAGCAACATCATTCGTTTCCTTTGCACACTTCAGCCAAGAGAGATTCAAGTCACTCAACAGGTAACAAAAAAAAACCAAAAAGCAACAAAACCCCACCTATGGAGGAATCCGCAAAGATTGGAATAAAGAGGAAAAAAGTCGGTAAGCCAGCAAATACCATTTCCAGTCTGCCCGGGAATTTGCCTGGGGCAGAGTAAAACACTAACACCGCTGAATATTGTGCAGGAACATAAATCCACCGCGTGAATGCACACTTTGTAGTGTTTGTAGTGTAGTCCCTAGATGTTACAAGAAGGGCTCAGAGGGTCTCACTGAGAAAGTCAAGGCAGGTTTTGAGAAAATGGGACTTCTGCTACACTGGGGAAGTAGCACCCCAGGAAAGGACTTCTGTCCCCTCATAGATTTATCATTCAATGCAGCAATATGAAGAACTTGGTATCTTCAAGCTAGAAGAGCAGCAACCAAGAGGAAGCACCTACAACCGGCTCCCATATTCCTGAACACTAAACACATGCAGATGAGAACTTTGAAAACAGGAGTCAAAATAATCCCATTTTTACTCCTTGCAAAGAAATGAGCAAAGTAGTAAAATAATTTTAGCCCATAGGAAGAAAAAAAAAAAGTTTTTTCTGCATCACTGAGGTAATACATCATTGGATATGGAAAAAATAGTGCCATTATTAGTAACAGATAATATATTGATTAATATATTTTGCTAATGAATCCTTTTCAATTAATAAATATGCAAGAAATAGTACAATTTAGTATGGGAAGTCAAATTAGGAAAGCTCATTAAAGTCTGTAAATCTGTTACAGACACCTAGTGTTGAATAATTCATCAACTGTTTAACACATTTACTAAAAAAACCCATGTAAATTACTGTTATCACTGGCCTAATTCTAATTTTTTGTTTTGTGAAAGGATTCTTTTTTCCTAGCACAAGTCTGAAAGTTTAATTGCAAATTGATTAACATGGAGCTTTACTAATTAAATCAGCTGACGGAGATTTAGGCTGACACCATGCTAGGTGCTCAAATTAAGGGACTGTCCCATTGCATTAAATATAGTGCATTTATCATAGACAAACTAACAGGCTGTTAATTTGAGCTGACAGATAATGGAGTAGGAAAATGAATCTTTACAGTATTGCGTGTAACAGATACACAGGTCTTTTACTACTAATTGTAGCTTTACAGGTTTCTGAACAATTAGAAAGGGTTTTAATAATGTTGCTCTCAGTTTGAAATGAGAAGAATAAAATCCCTCACTAGTACTTTGCTGGTGTGACAGTATCAGTCCAAAGATCCGCACATATTTCAGTGCTGATAGGCTGAATGTTAGTAAGTAAGAAACCTTAGAAAAATCCATTTAAGTTTAGAAACCTTTGATGAGAGAGCGTTAATAAAACTAAAGAAATTGGCTGTATAGTATCTAAATGAAACCTTCTCTCTACATGAATCTTTATTATCTGGGCGTTATCATCTAGAGGGTGGTATTCAGTTAGTGTAAAGTGTACAAGTTTCATGAACTTGGTTGCAAGTTCTTTTAGTTTTCAAAGTTCCTTGGCACTGCCAAATGCCCATATCATTCTGTTTTCAAAGTCATCAATATGAAAAATTATCAAGTCAATTAACAGATAGGTCTAGAAATTCTACTTCAGTTTCTCCACTGGAGCTCCAAATCCCACATAAAGAGATACCCAGGAAAATGAAACTGCTTCATCAGTGCAGACTGCCAACACCCTTTATTGTAATTGAGCAGAGCCACCAGAGAAGCTCATGACCACCACAGAATCAGGAAACCACCCCAACAACAGTTTAGGTATGGCCACCTGCAAGCTGTAGCCAACAGCACAGACCTGGTTTCAGACCAAAGTCACACGTGCACAGATGCAAAGGGGTAACTCCATAAGACCCAGCCAGCATCAGGCATCATACAGCTGTGCACAGAGATCCCACATCTGAACACGGCAGCAGGCGCAGAAAGGAGGAATGTGATACTACTCACGAGTACGCCCCAGCAGCTACAACATACCAAACATATCTTGAAAGTTTTTGCCTCTCAGTTCAGATAAAATATATCACCACATGCAGCACTGGAAATATATTTGGAATTGATTTGCCAGGTCCATAAATGGAACTTAATGTCAAATTGGTTAGCTTAGCGAATTAAAGACAACATCGAGGAGCATCTTCTCCTTTCTCTTTTCCCCTGTAGTAAGTTTAAGACAGACCGTCACCATGTGACCCTCTCTCCTTGTTCATGCCAGCACCAGTGATACATACACTCAGTCACATAGAGAGAGAGGATCAGGGTTTGGATAAAGCTTCAGCAAGATCACTGCCTTGATATGCCTCATAAGCAAGTACACTAATGCATATATAAGGAAATGCACATCTGAAAACAGGAGAAGCATGACACTGTGACACTGTCTTGATATCAGATTAAGTGCTGGCTGCTCACAAAATTGCTCACTCAAAAAAGTAGCATTGCCACTACCCAAGTAATTTCAATCAAAATAGCTGTCCTTTCACTTGAGGAATCAGTCCCTCCTCTCACCAAACAAACAAACAAACAGATAAAAACAAGAGCAGTTTAGAGTATATGAAAAATGGTCAAGTTTCTGTATAATAAAATCTCTTGCCCTCCTCACTCTCCTTCCAAATGACTGGAAGAAAAAGGAGAGCAAAAGCCCAACAGTACTCTTAGATTGAGAGTAGATCTCAGTAAGGATATTAATATAATATAATTAAGACTAAAAATTAGTTAAGAATCTCTCTCTGAAATGAATAATACTTAATCATTAAATTTTGCCTATATTTTATGATACTGATGCCAAGTGTAATCTCATATATGTTTGCTCAATGAGCTACATATGTAGTCAATACAGAAAGCCTACATGCTTCTGAATTATTAAAGTTCCATAGTTAAAGATTAATTTTTTGTAAAGTATCTCCTAACTTCCGCATGAGGTGCTCCCAATATACTCCAAAGAGAGTCATCAGCAGAAGGTAAAATAATTGCATGTTTGCTTATGAGCGAGGAAAAAAAAAAAAGTTATTTGGCTAAGAATGCACTATAGATTTTCAAGAAAGGTCAGAGACCTTTTCCAGACCAGACTCACGATTAAAATCAAAATACATTATCGTGCTAAACTTGAGAATTCATACTTTGTGAAACTCTAATAGCCAGGGATGAACTGCTGCTTGCCTAGTTCTCAGGTTTATAAATATTTACAACTATTGTCTTGGTCAATTGATTTCCCTTGCAATAATTATTCATTATTATTGCTATCAGCTGGACAGTACTTCAAAGCCCTTTTCACAAATGAAAATATCTTCCTACCAGATCAGTCCTCCAACTCCTTTTAAAATAAACTAAATCAATACCTGCTAAGCGTTAACTGCACATGAACACGCTTGCTGCCTTTCTCTTACGCATCACCTCTATGTGAAACTACAAAATTACTAAGATTTTGTGGGCTTTATGCAAGCTTGCTAGAAGACGACAGTCATTCCAGCTTTCAAATGGAGTAGTGGCAAAACACTAGGCATTGGGAAAATGCTGTTAGCCTGGAAAATCTCCCAAAGCTTCCTCTGCCTTCTACGCTACACACAGAAAAATTTTATCATGCATCATAGATGGTTGGACAGGGCGTCCAACCCTTTTCTTAGAATAGCTTTTAGAGGATGCTAAGGCATTCCTGCAAGAAGACATCCTCAAACATACCTTGAAATTAAATAAACTGGACCTTTGGAAGAGATCCAGCATTTATAGAAATAGTCCACAAGTTCTGATTTGCTTATTCTCTGTAAGCTGCGTAGTCCACAAGTTCCGATTTGCTTATTCTCTGTAAGCTGCGTTTTGCAGCGGACGTGTACAGAAATAAGGCAAACTATTATAATTTGCAAAAGTGATTAAAATGTTATTGTTGGATTTCACCTAATAAGTGATGTTCTTCAGAGACTCATAAGCATTCATGCAAAAATGAAGAGTTGATGTTTTTTCAAAGTTGACATTATGTGGGCTAAAACTGACATTATACCTATACGTCATTCTTCTGCTGGAAATTTAGAGAAAATTTCTCCCTTGAAGAAATCTTTAAGGTTTATCATGCCATAAACAATCACTGAAGTTTCCAAAATATGTGCACGCACAAAGACCGGGGTCTGACAAAATCCCATGTAGGGCACCCTAACCCATGAAGGCAGAAGAGCAAACAAGAAAAAAAAAAAAAACAAAAACATGCACAACACAAGTCTTCAGAGTGAAAGGATGACGCACTGCAATATGTACTTGGTAGTTTGGTATGAATTCCCACTGCAATCTTTACTTGGTAGTTTGGTGTAAATTCCCTAGCAATATTTGTGCTTTTCATAGTTAGTCAGCACCATACATTTACACTTACTGTTTTATCTCTCTTTCCACAATATCAATTCTCCTTGTTTGGATCATCTCCAATGATCCTTGTTTACAGAAGTGTGTGATTATTAGTAGGACAGATTTTTATTTTCACTTTGTTTTTCCCTCTCCTCATGTTAATCACTTTAAGTATTCTTAAACAAAAATAAAGTAAGACACTGATAATGTTAGTGTACTACTAACTTTTGGTCAAACTTAATTTTATTATCCTTCAGAAAAAAAGAGAAAAAAGCAATATGCTTTTAAATCCAGATTGTCTGACTTTCAGCAAGTGAGAACCTTTCAGGAATTTCACATTATTATCCCTAACTAAAATATATTACCTCCATTACATAAGACATATGATAAAGATCTGTAGCTCCCTTTAATCCTTCTACAGTAATAAACTGATGCCTTCTCCCTTCCGTTGGAGGTTGATGGTATATTATAAGAATTGTAATTTCTCTTTAGACACCTTCTTCAGATGGCTAACGCAGTTTGACTCCTGCATTTGTCACTTTTGGCAGCGTCTGCTCCTAGATGCACTATTCTGACATCGTCGTGACTTTCTCTGGTAGCTTTTTTCTTAAAAGCCCATCATGCTCATTAATTGCTTAAGGTTCGTGAAGCACTGCATTCTGAGCTCTCATCTCCATCTCTTCTCTTCTTTCTTCACCTCTGCTACTCAGAGCATTGGTCTTAACTTCCAAACTTTATTGAAGTTTTCAGTGTTTCAGGCCTGTGACTCGGGATGCAATTGTATAACTTTTACTTGCATGAGCAAACCACCACCGTTTCAGATAAACTCACTGACTCTGCATCACTAACAATTCAGCAATATGAGCTAGTTACGTGGGGGTTTGTGGAAGCTATTTCTCTTGTCACACTACGTTTGTTTTTCTGCTGGTTTGTTTCATTTGAAAATCCATGCTGGATAAAAAACATACAGCAGTCTCAGCCACCTGTTAAGATTATCTCGCTCTAAAATGACAAAATCTTTCCTTTGTGTTGCATGGGTTGCATGCTTTAACTAGATTCACCTGCAGTTTTCTGTCATGTAAGTGACAGGTAGCACGGACTTAGACTCTTCACCACCGTGTTGTATTCCGTTTGCGTATGTTATTTCCCTCTGCTCTCACTCAAGAACATCAACAAAGTGACCAAAGACTTCGCACTCTTGGTGTGCTCATGCAGAAGGTGTCTAATGATATCCTGCAGAGAGACACAATACACATCAGAGAGCACCTCAGAGTAAACAAGAACTTTCTGTCACTCACCAATTGCTTTTTCTAAGGAATTTTTGTATTAATAATTTGATGCAGTCAGTACGGAGTATGCAGTCGAATAAACAGGAAATAGGACAGACCTTGAGTTTAAAAAGACTTTACAGTATAATTCTACATTATTATACACTTGGAGAACTAAATCTATTTTTGTAACTGTGACTGAATCAGTGCTACTCTACTATTTGGGAAACAGCATTACCTGTAGTAACACCCAAACATTTAGATCCCGGAAAAATAGGGGTGGAACTTAATCAGGACAAATCCATAAAGAAGCCACATTAATTTGTAAGCTATGTAAAGTCTAGTCAAATTTGTTACTAAGGAAATACCATGGTTAACTACTTCACACTACTATTATTGCATTAGTCTTACCAACCAAACATTTTGTATTTAAAACAAGTACTTGCCAGAAGTAAGTTAAAGGGTTTTCAAGATACTCTGTTGAAGACATATACAGCAAGAAAACATTCAGTGTACACTGAAAACATATTCTGAGTTTTAATCTCTTTTAACGAGTCTGTGTTTCATCAAGCTGAGAAAAAGGAGCAGTTATAACTACACTTGAGCTTGTCTAGTCTATGATTTAAGATAAGCAAAGTTTATATTGTTTCAAAAGATAAGCAAAAGCTAATTGGACAAATGCAGCACAACCATCAATGGAATAAGGTGTCCTATTGATAAATGTATTGTAATTTCCAAGCCTTAGAGATTAAAGCTATTAATTTCTGGTTTTGTTTTTCCTGTAATCAAGGTTTGCAGATAAACAGGTGGAAGAGAACTATTTCTAATACACACAGTAAAAGCAAGATAAAGGCTCCATTATCGTTCATTGCTAAAAACTAACAGCTCAGGTATTCTTTCTGCTTTACCATCTAAAATTCAATTATTATTATAGTCTATTATTTATTTGTGCAACCATAGTGCCCAGAGGATTGAAATACTGGCATTGATACTGAGGCCCTTATGTGAAAGGCACAATCCAAACACTATGAAAAGTAACTGTTTCTGCCCTACATTGCTTAAGAGACAAATCACAAATTACAAGTGGGGCAAGAGAGGCATACACAAGTGCCGTAACTTGCTCAAGGCCAGAGAGCAGGTCCGTAGTAAAGCTAAGAACAGGAATCAGGTGTCTTGATATCAACTGCAGTACCCTATTTACTAAAATAAGCTGATCAAGTGTGATAAGAAGGGTACGTCCTTTTTACAATGAAATTATTGGTAAGTAGATAAACATTTCAACTGTACGTTTATGATTAATGATCATTCTTCTTTCTGCAGCCTTTGAAAGCTGATGGTGCAATGACAGCTCCACTAGGTCAGAAGTCTTCTCTTTCATAAAGCAGGTACAAAAGTTACAGTTCCCTCGCACATGAAAGGCCATTGACTTCTAAAATAATTTCATTGAGGAAGACTACTAATTTGTAACCGTGGCCACCAAAAAACATGCATTGTTCTTACTGAATGGCACTCCTAAATTCTCAGGCTTTATATCTTCCTGTATGCTAGTATTATAGGGGACACTACTTTAATAAACTAACATTTCTAGTACTTTTCAGTAGAGGATATTACCTGACTATAATAGCAATTCAAAACATAAGAAGTGCCTTCATTTTTATTAGGTGTCAGTTTAAAAAAAAAAAAAAAAAAAAAAAAACAAAAAAAACAAAAAACCCCCAAACAAACAAACAAAAAACACCCAAAAAAACCACCAAACAAACAAACAAACACCAAAACCCACCACCACAAAACCGACAATCCTTGTAAACCACAGCCATGAGAAATCACTGAGAACCCTCAATCAGAAATTATGATTTGTCAAGCAACTGGGATATTCTCATTTAAAATTATCAGACTGGAACAGATTCGAAAGAGAATGCCAGGTTTACAGCTGCATATGGAAATTTTTATTTGCATTATAGCTACGTACACACACACATTTTGTGTTATGGTTTTATCACACCACTGTGGAGCATATTCCACCTCAAAATATAGTGTCCTGCTCTTCCCCTTCTGTTTTCAAAAAGGTTGGCCCCAATTGCTCTTCATTAGAGGATTTAAACCTACAAAATACTTCATTCTTTCCTACAGAGTATACATAACATATAGCTACAAGTTCTATCCCAAAGTAATATAGGGAGTGATGAAAATGTGGGGTGGTCTCTTCCCTATTAGTAGTCTTCAAAGAAAGTGTCTTGCTAAGAAAGTCAGTATTCCAACTGTGTACCGAATTTATTTGGAGGGTTTGTATGAATTAGACCTTAGTGTTATAAAGGGAAGTTAAATTGTCCTCTTTGAGTGCCTGACAATTATAAACAAAAATATATAATTATCTATAAAAGTCAAGTTCCATGTACAGCTATTCTTTTCTCTCTCTCAACCCCACATATTACTACTACTATTTATGGAAATCTTGCATGCTATTATGCCTAGGATCAATGTTTCCCCAGATGCTGTACTAGTACCTAAGAATATTGCTACTCCACTGAGATCACAAGCTAAACAGAAGAAGAAATTACCTCAGCTGCACAGTTGTACTACCTACCTGAAAGCTAACAACTATATTAGTAGTTACTGAGGTTTTATCTGAGACAGGAAAGTTGAGACAAATAAGGAGAGAGGAGATAAAGATAATTTGGGCAAGCTTTCTGGAAGCCCAGATTACCTATATTGCTTTTCTATTATAAGATATTCAGGTGAAATTAGGTATTGTGTCTCAGCCAGCACAGCTGCTTGCTCAGTGTAGTTTTACTGGTGTAAGGTACCTACAGAAATCCTCTACACTAGCATAAAACTGTAATTTATGTATGACACAGCCAACTTCATACTTAAGAGAACCCATTTCTATACTGGGGTAAGCTGTACCTTTGTAAGTCTCAGTAGCTACCCAAAAAAAGATTGTGTGGTCCAACTATACTGATACCTAAATGCCTTTTGCGCAGAACATGGTTTGAGCTTTTACGGGTAGTGGCTATATAATCCAGGAGTAATGGATGTCCTGACAACTGCTTTGGAGTCATCTCAAAACAAATTCTGAAATGTTGAGCATTTCTGAGAATGTTCTTTCCTATAGCCCTTGTTTGATTTATAGCACTACCTACCACATAGTTCTGTGAATCTATTCCCCCTACAAAGGTTAAAACATAAAATGAAAAATGGATGTGCAAATATTATGTATAGGTTTTCACATTACATTCTCTTCGCTGTGATTTGTCCTTGTAGAGGCATTCCTCTCTCTGCTTCACTGAGCCTGAAATAAAAATATTAAAAGTCCTATTCTAATGTTTCTTCACATGGTACTTCATGTCTATAACGCAGGTACTAGATAAAGAGATGTAGATCCCTGTAGATGAGAACAATTCCACTGACATCAGTAAGAGCAAACTTGAGCAAAGGAAAGCAGAGTCAGACTATTTTTTATTTCCGATTTTATTCTACCATGAAAAGTATTTTCTCTTCTACTTAATTACTGGTTCATGTTTGTTTGCCAAACAGATTTCTCACTACAACTGATGAAATAACAGATTATCTCTTCCTTTGAGAATGCCTGCCAGGGAATAACAAGTTTTAAAAAACTAAATGGCATACAAACCCAGTGCAGACTTCTTTGAAGTAAAAAAACCCTTGGTATCAACTCCCACAACTAGTGTTTTTCCTGAAATTTATATTTTTCTTCTACAGTTCTTGTTTTGTCTGCTTTCCTAAATAGCACATGATTATGGAACCTACTTGATTATGCCAAATACTAGTGTTATTCATTCCTTCCTACAGAGCAGCACTGAATAGGCAGACTGCCTCTGTGAATTTTTTTACCATTTGCTTGCCCATTTCAGTGATACTCACTTTCCTGTGTGCTAGAGAGTCATTTGAATGCAAAGCACTTTCACTTCTCTATGTAGCATTGTTGGAATCAAGATGTAATTTTATTTATTAAAACACAAAGTACATTCCTGTAATCCCTAGCAGCCTCTGTAAGCATGAAGACAAAAAACCCCATCATTTGAGATGTGCTAGTGGACAAGCAGGCTGGGATTTTTGTGTGCGTTTATAACACACATTTGCTTACAGCTGCACAATCTTACTACATGCGTGCTCTAAAGTTACAAGATTTTTCTACTCCTCCACCTCCCTGCAGAAATAGCTAGCATAGGGCTTTTCTTGTTTAGTGATGTGGCAGGCCATCCACACCCAGTTCTTTCCTGACAAGTTGTGCTCAACTTAGTTCAAAGGTCTACCCACATTGGTAGACAAAGATAAAACCTGTGCAGCTACCGCATAGATATAACATAATTCTGCTAAAAGATCTGCCATAGTTGCACACGTTGCGTGTCTGTATTTAGCTCTACAGGGTCACACAATCTGAAGGTCTTGGTCCCCAAAATAGGGATAGAGTGGCTCACCAGGCAAGCATTTGCACAGCGTTTATGTTGAAATCTTCACTGGTCACTAACCTCTTCCACCCTCATACAGGAAGCAAAAGCTTGAGCACAGGAAATTCCACCAGTAGACAGGGCCTCGTGTCATTCTAATGATTTCTCCCATCAGTATATCTTTCTCATTTGCGACTTTCTATTGTCAGAAAACTTGGTAACGTGTTAAAGACCCTCATTATTGGCCAAGCAATATAACCTCCTAGTAAAATGAACCATAGAAGCCATAAAGAGCTGGAAACCAATACATGTACATTTAATCAAAAACCCATCTAGTAAATATACATATATATATGGTCCTAATTGCCCAATATGCTAACACCAATTACTAAAGTACAGTCATGACATCTGACACCTTCTGGGTGGAAAAAAAAAAAATTAAAAAAATTAACACTTAGTAAGGTATACCAAAGGTGGCTTTCCAAAAGATGAGATGTTTGAAATCACCAGTCAGACCACAATATTTTTAATACTGCAGTTGAACAACAAGCTTATATCTTAAAATTAACAATGCAGTTTAGTTGGCATCTCAAAATACTCCAAGAGAGAAAAATCTAGGTTTTATGAATTCCACTGCTTATTTTTTTTTGTTTTGTTTAGTTGTTGTTGGGTTTTTTTCCCCCCCCTTAATAGTTTATGAACAACGATTGCTTAAGGGCCATACATGCCCTCACTGTAGACAAAAAAATGAAGTTACTGTTTTACCTCAGACTAAATCACAAAATCCTGGCTATTTTCCAGATTCGGGACTGCCTGCGGCTTCTAGATAAGCTGGCTGAATAGCTAGAATAAATGCTTTCTGTAGCATACAGACCTGTGACCCAGAGCATGTTGCTCTAAGAGGTTTTGCTCCATCTAACCTACAAATATACTTTTTTAAATTGCTCATTGAGGAAAAAGGGGCAAAAGAGACAGGAAGTGTTTGTGCATCAAGTAAGTATATTTTCTGATTTCAGAGATACCAGAAAAAGTGGTATTCAACAATACATATTTAATATTACAATGCTAAAGTCACCACAGATGGATATCATGCAGCAAACAAGTGAGTGACTTCCACCCTTCAGGACATTTTTTAGAACATAAGTCATTTGCACATTAAAGCCTAAACATCACTTTAGAAGTACATTGCTAGAATACATAGCATGCTTTAATTTTTTTTTTTTTTTAAGAGCCAAATAGTCCACTTCAAAAAGCTCTGGGTCCAGTGACCATATGCACTTAAATCAGAGGAAATCCAGTCAATTCTATGTCTAGAATCAAATTGTTACCAAATCTCTGTATTTCCAACAAAATTCTTGTTTCAGTTTCTTACAAATACAGTGATTAATCTGCTGAAATGAGCTTTCAAACTTATTTTCAGTCATTCACATCTAGTTACAGAAAGTAAAAGTTGAATCTCAACATTTACCTACACTAAAAGTTTGTAAAAGTTATAGGTACAAAATTTCTGCTTGAAGAGCAATGATCAGAGTAAAGAGGGGTTTTTGCATACTTACATGAATCAGATTTCTAACTTGCTTTCTGCATTAGCTGAGGTTTCATAATGTGAAGATTTTGGAATGCAACTTGACACTAAGCAGGAATTCAACAATTAAAACAAATTAATGGATTTGGGATTTTGGGGGGTTTGGGGTTTTGTTTTTACTTTGCATTAATCACTTTTCTAAGTATAAACCTTCAACAAATTACTATGTTCTACAGTACACATTCTCAACATTTTTAATCTTACTAAGTACTTTTAGCTTCATTTGCCGATTTCTTTTGTCAAAAATCTCAAGTGCACACTGAATTTTAAACATCACTGGTTTTCCACTTTTTGAAATCATGATCAAACAAAACATTCAAGGTGAATGTCTCTAATTTAGCATGTCTCTGACCAATACATTTACATTTGTAGTCATTACTCATGCCATCTGGCTTGATGTGCTCATTAATAAATAAAAAAAATTCTGTTGCATTATTGACTTTAAACAGTTGATGACTTTCTTCTCCCTGAAACTGTCAATGTCATAGCTTTACACTTCATATTTTTTGTACTTCATAGAGAGTCATTGCCAAATATTGCCACATAAATCTTATTCTTATATTTTCCAACATACTTGCTTGACTGTCTAATACAAAATTTACACTATTCAAGAAGAGTTTAGAAAGCAGTCTGCTTTATTTCATCAAGACTTCCTGCTGTCAACAGCAACAACCATGCAAGAAGTTGCTTCTACTTTGATTGCTGCACTGTCGCTTATAATTAACTGGTTTTGCTATGCTTTAGCATTTTTTCTAGCACAGGGGGGATACATTATTCATATATCATATACACTACCTAAATATCCTTCAGCTGGTAGAACTGTGGAAGAAAGCTTGCAATGTCTATATTTCATGGGATGGTTTGGTGATATCCATTAGTTTTGACAGCAGTACCGTTCCATATTTTAAATATTTCTAACTGCTTCACAATGTCGTTTCAACAAATCAACACCAGGAAACTGAACTGGCTTGTCCAGAACCAGAAATGCTTGGAAATAGCTTTTTACTGCTCAAAGTAATGCACGCTTCTTCTTGAGACACAGGACTTGGTTATTACTCTTCTGCCCGCATTGATGACCTTCACGTCTCCTCATTCTGCCTTAATCTCGTGACCACATGCACTGGTTGAGGACAGTGCCAAGATAAATCCCTGCAAACACCGACCAGCTATGACTGATTTGGTGACACCTTCAGTTTGACAATGAGTTTTCTTCTAAGACAATGGTAAAGCGGAAGAGCACAATCAAATTTGTACTCAATATGTCAATTTTCAAACAAAAAATCCAAGGTCTTTCTCATTTCAGGTTTTAAATTTGGATTTGTCATGTATTTCTATTAATGTAGAAAGCATTGCACCAGCCGTTATGGGTAGAGTGAAGTAAGTTCCTGGAGGCTTGATGTTTTCATTTGTCACCTACGTATACAATATACATATACAAAGTAAACCAACTGTTGTATGGCTTTGAGTACTTCCCTAAGAAAGCATAAATAATTTTATTCCCTACTAACATTCATTATAAAAAAGTAAAACTTCACTTTTCATGTTTAACCAAAATCACTTTGGATTCCAAAACTGAATTTTTTAACAGTTTGTTGAGTATAAAATAAGG
The DNA here is from genome assembly GCF_035582795.1 of Mycteria americana. Classification (NCBI taxonomy): domain Eukaryota; kingdom Metazoa; phylum Chordata; class Aves; order Ciconiiformes; family Ciconiidae; genus Mycteria; species Mycteria americana. The sequence continues at coordinate 6,280,588 of NC_134369.1, read as the reverse complement.
TCTCGATTTTAAGTCTCAATACAGCGTTGAGAAATAATTCCACCTACTCAGCAAACTATTTCTATGAAGGTCTCTGAAACACATTTATATGGAAACTATTATAGGCCTCATTTTTAAAACAAACTGCTTGCGTAATTGTGAGCTTTATGCAAGGTGGGTAATTGTGCTTTCTTACTTCATGCTGTATAAAGAGAATGACTGACCATTCTGCTAAAGTGCACTATGTTCTCACTATTATTTCAAACCAAATGTATTCTAAAAGTACTGGGAATGGATTCTGGAGCAGAAACTACTATTTTTCTGCAGTACAATAGAGATTTCAGATTAACCCCGAGCCAAAGAGCAACTTGATTCTAGTTCTGCAATTAGCCTACTATCTTTCAGGTAGTTTTATAGCTCAATTTCCAACCGGCCTGCTAAACTCACATTTTGCTTCTGTAACAGAGATGTCCTTTCCTCTGTGAAGCACTTTGGCTAGTTTATTAATACTGTATATAAATATAATTTGATATTTTTCCTGTACTGTATCAGATTAAAGTGCCTGTAGTCCTTTATGCAGTTAATTTCATCCGGGGTGGTCTTCTGAAAGGAAGTACAGAAGAAGAGCATAGAGAATGAAACAGGTGAAAACTAAACTGGCTGGCTGGCCGCCTTTTACTTCTCATCTATGAATTTGAAAGCCTAAGCACATTTTACATTAATAGAGTATTCTTACAGTAAAATTAAAGCTAATGTGGAAGACGTAAAGATGAAACAACACATGGAAAGCCAAAGAAACAGCAGGTGCCACCAGAGAATCACAGCAGATGTACTGCTGAACGCTTCCAGTACTTCCAATGTACCAAAACAACACAAGTACCTGAACTGTTTCAATTCAATTTTCTAGCATAATTTCACCAATTCAAAAGAGTCAAGTTGCTTAAGCTTTCAGTGAGGGCCCTAAATATACTCAGCCTTATACTAACTCACAAACACACCTTCAGGAGAACTACATTACTTCCAGAAACCACTTGTATTAATACCTTTGAAGAAAAGGAAGGAAGAAAAAAAAAAAAACAACCAACCAACCATTCAGCTTTCAGGGATGGTTACCTTTGTTAGCCACTCATTATATAAGAATTCCTTAACAACAAAAGCCCTCCAGACAGCAAGCCCTCCCTCCACACAGCAAAAAGGCTCCCTCCAAACAAACCCCCAAAAGCCAGAAATACCACCACCCCTTCCAAAGAAAGAAAAAAAACAACCAAACAAACAAAAAACCTCACTGGCAAACCTGCCAAAACACCCCACTCACCCACCGGAGAATAAGCTTTCTGCCAAGTCTTGTGGGGTTTTTTTCTATTCTGAAGTGAATGCATTTTCATCCCAAGAAAGTTCATTAACCCAGCAAAAATTCCCTTCTTTTCTTTAGAAAAAAATATCTTAATAGTAACTAGGAAACACTTCTGTGAAAAGAAGCAAGACTTATTCAACCAAATGACTAAGCACTAAGTGGAAAGGAGGAAGGCATCTTGGAAAAAGCTGTTTATCTACATCATGCCTCTCTCATGCCAAGTCAGAATCCCCATTTAAACTTTTGTTACCTTCATAGCATATACCTGGAAACAGTTAATCTGATAATCGAGCCCTTTTTTCTTGCCCTCTCTCCTCCAAAACTGGTTGATCATTTAAGAAACATAGGAACAGAAGAATGTGATGCATGCTATTTGCAAGAGTTAATCTGTTCTACAACTTTAACAGGAAAAGGATTAGACCTGACCCATTTTTGCAATGAAGGAAAGCAGCACTGATACATTTCTACACCATGGCAACCATAATCTGCATTACCCACTTATAAAAAACCACAAAGAATACCAAGTATCCATTGAAAGTTAATACTCTTATTAAAATATGATTAATAAAAATGCTTTCTAATGCATACAAAACTTCCGCACATCTCGCTTTCAGGTCAATATCTCTACTCCCATTACAGATAAGAGCATTAACAAAATCTTACGAGAGGAGCTAATCAATACAGTTATCAACTGTTCAAATAGTTCAAACAATTATTTTTTTTAATCCTCAACACAAATGTTTCAGTATGGACACTTTCATAGACAAAATTAAAGATAATTTTTTATTCCAAAGCAGAAGAAAAATTAAACCACCCCCCCCAGAAGTGATTATTAAAAGCAGTGACCAAATCCCCTGTGGAGCAGAAAGAGCAATATTTTGATTTGATACAAGTGAGGTACTGGCCAAAATAATGAAGCATCCAACAGCAAGAAATAGAACTTCAAATCTTTATGTAGTCTTCATATTTTCTCTCTTCAACTTTTAAGTACTCTCCATAATTCCTCTTCAAGAATTTGCATATATTTAATCCTTTCTCCTCTAGATATAAATACATTTAGCAAAACGTGTTCCTAGAAATGACAAAAATCATCTGTTATTCTGTTACCTCTGGCACAAAGGCTTGAAAGATAGGAGTCCACTATGAAAACAGTATGGGGGAGAGGAAAAAAAACATCTCCCCGAGTAATTTGTTTTCATAAATATGGGTCTACCAGTCTAAATCAAATTTTGAAGTAAGGCATACTTTCATGGTATCCTTCAAAGACTACAACCTTGATAATTGCTTAATAATCAAAATTTATTAAACAAAAATTGACTGATAGAGAGACATTTAAGTCTAGCAAGTTGCTTCTGCTTGATGCTGAAGGATGCAAGTAATGTAACTGCTTAGTCAATACCAAATATAGTATGGCAGTGATGTGACTTTAAAGCTGAGAATTAGTTTATGCTTGTGCATGTAAGCCAAAATCATTATGTTCTGTATTAAATAGCATGATGATAAATACATATTAATGTTCTGAAGATTTGTTCTCCCTGGCTCTCGGGTGGTTAACAGTTTTAGTAGAAAATCAACATTAAATATTGTGACACGTTTAGTCACGTTCATTTGGAACCCTCAGGTAACATTTGTGTGACCTACCAGTACTCACAGTACATAATACTAGTAGGTGAGAGGCAGTACAGAACAGCGCTGAAGGAAGATGCCACAGTGACCGAGACAGGCAGATGTTTATGGTGAAGCTATAGTACAAATTCCAACACATATTTATGTGAGAATGGATTTACATATAGCTCTTCTAGAGAGAACTTAGTAAAATCTAGATCTTAAAATCTTAACTAGATCTTAATAAAATGCACACTACTAACTCTTTTAATAATTTTCTGATTCTCAGATAATATTGAAACTCCTCCTAAAGGATCCTTAATGCAAAGGAGTTTTATGAAGCATAAGGAATGTATTTTTGCACCTTGCTTTTTTTTTTATACCTTTTATTAGTTATATTTACTTTTAGCAGTCTAGAGGAACTACGTGTGCACATCACATAGCATTCCTATACAATAGCATAAATAGAACAAGAGTCAAACAAAATTCAACGTCTACGTTGAAACAGTTTTAGAAAAAAAGTTCTAATTAATTTGATCTCAACTACAGCTTATCAAGTTATAAGTCACCTAAGACCATACAAATAGCTTGTAACACACTTTATGATTCTGGAATTATGGTTTACAAGACATCTTTGACATTAAAAAAACAGAAGGATGTTAATTCATGCCATAGTTTCTACAGAAGCAAACCTCTTACTCCCTGTAAAATTCCAAATTGACTATTCAAGGCCAAGCCCAGGAAGAGAAGTAAAGCATCTAATTGATGTTTTATGATTAATCATTTTGATTAATGATTCTATGAATTGTCTTTATCAAAACCATCCAATCTGCCCAGTTGCCTTTATCTGTGGTTTCTACGTGCTTGTCTACATATAACTCTGCTCCTGCCTGAACTTGTGTCTTATATTTGTTATGAGCCCTTCAACGGAGTTGACTAAGATTGTAAAAGTAGGCTTTCCTTATTATGGTTAACTGGTGAATAACTTAACAGAGGCATCACAAGTGAAGCAGACAAGTGGCAGAAGAGGAAAGCAGTCAGGTTTTTAGGACAAAGAAGAGAAACATGCAGTGAAAATAACAAGTCTGAACAAACCTTTATCTGATATGAAAAGTAGCAGCAACAGAAGACCATCATTAGACATCAGCAGCACACAAGTACCAGTACTTCTCTGAGGTACTGTCGTGGAGGTGCATGTCAAAGTCAAATTAGGCAGGTGATAAACATAATAAACTTCATTTGAACCAAAACTGTTTAGCAAAAAACTAACTAGAAACGAGGCTTATCAAAATCATTCAACACTGACAACATCAGTAAACCACAAGTTCAGGATAATGTACAAAGGAATTAATACTGCACAGCCAGCCTTAGAAATGAGGATCCAAACTGCACACAATCACTCACCTATGAGATGAGGGCTCTCAACCTCAAGAAGTTTCTTGGGCAGCATCCCGACCCAAGGGGAGAGTCCCCGGCTGCAGACCCGCTGCTCCGAGGACAACTGACTCAACTTGTGTGACGGTGTGCTTCCCCCGCCCTCGACCTTTATCTCCTGCAACCCTGGTTAGGTGATAACCACCAGCGGTGATTGTAAATGGATGCATCTGGTCACCATCGGCTCAAAGTGGATTCAGGAGACAGATAACAACACAATATCCTAAGGGTTGGGCTATTAGCCCAACAATAGCCTGTGTTGGGCTATTGTGTTGTGCCTAGGGCTATTGTGTTGTGCACCCACCCAAGAAACTAAAACCTGCGGTCGGCATGCAAATATGACTATGAGTCAATCATCTTATCCCCCATAAATAGTGAGCAGCCCAAGAGCCCTTTGAGCTCTCCTGCACGGCAGCGGGCTGCACGCCAGGATCTCCCCTTGAGCAGGGACGCCTCTCAAGGTTACTCCTCGAGGTTGAGAGATTCCTTGCCGCAACAGATCCTCGGTAAGTGACTAATGGCATGCTAAACTTTGAAATCTTAGCTAAGTGATATAAAGGCTTGATTGCGCATATATATAATCCTTTAGATATAAACCGTTGACCAAGTCTGGGACTAGGACTGGATCTAGCCGCACCTAGACTCCTCTCTGAGAAGGAGTTTAGAAAGCAAGGGGATCCTTTTCCGAACCTCATGACTCAACGGGAGGGTCTCCCTGACAGTTTTGTCTGACCCTGTCCTCTATGCAGTAAATAATCAAGTGCACCTCGCCATCGAATCTTGTTAAAACACTGTCGCATTGAACTTTGTTAACTCCCTATTCTGCATCAATAAACTATATTTCTACTTCTCTCTAACGAGTGAAGTGCACGCTCACTCCATCCGCGACAACTTGCCCTCAGGCAGGGCTCCATTTATACCCTGGTGGAATCTGATCTGTGGTCAATTCTGATTGCCTGAGGGCTTCAAGTTCTACTCCTGGCCCAAGGTGCGTAAGTGCTGGTCAGCACTGTCCCCATGTAAGGGTGCGAAAAGTAAGGACACAGTGGTCCTAATGCCCCCGGGGTCTTTTATCAGGGTGGGTGCACCTGCCACAGGTATTACAGAATCCCATCAATACTCACATCATGAGAATATCCATCACTGTTTGGAATACAGGAAACGGACTTACACTATACATGTAGTATTTTTCAACTATTATTCTGTTCTTATGTGGAAAAAAAGCAATTTCATCATCATTCCTGTTATCAATAAAAGTTCATTTGCTTTGTTTCATGCTTGTATGTACTCTAAAGTCTGCAATATAAAATTTGAACCCTGTTGCTGAAATGCGGTTGACCCACATAAATGATTTGAAAGAGTCCTACCTTCCCTAATTAGTCGTCTTCCATAAACTAGTGGAGTCTCCAGCTTAATTTGGATCTCTTGGGATCCCTAAGTAATGCATGCTTTCACAGTAACAACCTACAATGCTGTCCAGAGCCTCCACAGTCCTGTATGCTCCAACCATCTCTCACTTTTACCTTCTCCTTCACAGTCACAGGCACATGAAAGGATCGTCAGGGAGAGCTGAAAGCTTGTTTCCACTATGTCCATTTATTTCTCGGAGGTGGCAAGATCTATTTAACACACCACCATCACTCCACTTTTCTCCATGCAGTAAATGCACAAGTACATTTACAGTTCAGACAAGAGAAAACCATTCACATTAGGGCTTCTTTCCTTCTGCCCACATTAGAATCATTCTTACTCTTATTCGTTGCTCCAAATGCTCATGGAGAATATATTTTATATTTACTTCCTCTGTAAATTTTGTTTTACATAAGCAATAGTACTAGTAAAAATAATTAAAAAAATATAAGAAGTAGATCATCAATAATTGTTACCAAGGGAAATTAAATTAACAATTTGCAGAATGATGTGTGTGTTTTAGGGGCTATGTCCATCCATAAATGAAACCACAGGGAGTAAAAATCATATTGCAAATATCTGTATTTATCATTTCTTACTGATGTGAAGGAGGAGTATTCTTATTTGATATATTTCAGGTGCCAGTCGAGTTCTCCTATCGGGAGCTGAAATCAAGTTAGATCTTCCTCCCACTGTTCCCCAAAGCCTATTATGAATCTTATACAGAAATGTGTGAAGCCAAATCAGTCTCAGTGACATGATTTGAACACCTTTGATCACAATATATGTGACTTTGCAATTGCAGTTAGGAAAAAGTCCTTTCAAATGCTTCAACTGTCAGTGGAAGAGGCCACAGAGAATAATGCACTGAACGAAAGAGAATGCAATCCTCTTTCCTTTAACTGCATGAGCCACTAAAGCTGTTATGTGTGACTAAATTCCTAAAGAGCAGACAGAGAAGACAGTGGTTAGGTCCGAAACAGAAAGTTTATTTTTAAGGTCATTTATCACGCACTAAAATTAGTCTTCCTTGAAGTTAGTTTTTTCAGTAGATAAAACCAAGCAAACTGTCACTGGTATGGGATGTTACTATCACTCTCTACCTGTTTTCTAAAGGTGTAATAATAGGGTTTCATAGAAGTATGAAAGGCAATGAAATCGGGCTTACTATTTGTTTTACTTGCTAGCGTTCCTGGCAATGATTAAAGAGCATTTAGAACAGACATCTGGTATACTTGTATCCAACAGGTTATTTATAACAAGAACTGTGCACATTTTAAAGATATAGAAACAATCTATGCTAGCTTTAATTGTTTCCTATTTCCTAATTCACTAGACATTCACATCAGACTATTCATGCTAGACATACTTCAAAATTTGGATCAGCATAGCAAAGCCACCTACGCTATTTGGTAAAAGATAACTATTAATTTCAATTGGTCAAAACAATTTTTTTTCTAAAATGGGAACGCAAGTTTCTGAAAAGGAGAAGACAAATCAATTTCTTTTTAGTCAATAATATAGGTGGAATACAATAGATTTAGGCATACACTTTTAAGATACCAAGTAAAAATAACAAAATAGAGTATTCTGCTATACCGTGTTTCTACTGAAAAAGAAAGTTGAAACAACAATCAAATACTTTTCCTTGCCATGAATTCTTAACCTGAAGACTTACCTCAATTTGACTTCAATTTTATAGCCATACCCCTGCCCAGTTATCAGCTGGGTATCTTTGTGACCAAACAGGTTTGTCTGTAACACGTACGATATTGTACAATATCATTTAAGTCCGCATAGAAATGGAAAGCAGCAAGAAAGTCTTATTCATACAGTCCTTTAAATAGTAACTATCTATTTCTACTGAACAAATAAAACTCATCAACCTAATGCCATATTACTCAAGAAAATACAAATATGTTTTCCTTAATGTTTTTTTCAAGCCAAATTTAACTACAGCTCTGACTTACATCTGGAAAGAGAGAGATGAAAAATAGCTTTGATGCAACATTATAAAGTAACGAAGAGGGAACAAATGACTCATATTTAGTCATTCCTTTATTTCCATTGGATGGACACCTATGTCATGATTTTAAATTCATAAGAAAAAGAATTATTCCACTCATTAGAAAAAAATTTCCAATTACTTGCACTGCACATAGTAAATCCAAAGCTAATTTGCTAACATCAAAGATCATTAACCATACGCCGAGTCCAAAACCAAAGAGCTCCTAATTAATGCCGAAAACCTGAGAAAGCAGGTCCGAGCTACTCTTCTGTGTGATAGCAGCCTGAAAATTCACAGTGCATAATTCTGCTTTGTCACTCAGTTTTTCCATTTACTTGTTGTAGAAGCAGCCATTTAATGCGCGCTGTTGCGTATGCAATATTAATAGTAATTGAACTTGAAAATATAACCTTTCTGACTGCTGGCTACTTTGCTGGGGTATGTCTGCATTAAAATCAACCAGGAGAGGGTGATTTAAAAATTCTTGGATTCCTGGGTTTAAAAGGCAGACTTTTCCATGGTGAACTCACTTAAAAGGCTTACCCCATCCTCATTACTGAATTAATTCTGTGCAGGTTACATGCACAGCACAAGTAGTAATTTGACTGATTTGCTATTTTTTTTTCCTCGACTTGACCTCTGTAGCAAGGTCTAAATTTCACAGGTCTAAATCTATACTGTTAATGAAAAATTATACAGGCTATATGCATAAGTTTGACAATTGCATCTGCAGACTTTGTTAGTATGTTGTCAATTATCTTTTTTTCTTTCAAACAGTAAGGCCTCTCATCTAACACTGATTTCTGAAGTATATTTACTCTTATTTTTTTAAAGAAATAACTGTAAAAGATTTGTAGCCAAACTACAACATGGTAGAGATTACACGTATGAAAGACTAACATGAATTTTGTACTTCCATCAGAAGGAGATATGTATTAAGTCATAAAGGCTATGCTATGGGATCATCATCCATTTGGTTACCCTCATAGTATCAAATTCAAATAAAAAAAGAATTATGTTTTTTTAAACTGTACGCATTCTAAACAACACTTTGCGAACATATTCCACATCATTCTACACTACATAGAACTACATGTGGTATGAGAGTTCTTGACCTCCCTGCTATGGAACCAGAATAAATACCAGTTTCCACAGAGTTTACTAGACAGATTTTATCATTTAAAAGATACAGAGAAGCAGAGATACTTCCTACCATCATTTTATTATCAGAAAACTGAGTAACAGAGCAGCTAATTTGCCAGAGTCATAGATAGAATCTCTTAAAAAGGAAAAGTTATGTTTGGTTGGGATTTTTAGCAGAGGATTGCTCAGATAAGCCTGGAAACAATCTCAGGTTGTTACATGCTACAGACAGAACAGACAAAAGAGTTATAATAACTTTCTCCAGTTTGGGAACATCATGATTTTTCTCAATAACATGAGTAAAAATAAACCTTTATCTCATGAGTAAAAACAAACCTGATCTCTGCCTGCTCAGAGACTACTTACAACTAGTAGCCAAAAAAACCAGCAAGACTCCAAATAGCAAAATTTCTCTTGATGCCATCATCTTTAGAAAACACCTTATGAGCTAGATATAACAGGAGACACTGAGGGTCACTACAGGTATTTGAGATAAATCTACTCTTGTTTAAGCTACAAGTAATTCAAGCAAGTTTTTAAGCAAGAATTACGTAACACCTGCTATACCTCTCTCCGAGTCAGGTGGATGATACTCTGTCTCAATCAGATATGCTCACACTTTGTAGGTGACACTTGGACCTCACCCCCAGGAGTTATCAAGGCTGATGGTGCCTTTCTAATGTTTGCACTTAAGGGTCCCCAGGCTGCTTGAACAACCAATATTGGGTAAAGAATTTTTTTTTTCTTTTTCACTAGCAGTGGTTGCAAATATTCTTCAGTTTGAACTCTGCTACCAAAACTGGGATTATCCTAACTGTGCAAGGATTCTTACATGTAATAAAGTTTACATTTCAACGTTCCTCATGACTTGCATCAGAATGCAGTTAAACATTAATTTGCATAGTGGTACTTCTACTTCTTACCTATGTGCTTGCTCTTCTGTTAATATCAAACATAACCATACTTGGCTGTTTCTGAAGGCACATTTAAAAATAAATTTATTTGAACATTCCCTTAGAGATTACTTATGTATAAAACACCAACTTCCTAGAACATCTAGAGGTTAATTCACAACAAGAAAGTTGATGGAGAAGTCTCATTTCACTGTCTGAAATTTAACTCAATCACAGAAGTTGAAACCTTGTTTTGTCTTCAGTAAAACAAGAAACAAGCTTCTATTTTACTATTTCTCTCAAGTGTTGTCAAGAAGGATTCATCCAATAAAGGTTTCCACACAGTTCTTGATAATATGAACAAGTTCTGATTTCAGTCAAGTAAATGACATGGGTTTTTTCTGATTTCAAGCAAGACCAACATTCAGTCCACAAAATATAAAACCAAAGTATTTCTGTAATAGTGTAGTTTCATTATTTTTGTTGTTTTTACTTATGCATATATAGGGGCTTGTATCAGAGGCTTAAGAGTCTCTATAAAAACTATTAATCTGCCAGATTAAAAACATTACTTGTTATTGCTCTTCCAAATCTTTTAGTTTGTTTGGTTTTTTCCAGGGATTTTGTTTGGTTGCGTTTTGGGGGTTTTTTTGGTTGGGTTTTTTGTTTGTTTGAGATTTTTTTGTTTGTTTGGTTAGTTTTTGTTTGGTTTGGGGTTGGTTTGTTTGGGTTTTTTGGTTGGGTTTTGTTTTTTCAGGAAATAGTGTCCCCACTATTACCAAGTCAAGTAACCACACAATAGAAAAGAAACAAGTGATGAAGTCTTAAAAGTTGTACCAATATGATAGTTTCACACTTCATGATCTTCTGTTCCTGTAGTAGCAACATAAATATTTCACTATAGGGCCTATAAAGAGAAAATTAAAACATGTACTACACACTGCAACACCTCGCTTTAGAAGTACAAACAGATCATATTCAACAAAGAGAAACAAAGCCACGTTCAATACAGGATCAGGTCCCACATTTTCCTAGGCTTTCTTAACCACATTTATTTTATATTTCCGATCTTCCATCACACATAATTATTTGAGACCATCTCTTGTTTAATGCAATATTGAACCGTTAGCAATCGAGTACAGTAGCTTGACAAGAAGGGTGGGGTTTTTTTTTTATGATAGGCTCATAACAGCTTAAAAGAAATATGATTTTGAACTACAAAACTCCAGGGATAAATTTGAAATAACGTAAGCAGCAGCTAATACATTACCAATCTCTACAAATACACCAGGTAAGCAAAAATAATTATGTAATTTTCATTCACACTAAGATTCTAACACAAGATTCTGTCCCGAAAATTATATGCTTAATCTAAAATGTCTCTAAATTCCAACTGAAGAGTTGCAGAAAATTTATGTGATGTCACCGCATGTTAATTGATGCCAGATTGCTTCCTTTGTAAGAAATATTTAGCATGTTTTTGCATTAAAGAATTCAACAGTAACCTACTACCACTGAATTTCATCAGAAACTACATTTCTCTAAAACATGTTTTCCATTTGTGTTTTATAAAGGCACATATTATTAAAGTATTTCAATCCGCTCATTTAAACTGAAGGCTGCAGGAATTAACTAGTGAACAAACATTTGTGATTGATTAGAAGTGGTGGGTGCCAGTCCTCTCTGGGTTTTACACCAGGCTGCAAGTCACTGTATGTCATTATGCCTCAGCTTCCTGTGCAATCTCCAAAAAGAAATACCTCAAGAGAAAAAAATCCTTAGGGCTGAAGGAAAAAAGCCTTTTGTTTTAAAATGTAAATTAGCTGCTATTTCATTATCGCCTACTTCAGTGGAATCAGATTAGCAAAACTTGGAAAAGCTAATTATTGATTTTTCATTTAAAAAACCTCTGGTTACTCAGACTTAAACATCATAACCCTGTAACATAAATGATGACCCAAAGCTACAAATACTACACTATCTTGTGTATATATAAAATGACATAAAGAGACAAAGATGAGGTAAGCAGTATATATTTCAGAAAGATCCACATAATTTCAATCTAAAGTCTACTAATGTTCTTCAGGAAGAACAAGGGCAATTCAAAACGCATTTCAGTTCTCTCCTACAATTCTTCTTTGTAACTCAAAGGAAACACCCCTTGAGGAATGCTGTTTTAAGGAATATTCATACTACATTTCATACTCACAAAATAAAAGATTCTTAATACTGTTAAAATGTCTAAGTTAGTAATATTAATTCACACACACACACACAATAAGTTTTAACTAACCAGTATTTAAAAATGTATTGGTTGTAAGCCACAGTTTGTTTTCAGTGTCTGCAATTTTTTACTCTATATGATAGAAGTATCATATAGAGTACTCAGCCCTTCAAGAGGGCTCAGCCCTTCAAGAGGAAGGCCTGTGAAAATCACCAGGTAACTGATTGTACTTCCATCAGCATCAACAGCAGCACTTTCCATTATTTTAGCTGAGCATAGTTAGGGCATTATAAAGATGGAGAAAGAGGTTTTCTTGGAAATATTGCCTACAAAGACACATCAGTACCTGAAAGGCACCGTTTCAGCCATACCATTTCCCCTACAACACTCTCCAAAGAATGCTGACTCAGCTGGTGCAAAGGCTTTCTGAAGAGGACTGCAACCACGCTAAAACGTCCTTCAGTCATAGCACAGGCTTTCGTGACAAAATAATCGAAGTATAACAGCTTCTTTACCGTTTTGTCACAGTGGATTCTGAATTGGACTTTTTTTGGGGGTGAGGGGGTGCAAGGGTAGAGGGGGACTGCAGCTGGAGGGGGTTTTGACTTTAGCATAATGCTGAGAAACACAATAGGCAGTCAAATGCACACTGACCACCTTTAACAAAGCAAATAACTTCTTCCTGGTTTCACCCAGGCAGGCATTACCGGGACAGTACTGCCAACTGTTGAAAATGTCATGGAGTAACAACTACCCCAAAATGGTATTTTGTGTAGGTTTGATTCAAGTTCCATTTAAAATGCAGCATCTCTCTGCTCTTCAGTTAATTTCTGCAGATCATATCTCCCTAATGTTTTTATCTTGAAAGACAAGGGCATAATTTTCTTTTCTTCTGCTTCTAAATAGCATAACTTTTGATGCCTTGCTCTCTACAAGTTTTGCTCATTATCCTTCAAAGCACAGCTCTAATGAAACTGCTCAGATTATTATGTCAGCATTTACCAAAATCGTTCAGAAAGGTCATTTCCTAAGGCCAGTGGAATAATCCAAGAGGCAAACAAGGATTCTTTTTCATCAGCATGTCCCTCAGCATTTTTAATGATAGAGTCTATCGTTTCCATCACACATTCTGCTCATCCAAAACCTTTCTCCCTCATCCTCTTTCCATAAATTCCTTGGGAGGGAAAAATAGCAGCATGACATTAAATGCCGTAAGGATAACAGGGATTCTAGTGCAGACAGACAAACATAAGACCATCTGACAAGTTGGAGCACAGCAAAACAAATGTATGGGTACAAGATCCAGTTCCCTTGGATCAGTTGTACTTGCATGACTCCGATGCTGGGTTGAAATCCATCCAGACAATGCTCTATAGCTAAGACAAGTACATTTCTGACCTACTATTTCAACACTAGTAAGGTAAAGTGTCAGAAAGTAGTAAACTGGCTCTTCTGCCATTTTACTGGAAAACTCAAGGCATTTATATTCCTTCACTATTTGAATTAGAGAAACACATACATACGACTTCATGTTTCAGTTCTTCCTCTATCTTATTTCTACGGCTCTGCCTATAAATTTTATGGTCAGTCTCAAAGAAAACTCCAATACTACAACTCAGTCTTTTACAAAGTCACTTGTTTCCAGATCTCTCTTTTTCTGTCAAGCAATGTTCCTCTTCATCCTTCACTACTTATCGGTTCCAGAAGTGCTACTGCACTTTGTCTCTGTTACCTGCTGGAAATAATTCCACTGCATGACAACAGCTGTATTTCTACAAGTTACATTTTCAGCACCACTGCCTTCTCCAGGCAGCATCTGAACAGATCTTTCACACCTACCTTGAGAATCTCCAAATGCACAGGTCCTCGACGTGCTGCTTCTCTTCAGAGCTGCATAAACCATCAAGCTTAAACCATGGGAGAGCAAACAGGACACATTCCTCTGCATTCCCATTGTTTCAGTTGTGCTTCGTTTACCAAGTTCTTCAACAATTCATGTTTCAGCCCATGCAGGAATTAAAATCCAAAGTTACAGTCTTGCCTTCAAAGAAGAACATTTGTTTCTCTCTTACTGCAGTGTGTCCAACATATGTTAGTCATCTAGTGAAACCATGTGAATCTTTCCTGATGCTAGTATTTAACACATAGGACATGACCGAGTATCAGAGCACTGTTAGAGAAATAAATGGGATTTCAGTCTTTCTCACTCCATTACCTGCCTTCTCTCCTCCTCTTTCCTAAAGCTGAACTGACTTTCTATCCCTATTCCTTTCATCCTATAATGAAAGCTAAACCAGAAATATTTTCAACTCAGTTCCCTGAATGCAAGATAATTTATTGATGCAATTCTTTCCCGTACATTTCCAAGACCCATGGACTTGAAGCGTACAATACTGCCTACTACACTGGGGGGGCACACACACACACACACAAAAAAAACATTAAAAAAAAAACCAACAACTTTCCTCTTAGCCAAAGCTAGGTTTGAAGGCAAAGGCATGCACACTGAACCTGAGTGATATAGAATGAAGCTGGGCAAAGACTGCAAAGTAGCACAAAGGTAGTACTGCAGTACTCTTGCACTGTAGCATTTTTACTATATACTACGTCTCAACTACCTCCATTCTACCTTATATTTCCCCTCAAGCACTGCATCTTATACCTACGTTCCACTATCCCCGATATATCTGTATACATTCTGACACTGTTCGAGGAAATCTGAGAATTGTTATTTTCACATGACAACATAGAGCCATGGTTTTAATTATAAGAGTACGCTCTCTTTCCTGACGCTCCAAGGGCGGGCACAGTAACAGTTACAAGTACATCAGACTAAAAACTAACACAGCATCGGTCATAACATTACCAAAAAAACCGATGGTACAAGCCAACTCATAGCGATGCCTATAAGCTTAAGCACACGCAATTCACTCAAAGAAAAAGAAGCACAGCTGTTACCTCCTTTAAGCAGGAACTAAGTGAATACAAAGGAAAAGAGATAGCAAGCCTAAAGGATATGAGTCTTAAGAGAGATCTTACTGGTCAGCAGAGTACAGAGGTAAAACAGTACGTGGTAAAACAGAGCCTCGCTTCTGGCTTCAAACCATGTTCAATACAGAGCACTACAGCCCTGCTTGTTTAGTCACTGCTTCATTAGCAGCAAACATTAAGCATTCCACACAACATGTAAAGTAAGCTCAGAAAACACTGAAGACTATGTTTTAGTGCTCGATATATTAAAAACCATAACAGCAATAACAGATTATAAAGTAAATTACTCTCAGATTATAAAGTAAATTACTATTTCAGAGTCTTCATACCCATTTGCTGGAATAAACAGGAATGGATTTTCACTGAAATCATCTTAAAGTTGTCAAGATAAATACTTGCTCCTAGTGCTCTCACCATCTTCACCACTGATTTAGCATCAGGGAGTAATACTGACAGCCTAATCATGTTTCCAGATATTGCAAATACTTAAACAAGTAAAGGAAAAAAAAGCATCACCCACAAAAGCAGACTCAGCTACTACAGTTTAGTTAAACCAACAGCCTACTCTTAGCACAAATTTTCTCTATTAGTGAAAGATAGTGAGTGATTAGAAAAAGATGTATTAGATATCATTATATCCCACATAAACACCTGATTTTCTCTTCTCCATCTCCATGTCTTCTGCCTGCTGCAGAAGAAATATGGAACCTTTTGGAAGTAGCTGTGCAGGTGAGTAAAAAAGAAGGCACTAAACTTGTCGGTACCACACAAAGTGAATACAGTCTGGAACGGTGGAAAACTGCACACAGGCTAGAACATATTCCTGCATAAGGAGTCTGGAGGGAGCTCCATTTTATATGCTGCAGTTATCTCAAAGGGGCTAGTTTAGTTTTGGAAACAAGAGGTCATTAACATTATTATTTTTCATGTTTGACATTAAACACTGGCTGTTCTTACACAGCTCAGCCTAAGAATCAAGTCTTAAATAGCGATTTGGATCAAAATGTTGAAAGCGCTAATTGAACTGGCAAAGATACAACGCTCACAATTAAAAGATGTCTCCATTTGGTTAGTGGCCAGATCCATAGCTGGAATGAAGTTGCAGATGCCAGCTGATGATCTGAGCCAGTTCCACTCTGAAACACAGTACTGCATTTCTTTCTTATACATTGGAAGGGACTACAGTGATTCTTACATTGCAGTGTAGTCACTGACCTCAGAGAGTGGCTCTTAAATGGGGAGTATTGTTTTCTTCTTTTCTCAGTGGCACAGATCCAGCCACAATTTAAACATTGAAATATCCAGATTCAGTTTTCAACAGAGCCGTCCTTCAGCTATGATGTACAACTCTTCCTGTTGACGTGCAACGTCCAATTACTTACAGATACACACTTTATTCTTTTGAGTTGCCTATTGAATTCTAAGATAAATTGAAGCACAGCCTTGCCACACCTGTATTCTTCACTTTTGCATATTAGAAGGCACGTTGCTAAGTCAATCGGTACTACTTTGGTGAGTGCTGGAACATTCTCTCAATCATCGTTTTCACTACTCACGTTATGCAGAGGACTAACAATATCCTATGAACTACTCTCAGTAGAAAACATCAAGAAAAACAAAAGGAAAAGAACTTTTAAAGCATCAAAGGCTTAAAATATTTAAGTGACAAACTAGAGTTGTTAAAGATGTATCTGGGACACTGTAGATTTCATAGGTGTCTCACAACTACTATAATACCCATGCAATACCCATTAAAGGCAAACATTTCAGATAGTCATAAATATCATTCAGAAAATAAAAAGAAACCCCATAAACTTGAAAGCAGAATGCCTTGTATTTCACAGAATGAGATGGCTCTCAGAGAAAGATAAAAAGAAGTTAAGTCAGACTGCTTAGTATACCTGAGCGCCCTTGTGTGTTTGGCAGCAGGATGCCATAAAGTTGGGACAGTGAGAGCACACGGTTAGTTCCTGTACTTTTTATTCAAATACAAAGTTATAAAACTGCTGAAGAACAGTATCCTGCAGGATACCAAACATGTCAGAAGTAAAAGGGGAAGTGGGCAAAGCCTGAAAGATTTTTCCCATAACACAAGTGACAGTCACTCTGATCTGCCTCAAGAGTCTGCCTTTTCTCCTCATAGCCCCAGAATCAAGTAAACAAGATGCATGAACTTTTTCCATAGGTCCTGAACCAAGAACAGCAGAGTAAATACACTAGCGGTTGTAAAACAAGAAACTTGTTGAACAAAAAAAGGAGACAGATCTGTATATTATGCATTCCACCTTTACTGTGGTTCCATAGACTTTAAAGTGAGTAGTAAATCAGGTGTGCATTAGCAAAAAAAGGCTTTAAAGAAAGAAATAAAAACTAGGATTCACTGTATGTCAGTATTTCAAGGATCTAAATCATGAAGCAAATTCAAGTAAAACCTCATAGTTATGTTCTTCTAGTGGAGGATAACTGAAAACAAGAATTAAAAAGCCAACCACCTTTCACACAAGAAGGCTTAACCCAGTGATATTTTCTATTTTAGAGAAATTAGAGCTAAATATCAAAGGCCAAATTGAAAAATAATCTGCAACCTTCTTGTCTATAAATAAGAGAAGAATTCTCCATCCAAAAAATCTTTGGTGTCAGGAGTGCTGTCTTGGTTCTGTCTTTGCTAAACTGAGTGCCAGGTTCTTATTCTCTTTCTTGTTCTCTTTCCATACATGCTAGGAGGATGCCCCTGGGAGCTTTAAATTGTTCTAAGAGTCATGGTGATTCTGTGAACTCAGTGGATGGTACAAGGACTCCAAAGGTGTCAAATGGGTGTTTTTGTTAGTAATTACTGAAAGTGACCAAACA
Source organism: Mycteria americana (assembly GCF_035582795.1). Classification (NCBI taxonomy): domain Eukaryota; kingdom Metazoa; phylum Chordata; class Aves; order Ciconiiformes; family Ciconiidae; genus Mycteria; species Mycteria americana. The sequence continues at coordinate 6,262,697 of NC_134369.1, read as the reverse complement.
ACTAATTTAAAGCTACAGTCTGTTACGAGTTTTACTCCAGTGGAATCCTGCCAAGCCAGTTAATATTTCCAGGGCTACGTGTCTGCTGAACAAGGCAAACTTCTGTGACCTTGACCCATAGAGACTGCAAAACAATAAAGTTTGGGGGGCTTTTTTTAAGCTAAAATATCTTAGTCCATGGTCCTCCCTCATTGGTGAGATGCACTTACAAATCTGTTGCTATATCTTGTAACAGAGAAAGTTCTATACTGTTTGTTCCACTAGTATTTTGAAACCAGGTATCAAACTCAGCCTTACATACACTATAATACAGGCACTTGAGCTGCTCAGAAGTATTTCTGTATATAAAAGGAAGTCCTTTACCCAGTATCACAAAAATAGTAATTCAAACCAGAAGCGGGCAAAGGACTGGTGCAGTGTGAGGGTCTATAAATGGATTCACTTAAGGCTGAAAGTTTATTTACTCTGAAATTGATTTTGTTGAAGTATCCCCATGGTCACATGGGAAGAGGTCTAGAGTTGTGAACACAGTGGTCTTGTGAACACGGCCTGAAGTTTTAAAATGTCTAAGCAATTGTTAAGCAAACAAAGATTAAGGGTGAGACAGAACACGTTTCTAACACCGTAATATCCTTTAAGTAATCACTTCATTTTTAAAGCGTTTGTGAGTTGTTGGGTTTTTTGGGTGTTGTTTTGGGGTTTTTTGGTTGTTTTGGTTTTTTAAGATTAATCTTTAGAACATTGCATCTTGATGTTCACTATGAATATATAAATATACACACACATGTTCTCAAATATTACTGAAATAGTTATTTTCTTCTATTATTCCTGTTTCAACATCTGGAAGACAACTGAACCTCCAAAACCAACCTCCACTCCTTATATATATCCTAGGTTGTAGCAACAAGCATTCATTATACAGGTTTAACCAGGGAGAATTTCAGCTTAGTTTAGTTTAGCCAGAAATGTACCAAAACCACCAATTCATTTGTTTTTATACCATTCATTTTTTGCAATACTCCACATGAAGCTCTAATGGAAATCCGGATCTTCTGAGTATTTTAAGAAGCAGGTATTTACACAAGCATATGTCCAAGAATGATCCTTGGACTAGTGCCGAGCTGAAAACCCAAATCAAGTGAAGCAGGAGTGACCCTAACCATGTCCAAAAACACCCATAGCTGCTTTTTATGAAGGCAAGATTTCATTCACTTTTCCACTTAAATCAAGTCTTACATCTTAATTCCTACATAGGCTTTTGGAGGAAAAGAATAAAGGAAAGCAAATAGAAAAAGAAATCTTCCCACTTTTCTCCTCCACACAAATAAAAATTTGAAGCCTAACACAGACCACTTCATCAATTCCAAATTACCTCAATTGAAAAGGATGCTGCAAGGCATAGTAATGATGGTAAAAGAATGAACACTGTTCTTTGCTCCAATCACCTGTCTTGCAGAAGTTAATACTATTGTTTGGTACAATTTTATAGATCAATATCTTCTAGTTCCTAGTGGTTTCTAAAAGTATTTATCTTAATTGTTGACTGAAAGCTTCCATTACTTTACTCTCTTCCTTTGAGGAACAGTGTGCTGTAACATGGGTCAAAAGGCTGAAGTACCGCAACGAGAAAATAATCATTAAAACATCCACCCAAAGACAGTGCTAAATCCTCTCCCACTGTAAATCAGCATAAATACAAACATATTAATCATAGGAGGTTACTATTTCTACTATTTCTGTAATTACAGTATGATTACAGTATGGCAAGAGCAGCAACTCTCAAGAAAGTAAATAAGTAGTGAAATGCACATTGATTAAACGTAGAGTTACCAGTTTATAACAACTGGTATCTGTCTACAGGGAATAGATTGCCTAAATTTTATTAACAATTTTTCCCATAATACCATTGCCTTGTCATTTATGTAGTTCCGTATCTATGATCACGGATCACTTTTTTAATGCCTTGTCACATCTGTATGTAAAAATTGTATGAAGGCTGACATTCATTATCAAAGGTAATACAGAGATAACTTGAAGCCCAGCTACCCCAAGTAGCGTAAACATGATTTTTTTTTTTTTTAAATCTTTTGCATCAGTTTATTTCTTTTTAATATTACTCAAATGCAGATGCACGATTCTGCTCATCCCACCTATCGGCCCAATCATGCTTGAAATCCAATTTTATAAGCCTCGTCATTTTCAAAAGTGCAACTAACATTTTTAGCATGGATTTAGAGGTTCTATTAAATACTGCCAGTTCATAAAAGGATTTGAGGCCTGAAAAGATTCAGATCTCTCTCTAAAGTAGATTTGGAGGGGTACCTGGCACGCAAACTTTGCAAAGCTCAGAGCCAATTAAGAAGCGAGTATGCAAAAGCACGCGCTACTTTCACATACCTAAGGGAGTTGTTTGGAGCAGTTGTCAGGATGTGTCAGATGCTGGTGCGCCAGGAGATTACACGGCTAACCCAGCCTAGCTAGGAAAAACCCACCTAGCTAGGAAACCCAGCCTAGCTAGGAAAAACCCAGATAACAGACTGTGATGCTGAATGAGCATTTAACACAACACCAATTTCCCAACTTACTTTTTCAGTAGCGTTAGCTCTATGCCATGATGGCAGCAACTAACGGGCGTTATCAACATAAATAAAATATTCTGTTGAAATACAAGGAATCTACAAAAAGTTTTTATCTTTTTTTACAATGAAGTACTAAGACTGTCCAACCAAAAGACTGCAAAAGTGGAGGCTAGCAGAATAATTCCAGATTAATGTATTTGCCAGAAACAATGCTCGTCTCCAGTATAATTTCTTGCATTTAAAGGAAGTGGTAGGATCTAAAAAATTAAAGCCCAATATTATCTGTAGAAATAATTTGATATTTTTATTGCAAAAGGTGTACCCAAATTTGATGCCTTAGCCGGTGAAAAAAAAAGTTTCAGACGTTTTGAAGCATTTCAATCTGTACAAGCAGAAGTATACATATCTATTCCAGCCACTGATAAAAGATAGCCAAAAATCAATTTTTCATACTTCATTATGTGTCTACAACTAGAAATCCTTTACACAGAGGCACATACACTATACATATTTATATATCTTCCCTTGAGCGAAAGAGATCTTTCTACATTCAAAAAATACACTAATGGAATTGGATACAATTTTGCAGTCTTTAGTTTCTTTTTATCAGTACCAACAATGATGTTTTGCCACCTGCTCCAGATGAGGAGACTTTCCCACTGCCACTCTTTTTCATTAAATTAACAACAGGTAAGAATTCTCTTCATCCTCATTAGCATGTGCTAAGTAACAAGCACTAAGGAGATTTACACACACACAATCTATAAAACAGCGTTATCTGTAGAACACTGAAAGGTTTACCCCTAAGTTAGCATTAGGTGTACATAATTTATCAGGTTTAAAGTATATGAAGCATAGGTATCTATAGCACAAGAGGAATCTGTTTATTGCCCTAGAATTCAGGTGAAAGTGCTAGCTTTTTACTGCTTTCTTATTAGGAGACTTTTAAGCCATATTTTAAAATATTTTTTTAAGCTTTTAAAGAATTAAACCTACACCAATATCATAATTTCTAAGCCATGAGCAGTTACAAGCAGAGCAGAACAATTCTCCTTCCCTCCAATGTTTTCTCACACTATACATACATAGCATTTTTTTTCATCTCTGTATGGAAAGAGTAGCACCTGGATGTAGCTAGCCTCTGGTAAGATACAGGTAAATAGAATGTCTGCAGAATAGTATCAATACCCCAACTTATTCATTCACTACTTAATGTCCCTTTTTATCTACCTCTTTCTAACAGATATAAAAATTAGTCTGTTTTCCCATCATCTCCCTCTGCTATCGTATCTCATCCTATTAGGTTGCAAAATAGCTATGGCAATTTCTCAGTTCTGAGTTGTATAGTGAAACTTCTCCACAGTTTCCCTGCAAATCAGGCGGTTGGAGGGATTGCTTGGATATGTATGTTTGTTTCCAGTTTAGTCACCAAGTGAATTGCTGAACACACACCTACTTATTTGTCTAGATGGGTCCTTGCAAATATTCACAAGAACAAAGATTCTGTTACCTGTCTGAATATTCTTCTACAGGAATGGCTCACGCTACCCTAAGGAGCATTTCATTCCCTAGAATGTGGAAGGATTTAAGGCAGATAAAAGTATTCCATACTTCCAAGGGTTTTTCACCTTCCTCTGGTAGCAACCGCTCTTGTCAACAGCACGTTGTTCTACAGGCTTAATCCAGTGAGACAAAAACTTCACGTTCCTGTAATGACTAAATATTACTGGGAAAGGTTTTCCATTATACATAAAAGTACTATTTTCACATGCGATATAATCATCAAGCTTAAGCAGCAAAGAAACATATGAAGTCCCTACAGTAAAGAAGAGTGATTGCTATAATATTTAACCCTGACTGCACTATCAACTTCTGTACATCACCTATTTGATGGAAATGGATTAAGCCTTTCAGATTACATTTTATAAGCCAGCGATGGGGGATTCATCTCATATAAAGGGAATGTATATTCCTTAAATACTTAGTTCTGGTACACGTCCTGTATTTCTTCCTAGCTATTTCAGAAACTATTTAAATTTTGTCAGTCTAGGTAGGCATGAAACAGGCAATACCACATACTATCTCATTAAAACAATAGAAATACAAGTTTTTCTGAGTCCATTTGAAGAACTGATTAGTATTTCTTTAAAACAGATTTTACTATTTAGTTTTTACAGCAATTTAATTCTTTCTGCTTCCAGGAACAGATAACAATCTTCCCTTGAGCCAAAAGAGCTCCAGCTGAGTAGAAATTAGGGAAGGAACTAGGATGTTTGAAACAGGGCCAGAGAGAGAGGTACGAGTTAAAGAAAAATATTAAATTAAATGCCTGCTTTCATAAGCTTTCCTGAGCCAAATACAGCATATCTGTGTATACTGAACAGCAGACAGTTGTTTTACAAGTAAATAAAAAAGCAACTGCAAGGAAGTCTCTATTCACTATCTGTGCACTTGAGGAGTGTATTTTTTTCATACATCATTCATGTATGAATGCAGAGATTTCACAGCAAGCAGTATTTGAGACTGATTTTTCACCAAATTAAATAGCACAGGCTGCACTGAATGCAAAGTTAGAGATGCTTAGTGAGGGAAACAGAAGGGAAGCAGCAACCTGCCATGGGTTCTGACCGCCCCCTCGCCCCATTGCCACCTAGGCACCATGGTTACAGGTTCATTTCCCAAGCCTTACCATTTGCATTAAGCCAAATAACCTTATCCCTTAACTGAAAGTGAAATAAAGCAAGCTGCAAGGCTAGACTTTCTAAAAGAGGTCAGGATAGATTGCTAACAATCATGACTATTTGGTATCCCAGGTATCCCCCTGTCCTGGTTTTGGCTGGGATAGAGTTCATTTTCTTCCTAGTAGCTGGTATAGTGCTGTGTTTTGGATTTAATATGAGAATAATGTGATAACACACTGATGTTCTGGCTGTTGCTAAGCAGTGCTTATACTAAGTCAAGGACTTTTCAGCTTCCCATGCTCTGCCAGGTACCCAAGAAGCTGGGAGGGGGCACAGCCAGGACAGCTGACCCCAACTGGCCCAAGGGCTATTCCATACCATACAGCGTCACGCTCAGTATAGAAACTGGGGAGACTTGGCCGGGGGGCAGCGATCACTGCTTGGGGACTGGCTGGGCATTGGTCAGTGGGTGAGCAATTGCATTGTGCATCACTTGTTTTGTACATTCTTTTATCATCATCATTATTATTTTCTCTTCCTCTGCTGTCCTATTAAACTGTCTTTATCTCAACCCACAGGTTTTACTCCCCCCCCCCCCCCCCCCCCCAATCTCTCCCCCATCCCACCAGGGGTGGGGGGGGGGGTAGGGCAGGGAGGGTGAGAGGAGCTGTGTGGTGCTTAGTTGCTGACTAGGATTAAACCACGACACCCCCATATGTACCAGCAGCTAAATAACAGTCTAATTTTCAAAGCATATAGCTCTCGTTTATGTTCAGATTTTCACACGGTTCGTACAGCCAACATGCTGTCCCCTTTTGAAATTCAAAAGGCATCAGATTAAACTCATTCAGCTCACTTAAAGAAAATCCACTGCAGATTATGGGTATTAAGCCCTTCTAAAATGTCTGGTCCCTTGGCAAACCTTGGCTTCCTTCATGGAAGGAAGAAGAAAACAAAACAAAACCAAGAAAAAAGCCACAGTGCCTATTTTCAGAGGAGCACATGCCAGGAATTTGTGTACTCTCCATAGAATAGAGGGGTAGATCTGCAGCGGGGCTGATGGACCCTGCCAGTCACTAATAAGTAGTAAGAATACAATGGCTATGTTGCCTATTTTGGCACAGAAAATAAGAATTAATCATCAACTGATCGGTTTCTGCAAAGCAGCTACTTACTAAACACAGTTGTTTGATTCGCACCCTGGCTGAGCTTCACCCCAACCTGAAAAATATTTCTTTACAAAAAAGCTGTAAGTGAAGCAGTAGTAAAATTGATTTTATTTCTCCATTTTCAAGAGAGACATTCTCTCGTTGCACATTGAGCACACATTTCATTACGCTGCATCAGGAGGAAGAAACTTCCTCAACAGACAATCTAATGCCACCCAGAGCACAGCTGCTTTTCAGTCTTGTCAGTTCAATTCTTCCACACATATTTTTTCTTTTCTTGTCCACATTTCAGTAAAATCTCACTTTTTTTTTTCCTTGTTTGCTGTCACAGGCTAGTCTGAAACACACACGACTGCAAAATCGTTCAGACATGATGAGGATGGCATACATCAGGTGGACAAAGTACATTACTGAGGTTATTGTCACTCTAGGTCCCCCAGTTCACCAAGCAATTCTGAGGTACAAAGTCACAGCTCCTACTTCTGTAGTCATTCACATCAACAAAATCACAGAAACACCTGAAAAGCAGTATCAAGTACTGAGAATCCAACTAGTACCAACATGGTACTAGTAAACAACCACATTTTGTTTACCACTTATAGCACTAGGTAATTTGTCTTCCCCCCACCGCTACCAAACCAAGTTTTATGAAGACCCCTAACAGCTACTGCAAATATGTTAAAGGGTTATACTATAGTGAAATTACAGAGAGTGTACCCCATCATAAACCTGTTTGCCTGTCCTTTCATAGAAGGTGTTTTGATGCTCTCTAGGTGAGAAGATAGTAGCAAAGCCAGTGATAACATACATTGTTGGGTAAAGGCGTGGTAGCCTGGAAAAAGTTCGTACGGAGAAGTTAGAAGGATGTTCTGCTGCAGCTCCATCTCCAACTAAAAGGCAAAGGCGTTAGTTCCGCGATTAGACGGGATTCAGCAAATATGCGCTTGGTTTTCTAAGTGCTGCAATTTGTCCAACAGTGGGTAAATCTGGTTTTTAACCAGCTTCCACTTTCCTACTCAGCAAATGAGGAGCAAACCTACCTATTTCCCACAAGGAAATTGCGACTATAAATTGACAAAATATGAGCATTCATATATGACAACAATAAGAATATGTAAATGGCTGGAAAAATTAACAATTTGGGTAAAATACACCAGCTGGCAGCATAGTAGCCTTATCTTCCTAAAAGAGGACGTGGAGACAAAACACAGCAGAATTTTTGACATTTCTCTACTCCTTTCCATAGGAGCTATCAAACAACATTGACAAGTAAGATATTGAGAAATTCCATACACACCTATTTCTTCAGCTTGTAAGAGTCATAACACATTGATTTCTCTCATGATTCACCAAAGTATTGTTTGTTTCAGCAAATACAGTAGAGATTTCAGAGGGAACACTACAAAAAGCATTGCTAAGATAATATGCAGTAAAAGTAAAGATTAATAAACACGGGAGTGATACAAGGTAAGGGGTAAGATGAGTAAGTAATAGCACAAGAAGGAAAGGGAGAAAAATCTATAGTGGCACACAAAAACTGCTATTTGATACAATGTCATATTTATTCCTCAGCATTTCTAAAAGGAACTTGCCACTCCGATGTGTTTGAAATAGCAAATATAACAATACACATCTCAAACCTTCACACAATATTAAGATTGAAGGATGGTATGAAATATCTTTATTCTTTCTGACAAACATATTACTTGTCTTCCATACAGAGAATATTTACAGATCTGACCCTTACAAGACAGCTGGCGCATCCATTGTGCAAAACTAGACAATGAGAAGAAACACTGTTTTTGACAAGTGGCATAAATGAGATTTATTTGTCTGGAGAGTGGTACATCAAAAGGATTACTATCTGTGAACAGGTTTCTGTTAAATATAGAAAATAATATTGTACCCACAGTCTCACAGAAAGAAGGATTACAAGTTTAGGTTAAGATATCCTGTATTCTGCCCTAGCTATAAAATAATAAATGAGAAAGAAACAGGAAAGCATCAGCATTATAATTTCTTTAAACACAAAGAATACATTAAAATGTCAAAACTAACTCCATGGGAGGTCTCCTGGGCAGAAATGCATTATATGTAGCATAACAAGCAGAATTCCAACTGTTCTATTACATTAAGACTGAATTCTAGAGATCCTCAAGATTTACCTGAGATCACATGGAACTTCAAGAATATTTTAACCATAGATTAGATCAAATCCAAAATAAGTCTTTCCTGAAGGTTATAAAAGTTTTTAGCAGCATCCTTTCTTCCCCTCCCCTCATTTTTTTTCTTCTTCCTTTCAGATTCCAGAACTCAGAAACATAAATGACAAAACGTGACAAAAGAACCTCTTTTTAGTATTTCTGGCCAAACTGAGAAAGGCTTTCTTTCTGGATTTCTAATTTAGGTCGCTGAGCTTAAATTTGTGGAGCACTTTTAAATGTTTTAGCCCAGATAATAAGATAACATAGCAAGCATACCACTTCCAAGGACATTGTTCTTAACCAAAAATTAGCCCTATCACAACAGCAGAAAATCCCATAAAATTTGAAACTTCTGACAAAAAAAAAATTCTCTTCCCCCCTGCCAAGTACAAGATAAACAGGTAGAATGAATGTGTGGCTGCCCTGCTGTAGAAGGGATGCAAACATGGAGAAGCAGGTCTATTAGGTGAAGCTAGCATTAAGAATATATGTGTATATACACACATATTCTAGTATGCATATATAGAGCAGTTCAAGTCCAGGGATTCCCAAACTAGCTTTAAGCAATCTCATTCTGATGTCAAAGAATTCCACCTACAGCAGGTTCTTGTCTACTTTTCTACACAAGATAGAGGTACCCGACGTACCTTGTTTAAAAGCTACCTTGAAAATCTCTGTGCTATACCACAGCTTGCAGATCCAACGTGGCCGTGTACTCTAAGGCAGTACGGTCGATGACTGCACTCGTGCTGAGAAAAGGGTTTCTCATTTTGCTATTGCCAGTTTTGTAGTCCAGCACCTGCACCCCTGAGGCCATGGGCTTCGTGCAGGGGGGTGGAGGAGAAACAGATGTAGCTCCTCCTGCCTACACATCTGGTGGTTTGGTGTTTTTTTGGTTGGCTGGTTGGTTGGTTTGTTGGAGGTTTTTTTGTTTGGGTTTGGGGGAGTGGTGGTGGTTGTTTTTTGGATTTTGTTCCTTTTAGATACATCACTGGAGCTCAAAACTTTTCTCCCAGAAGAAGGAAAAGCCTTTGTTTCCCCAAGTAGCTTCTAGTTTGCTGTATTAGGCACTTGCTTATAAGTCATCAGAATAAAGCCATCAAGCTAAACACATTCCTTGAAATAATGGAGTTGTGCCACTGGTAAATTTGTCCCACTATGTTTAAACACAGTCCACAACAAAGCACATGCTTCTTCAGATACAGTAAGGTCGCAAGTCACATGCTAAATGCCACTTCTGTACCTCAAACATGAGCCCATACAAGTCATTAACCAAACATGCATCATCATCCACGTTGATAGAAATTAGAAAGCTTTCATGGCCCAGAAAACTCATACAGAAAAAGTAAGTGTGAAAGGAATTCTAAGCAGGAGACAAATGAGAGAGTTAATGCCCCTGCATTTCTGGAAGAATTCAGAAAGCGCAATATTAAGACAGTGTTATCCACCAAAACGACAGCAAAAATCCATCCTATTTTCTGCTAAAGAAGTAGTCTCCTACTGCACCACAGAGTTCACCTTCAATCACAGGGAAAAGAAAGGACACTGCCAGACCTCAGCCTGAGATCTCAAACATGAGAATCACTTTGGCTGCCTGCTGGAGCATGTAACAATGGTGTGGCTACAGCTGAGGGTATAAGCACGCAGTGAGCCCCGTTCTTCCACCTCAAAATCTAGGAAGGGGCAGGGTTCCCTCCACTGTCATACCACAGTCTAAATGCAAAACAGTTACTTTCAACATCATTATAGCCCAAACAGTGTTTCTAAGATGGGAAAGAGCTTAAGAACTAGAAACAAGTATTTTCAACATTTCCCCCCCCCACGAGTATAATAATGTCAAAGACGTTCTCCTTTATCTTTCCTCAAGTCACAGACTGAATCCTTCACACACCTTTATTGGAGAGGACGGAAAGACATTATTCTTTTAATATTCCTTAAGAAATAATTACCAAACCCAACAAACACAAAGAAAATAGTCGACCTTGAAAATACGTCCAGGGAAAAAGTAAGCATTTAAGTCAGGTTCTCATGTTTTAGTAAGGTAAGTGAATATTATATTTCTGTCGCTTCCAACAATAGACGTACATCAGATCAAACCCCATACCTTCACTAAGCAACATCCACCTACCAGAAATCAGCACACTGCTTTTATCCTGCTATAAAACAGAGGTGGCATTCTTCTGAAGCCAATGAATTACAGATTGCTTTGTAACATCAGAGTAGTAAGACCGCCAGTGAACTGCACTTTACAAAAAACGACCACCAGCCATTTCTCTGCCATTAAAATAATGTAAGTTCTGCCTTTTACAGCCCTATTGTTTGTACATCCATATAATGAGTTGCTGTAGTAGCAATATTATTATTGTTATTAAAGCACATCTTGTTGGGTTTATGGGTCCTGTTCTCAGCTATAAAGCAAATCATTCAATGTCTTGTGCCTTTGTCACGTTTCATGTGTGGACAGAAAGGAATTTGCTGTCATTGAAAAAAAGGAAAGCTTTGTTTCACATCAGGCTTCTTCTAAGGAGCCAAATTTTTGTCTTTTGGACAAAAAAATGTTATCAGTGAGCAGAGATTAAAGTATCTAGCCATTCAATAGTAACATTGAAGTAATATTCAGAAAAATCTCCTTTTAGCTAAAAGTAGGCAAGCGTCATTAGACAAGGTAATGTGGACCACAGATCTTAGTTACTGACGCCAATGACTGACTTAGTGCAAGCCTTCCCTTCTACAAACAGTTTTCCCGTCAGAACGTTTAGGTGTCTGGGGCCACAACAGCATGCAGGTGGCTGCAGAATCAGACTCTGAGCCTATTATACACTGCGTGCACCCACTGAGCACTCAGTACAGAGGGCCTCATTTCTGAACTTGTATGAAAAAACTACTCTGTCTTCACCATGGTATGAAAAAAGTAACACGTACACAACCACCACATTAGATCTGCCAAAACCAAGGTGTCCAAGGAAATATAAAAGTAGATAGGAAAACACAAACTTCAGAATAGTTTTAACAAGTTAAATTCACCTTCAAAAATTTGTTCCCCTTAGCCTTTTATGAGACTGATGTTAGAGCAGTAATTTTTACTTATTCCATCAAAACATATGTAGTTAACTGGACAGGCAAATAAAGCTCAACCTGGTTACCTCTTTGGCACTACAACCAACTGGAAACATGATTAAGAGTAATCATTGTGTCTCAAAGCCGCACCAAAATCGAGTCTAGGTAATACAGAAAAGATCATTCATTTCAAAAACATGAACTTTCTGTAATTTGATAGGCATTTGGTTCATGCATATGGTTTTAAACCATGCTGAGAAGTTAGCTGCATACAGTCCTGAAAATCAAAAGTTAATAACGAACACAATCTTAAAAGCGATAGCTGTGCGTTTTCCTCTTTTTAACAATACTATAAAATAAGAAAACTCGACATGCTGTGTTAACATAGTTGAACTCATCAATTCATATTTGTTTACAATGAGGCTTGGAGACATGCTGAGGTCTTCCAAAACTATCACCATGACACGATGCAAAGAAGATGGCATCACCACATGACAAGGAACAAAAAGCAGCAGCTGTCGACCTCTGCAGCAAGTACTGTACTCACTGATTTCAGCACCAATGTATGAAATGGAGATACTGTGCTTCTGTACAAACTTCACAAAAATAAATCCTCATGATGGAAAACTTTCTGTCCTGTAAGGTTGATGCTTTACCTTAGCTAAGCATTTCACACAGCAGGATATTAGACCCTGCTTTTTGCTAACACAACTGCTCCTGCAAGCTTACTCTGTTTGGGTCCAACCAATGAATTAACCACACGTTTACAAGCAACACTAACTGCCACAGACAGAATTGCCTTCTGATGAAGGAGATTAAAGCATAATCTCTTTCCAGTAGATGGCATATTGATAGCACTGTATCATTTTTTAGACTTCCATCATATGCTGTTGAAAAATTACTCCATGTTCTACACAGCCAGTTAAAAATCAAGTAACTGAAAGCAAACGCTGAGCAGAGTAGTCCAGGACATTTATAAATCTCCAACTCTACTGTAGAGTTTCAGTCTCTCCTTTTTAACAGGATGACCGATCTGGTATCAAAAGCAAAACTTCACTTTGCAACACATACTGTACTTGGGTGGAATTTTAACTGGAATTTTTCTCACATTGATCATTTTCATCCCTCAACTACATAAGAACATAAGTCATCATGTGCCACAAAATTATATTCTTATGAAAGTCTATCTACTCCTCAGAGTCATAATTAGTATTCACATGCCAACTTCAACTTCTTCATATTCTTTCCAACTATTTTTTGAAAGGCGGGGAGGGACTTGAATTTTTTTTTTTTTTTAATGATTATCAAGAATGAGCTACAGTTCATTTTTCATACAGGTAATATTTTCTCAAGAAGATGAGGCACCTGCTTTTAGGGCTTTACACTAGATACCTTGTCCCAGTTTACTTCCCTGAATGTTCAAGTAGTCTCTAAGACATGTCATAAAAACAATAAAATAGGAAAATTTAAAATAGTTTTCTACATCTCCTTTCACTACAGTTTAATCTGCACAAGCTCATGCAAGATACAAATCTGCATCTGCAAAAGCTGGCTTGGTGCTTCGTCCCCTTTTTAACTCTAGCATACTTTAGCAAAGAACATATCACACTTAAATGAGTGTAAAATTATTAATCTGAATTGACAAGAAGTTTCACACTTGACTGCTTGTGAATGTTTCCTTAGACCACCTATTAAATCAGAAGGGATAATTATTGAATCACAATCTATTACAATTTTCCGCTAAGTTTTGTACTTCAAAGAGCATCAGAGTGGTTCGTATGGACTGGCACTGTAAAGTCCCTGAATCAGAAGTGTTACCAAAAAAAAAAGTACCCCTCCCTCACCAATAACAACCCCTTCCAAAGGAGTGATGTAATTGAGTAATTGAAGCATTTTGATGTTCCTGATTTCTCCCTGCATTTGGGCCTTTTCCCACTCAGAGATTTTCACAGTTATTATTTGCCTGTGTTTGAGTATGTACAAAGACATGCTCCTGCTGTACCTGACTTTGAATACTTAGCAGGTGCACACTTCTTTTTTCTTTTTTTTTTTTTTTAAAGTGTCAGTGAACAATTAAGGTTTAAAACATGTAGTGCTTCTGCAAAAAGCTGCTTCGATGCTGATTTTACAGGAAGAGATCAAGAATAAGGGAAAAGACACATTTCCCTGATAAATGCACATGGGTATATCCTCTGATAACATGCTTTACGGACTTATTACTAAGTACCCTATAAACTTCTAACACAGCAGAGAAATACCACAGTCAAAATTTGGGCTTGATTTTCTGATAAGGAACTGGAAGTTAAGAAGCCTGAACTGAGAGCAGTGTCATTATAACAGATCTGCTCTGTACCCAGCATTAACTTTCCATCTGTGTACATCAAGACAACGGGATAGACTGTGTCAGCTTTATCTTTTCTTTGCTGAACACGTTATGTTGACAGCATAGAGAATATACTATCTCTGAGCAACTGAGCAGTACGCGTTACCTTATCAGAACGCTGCATGGTCAGAACAGGTTTTATTTTTAAGCTGCAATAGATTTTGCTCATATTTTCCTCAGTAATTTATTATACTTGCACAGAAAGGAATGCTTCTAGATTGCAGCAACTTTTTAGCACTTCTCCTTGGCATTAAGATAACACTGCAACATCTCACCTGCATTTCAGAGTAAAAAAAGGTAAGCCCTAGGTCTCTGTTCAGCTATAGAAACCTAAACCGAGATGAGATTGTTCGAGTGTTTATTTTTTGCACTCTACAAGGGAAAACGTTAGCATGTTCTCAGTTTCAGCTGTTTGGCTTCCTTATTTTCAATGAAGCAGACTCTATCTGCTATTACTGCTGTATATATAAAGCTTGTATTTGTTACTGTCTTGCTACATCTCATGAGCTGTGGGTCAACTTATACAGGAGCAGCTCTTTTACATCATAAAAAAAAGCCTAGAAAGACCAAGACAAGACTCAGTATCTTTCAGAGGATGAGGGAGGGGAATCAGAGAAGATATCTGCTCTAAACTTACTACCCCAGTAACAGCTAAAATCTGTATTATGTCTCTTAAGAGCACTGCATCTAAAAAAGCAAACAGCAACAAAACAGAAGAACTCTAAGCAAAATAGCTCTCGGTACTCACCTAGTGCTGAAGACCAGTGCAGGAAAGAGAGGCAGCAAGTAATAAGCAGAGATGAATTTCATCCTGGCGCTCCTCTGTTTTCTTCCGTTCCTCACTATGCTCTTCGCACCGACTCTTTCCCCCCTCTTCGTCTCTTCCTCCAGCAGCTCCCGAGCCTCGCCTCGCCTGGGGAGCTGCCCGCCCTGCTGCGGGAGGGTCCTAGCTCCGCCAGAGCAGACCGCCCAACAGACCGAGTGAGGAGGGAGCTCCGAGCGGGCTGTGAGCTCCGGGAGCGATGTCAGCAGGCACAGCGAGCGGGTGCCGCGCTGCCAGCCCACAGCCCGGCCGCTGCCAGCCTGCCCGCCGCCCGCTCCGCCGCGTCCTCGAGGGGGTGCCGGGACCTCGCGCCTAAGTGGCGGCCGGGGAGGGACGGGCACCCGGAGCCTGGCACTTCGCTCTCAGGTTATAGCAGAACGTGGCTGAGAGGTTCTTCCTGGAAGACAGAAAGAAAGAAAAAAAAAAACAACCCTACAATGAAACCACCACCAATATTTGGCAATTAGTGTCTTTGTTTGAAGTGAGGCTGGACAAGACTGGTGATAGAGAGGCAGGGATTGTTTCGAGGAGGTGTCAAGCTACAGACCAGCCTGCCACTACACCTGGGAAGGGATCACTTGTGCAAAGCAAGAATTTTGCAAAGCACAAGTTACTCTTTCAATTAGGTATTCATTCGCTCCGTACCACATCAAGTTGAAGAGCAGAAACAGCTTCCAAAATGGCATTTTGAAACATTGATGTTGCCTCTAAAAGCCTTTCAGCACCTGAAACGACTGCTAAGACCTTCAGAGCCATTAAGAGCTTTTCCTGCTTTCCATGTTTGCGTTTCACCTGATCTTAATCTTGATTTAAATCAGGGTCAGTGTTGATTAAAGATGTTTTCAGAATCTAAGTATTCCCTACCTTGCCAGAAGCAAAGCTCATCTGATGGCAAATCATATGAAAGCATAACATTTAAACAAGAATCATCTTTCTATCTAATACAAAAAAAAAACCCACCCAACACAAAAAAAAAAAACCACCAAAACCACACAAACTAGTCTACAAGTAAATGAAGTGTGATCATTACAAGACAGAGTTTTGGTCAGCTGTGTGCTTGTCTGCTCATATGAAAGGCATCCAGAAACTACATTATACATCACATACGTAAAATAAAAGTTTCTATAGTTTAAGCTAGTGTGTCATTGCATTCAACTATTTATTGAGGAGTAATTTTGGATTCCATCAAACCGAATAGAAATTCACTGTTCAAAATGAATGGAAACATTTTTGAAATTAGTATTGACCCTTAGTGAGACATTGACATGGCATACAAATAGAATTAATAAATTATTTGCTACATTGTTCAGTAACAAAGTGAGAAGGAGGAGAGAGAAGAGAAGAAAAAGAAAAGGCAATGTACATAGCCAAAAAGGAATAAAATAATGAATTTCTGACTCTTCTTCCTTGTGTCCCAACTCTAGTATTTTTTTTTCAGCACACCTGGCAGCTAGTTCTACTCAACCACATTAATTTAAATCAGCATTTATTGTTATTTTGATGCTACATACCAGCATGAAAGAAACAGTCATGTTACCATGGATACTTATGATAGAATAGTAAAAAGGTCATAAAAAGTGCAGTCAGCTTGTCATTTTCTCTTCCAGAAAAAGCCAACCTTCCCAGGCTAGCAGGCACCTCACAGTCATGTATCAGCAGCTAATACTTCTTCCATTTTCTTCTTATGTGCATGCATACAGGGTGGAATGGGGGGGAAGGCACTGGTGCATCAAGGGAGTAAATTATGCCCGATGATGTTGAGTGAGCTTAAGAAAACTCATGAAATTTTGCAACTTGAGGAATTATTTTTTAATTCTGTTACTGCTCTGCCTCTTTTTTGGAGGGTGGGGCGTGGAGTAGAGAGGCCTACTGCTAAGTCCTGGTTTCATCTCAAGAATTGTACCATGCTTGCATGGCACAACATCTTCACGTGGTTTGGTGGCTCCAGTACAGGTAGTGTGCAGCTATAATAGTGCTATATCACCCAGACATCATATTATCAGTCTTTACATAATTTCTCCATCTTGCTCAGAATTGATTGAACAATTAGGAAGCTTTCATACTTACCAACACTGCTGCTTTAGTCCCGCTCTAATGCAAATATCCTGTAAAGGTTGTGACAGCTCAGTTTCAGCCTATGAAGACCTCAAGGGCTCAACGTAAAGGATTTCCCATCTCGGGACATGGGAGCGGGGGCTCTCGCTCCTCTCGGGCACAGCCTGCTTGCAGCCAGGCCTTTAGGGGGTGGCAGCAGTGGCTAAGCAGGGACTGCAGCAATTGCAACCCTCAGTGTCCAGATAGGAACAGATAAAGTTGTATTACTATGAAGAGAAATGCTCAGCAGCAA